>NC_057826.1:52906944-53218888 GCF_910594005.1 Cervus elaphus
TTGAGACTTCTGATCCCATTTTGCAAGCTTTTCTGTTGGGCATTATTTCCACTCTTACTCTTAAATCTTCAAATTTTTACTCTCATTCCTTGTGTTTTTATCAGATCTTCCCCTAGTTTCACATTAAAATTGTTTCTCATTAGGGTTAAGCCAGCTCTTTAAGAACAAAAAAAATATTTTAAAAAGAATACTTTATTTTGGCTGTGCTGGGTTCTCATTGCTTGGGCTTTTTTCTAGTTGTGGTAAACAGGGGTTACTCTGTAGTTGCAGTGTGCAGGCTTATTCCAGTGGTTTCTCTTGTGAAGCACAGGCTCTAGGGCACAGCCTCAATAATCGCAGCGCATGGGCTTAGTTGCTCTGAGGCATGTGAGATCTTCCTGGATCAGGGATTGAACCAGTGTCTCCTGCGTTGGCAGGCAGATTCTTTACCACTGAGCCACCAGGGAAGCCCAACAGACGATTTCTTTCACTGTCTCTAGCATTTTGACAATTTATCACTAAGCCCTTGAACTCCGTATTGCATCACAAATCCTCATTTTGATACAGGTCCACATTGTAAACACTGGCTGCACAGCAATGTCATCAGAATTCTTGAAATATTCTTCCTTGAAATACACCATTAAGATACTGTTTACAAAATATTAAAAGAGGTGAAATTGTAACAGGATTATCAACATAGCAAAAAATCAATACTAACCAACAGCAAGAGAGACCTTGTTCCTCTGGGTAAGCAAAAATATGGCTGGCTAAGAAATATGGTTCAGGTAGACTGTTATCAAGACCTGCAAAAAACCTTTTTTTTTCCTGTTAAAACACATGTCCATTAATATCTAGTGGAAATGTAAATATCTTATCAGGAGACTGGGCTCTGCTTACAGGATATCAAAATTTCACTGATGTCTTTCTTTACCTTTTAAAATTTGGTCTCAGAGGCCCCTATTCATCTGGTACAAAAGAGAAAAACCAAATAACATGGGAAATAAATTTAAAACGCTAGTATTTTGCCCACACCCTCCACACATAACCACCTCTCCAAATCCACATCTTTCCATAGCTGGGATAGTAAATAATTAAAACTCTTTCTCTTATAATGGTATTGGCCATTGGGCTTCTTAAGAAATAGCTTTAATTACCTCCAATTCCGTCAGCACATTGAGAGTATTAGTACTGTCCCATTTTACGGATAAGAAGACTGAGGCTCAGAGAGATAAGTGGCTTTCTATTGAAGAGACTAGACCCCAGAAACCTGACTAGGACTCTTTCCATATTACTACACTGGGCATAAATGGGCATTATCATGGCAATAACATGGTAATTACAAACATTAAAAGAATTGATGCAGGTATAAATCTAAACAATTCCTTTATATTCTCCACTGGACCTTTCATATAGTTTGTTTCTACTTTTCAAGGACAGAGCTATTTCAAAAGTCAACCATGATCTTGTCAGAGCTTCAGTGTCTCTTTGGACCTTTTGCCTTTGAATCAAGCCACCCCACCTGACCAACTCCACCCTCCTTCCCAACGCTCATCCTAATTTTAGTCTTACCTCAGGCTCTCCCTAAAACCAACATCCAATCCCTGATTCCTTTTGCCTCCAGAACTTCAGTCCCCATCAGCTTCTCTTGACCTCCCTGACCCTGCTCTGAAATTTCTGGCTCTGGTCCCTTCAAGAAGCTTCAGAGCAGAGGCCAGCACAAAATTCTCCGGCCTTCCTGGGCCTGAAGAGAGAATCTTTCCTTCTCCCCCATCATCTCTGACTCATACCAAGCCCAAGTCTACAAGGACAATCATAGGGAATCAAGGACACCTGGGCCCTGCTCTATGCACACAGATTGGTGGGATTCAGATGTTCCAAGGAAGGGGAGAGTCCTCGAACATGAGGATTCTGGGAGACAGAGGACATGGAAGTATTTGGTGAGCAAAACCTAAAATGAAAGGCATACATGCTAAGACTGTAACTGTTGGAGCCTTGAGATATGGGGCGGAGCCTGGAGCCCAGCGATGCCTTTAGCTCCATCTTCCAGAGGAATGCGGCTGTGGGAGTTTACGGCAGGGAAAGGTGAGAGGATCTCCAGAGTGTCCCTCTTGATCCTGACTTGACCACGAGCCACCCTGCCTCATAAACTTCCCCTCCTCCAGAGAGGCTTCCTAGACCCTGCTTCCAGCTCCATGATTATTCTCTCATCATTTTCCATGCAGGAAACCAGGAAAACAACTTCTTTGAACATAGCCAGACTACCTAGGAGATGATTTTTCAGTCTTTTTTTGTAACTTGAAGGAACAAAGACCCATCAATCCAGAGCATACATTCACTGAATATCAACAAGAAGGTGAATGATGTGCTTAATGCAAAGTGTGCCGTGTGGTCCCTGCCTTCTGGTCTAGCTGGGACGACAGGACACAGGCCTATGGGAGTCTTATCACACTGTTATACTGTGATTCAAGGCTGCAGATGCTGGGACAGACTCTTGGACCCAGCTTGTTTCCTGGCCAAAGCTGGAGAATCTGCACCAGCTGGGTCATTCTTGTTCCCAGTTCCCGGGCCCTACCATGATCTGATGCAAAAAGGTGTAATCAGATACATTGTGGAGTTTAGCACCAAGTCTTCTTAGCAACTAATTTAGCCCCATATTTGATAACTGTTGGTGTCAACTAGTCCTCTTTTGGAACACCTCACTCAGTTCTCACTCAGCTCTCATTTCTTGTGTATTTCCCATTCTACTCAGAGGCCTGGAAGTTTCCTCCATTCCCAGCCTCCTGTTCATGCCATCCACTTGTCCTCATGACTTCCTGAGTGCGCCCCCAACCCAGATTCCCAGTCCATATGTTCTGTCTACAGCTAAACAACGAATCTTGTGGGGCTCTTGTGGAAAAGCGAGAGTGACAAACGGGTAAGACACAGTAGCTATCAAGACCCCAGGGTCTCACGTTACCCGCGTGAGCATCATAGCAACTGTGGCCACTACAGAGCATTGCCCTCAAAGTCATAATATCCCATTGAAAGTAAAGCCAGTCACCAAAAGTCTACAAGCAATAAATGCTGGGGAGGGTGTGGAGAGAAAGGAACTCTCCTACACTGTTGGTGGGAATTTAAACTGGTGCAGTCACTACGGAAAATAGCGTGGAGGTTCCTTAGAAAACTGAAATACAACTGCCATAGGATGCAGCAATCCCATTCCTAGGTGTATATGCAGAGAAAACCATGGTTCAAAAGGATACATGCCCCCCAACATTCATTGCAGTGCTGTTTACAATAGACAAGACATGAAAGCAGCCTAATGTCTATTGACAGATGAACGGATAAAGAAGACGTGATACATATATACAATGGAATATTGTTCAGCCATTAAAAAGTAATGAAATAATGCCATTTGCAGCCACATGAATGAACCTAGAGACTGTCATACAAATTAAGTCAGAGAAAGACAAATATATGATATCACTTATATGTGGAATCTAAAATATAGTACAAATGAATCTATATACTAAACAGAAACAGACTCACAGACATGAAAATAAATATAGGTACCAAAGGGGAAAGGGAGAGGGGAGGGATAAATTAAGAGTATGGGTTTAACAGATACAAACCACTATACACAAAATTAATAAGCAACAAAGTTTTATTGTATGGCATAGGGAATTAGCACAGGAAACTATATTCAATATTTTGAAATAACCTATAATGGGAAATAATCTGAATATATATATATATATATATATATATATATATATATATATATATCTCACAAAGGAATAGCTGAATCACTTTGCTGAAACTAACACAATATTGTAAATCAACTATACTTCAATTAAAAAAAGAGAAAGAGTGAAGCCAGACTCTGGCTTGTGTAACCCAATCCTAGTTTTTCACCTCAGCCACCTGTTTCTTTAGAAACTGTCAACTTAGACCAAAGTTCAAACAAGTTATAATTCCCACAAGCAGCTGCATTTCCAATAAACAATTTACTTATCAGGTTAACTTTGACCCTGACACCTGCCAGGCCAAACCAATTTGCAAGGATTTTAGAGAGCCCATGTTTCGAGGTTTTGTTACACATGTTATTTTTTGCAATCACTTAATTTTAAACACTTGACTTTAGATATCATGAAAGCTTTTTGCCTGGAGGGATTCCTGCATTGTGCGTGTATGTGTGTATTGGGTTTAAAGTAACTCCGTAATTCCCATATTTAAACATGGTGAATTCAGAGTTTAAACTCCATCAGTTCAAGATTTCCCACCTTTCTCTACCTTTCATTCCTCCTTTCAGCAGGGAGGTGTATGTACAGAGAACCACTGTCAGAGGTGCCTGGCTGTGCTGACTGGTGGTCTCCTGCTCCTCAGCTGGTCATCATTCCTATGAACTGGTCTCACTATAGTTGCTCACGTCTCATCATGGCCTCTGCTCAAATGGGCCCACACACTCTACTTCTTGGTTCTGACCCCAGGCCCTTCTGGGTGGACCAGCTGGCTCTCAGTCACTGCTGAGTGCCTCTTGGGGTGCCCTGGGGGATTCTATATGCTTTCTGGGGCCTTATCACACAATGTGAGCTTACCCCAACTCCACAGGTTGGCCTTCTTCCCTCAGCCACTGCCGTCCTCCCATGCAGGCCCCACGACAAGGCATTCATCTAGTAGCATTTAAAAAGTGATGACCAGGGCTTCCCTAGTGGCTCAGTGGTGGAGAGTCTGCCTGCCAACGCAGGAGACACGAGTTCTGGTCTGGAACTCTGGTCTGATCCCTGGTCCGGGAGGATCCCACATGCAGAGGAGCAACTAAGCCCATGCATCACAAATATGGAGCCTGTGCTGGGAGCTGCTATGGAGCCTGGGAGCTGCAGCTTCTGAGCCCAAGTGCCACAACCACTGAAGCCCGTGCTCTGCAACAAGAGAAGGCACCGCAATGAGAAGCCTCCCTGCTAAAACTAGAGAATAGCCCTGCTCGCCAAAATGAGAGAAAAGCCTCTGCAGCAACGAAGACCCAGCACAGCCAAAAATAAATAGATAAATAAAACTATAAAAGAATAAAGTGATGACCAATGTTGTCAGAGATCTAAAAAGAAAATATATAAATAAACACACACACATACGAAACATAGACATGTCCTCTTATTTTCCTAAACAGTTTACTGGAAATAATCTGACATGTGTTTATCAGATAATATTGATCGAGTGCCTACTATGTGCCAAGTACTATTCTAGGTATTGGTGATCTAGTAATAATCAAGACAAAACAAAAATCCTGATCTCATGGAAGTTAGAGTCTAATGTTTCAAGGTAGACAATAAGCAGGTTTCCCCTGTGGTGCTAGTGGTAAAGAACCTACCCGCCAATGCAGGAGACATAAGAGATGAGGGTTCAATCTCTAGGTCGGGAGGATACCCTGGCAGAAGGCATGGCAACCCACTGCTGTATTCTTTCTTGGAGAATCCCGTGGACAGAGGAGCCTGGAGGGCTACAGTTCATAGGGTTGCAAAGAATGGGATACAACTGAAGCAACTTAGCAAGCATGTATGCACATTTCACAGTGAAAACAGCTTATTTTAATCCTTACCTCCACAACCCATGAAATATTAAACTTTCCCTGAAACAGGACACAGCTCAAAGCTTCTGAGCAATTCTCACGGTGTCTGAGTTACAAATTCCCAGGATTGTGCATGCTGTGGCTTATTTGTCAAAGTACTAAAAGCACTGAAATGACCTCTTTTACAACAATATAACTAGTTATCCATTACCAAGTGCTTGTTATGTGCCAGGTCTTTGCATGTATTATCTCTAATTCTTAGTACAATCCTAAATTAGATGGATACTGCTATTCTCAGTAACAAACTTGAGGCTGATACAAGTTTACTAAATTACTTGAGGTCACTAGGTAAATTACCTGAGGTATTAGGTGGCCGAGCCTTAATGGAACTCAGATGGTCTCACATCACTCTGCCTCTGCACAAATAGTAGGGGAATGCATAGAAAGAAAAGCAAAATTCTAAATAGGAATTCTTGGAGTACTCCTTTAAACAAAACCATTCCTTTTTATTTAAGAGTGTGTACATGTGAGCTGGAAGAATTAGGGAGAAGTTTGCCTTGAAGAGGAGAGGATGAAACAGAACACCTGTTAAATCTGAAGTGTGTGGAAACTGACAATTGAGGACCAAACAGAAATGGTAAAACATCTTAGGAAGTACAATACAGGAAGGCGTAAAAATAGAACCCATTTTGCAAATGTTCAGGTCCCATACAAGCTTCTGGGAACAGATCTTGAGGAGGTGGGGGAGCAGGTAAGGAAGCTGACCCAGCGCAACTGTCGTATGGGCATGTGCTGTGCTGTGCTTAGTCGTTTAGTTGTGTCTGACTCATTGAAACCCCATGGACTGTAGCCCTCCAGGTTCCTCTGTCCATGGGAATTCTCCAGGCAAGAATACTGGAGTCGGTTGCCCTGCCCCCCTCCAGGGGAACTTCCCAACCCAGGATCAAACCCAGGTTTCCCGCATTGCACGCGGTTCTTTACTGAATGAGACACCAGGGAAGCTTGGTGTGTGTAGGCATAGTGTGTAGGTATAGATAATGCCATAGTCCTTACCCCCAACCCAAATCCTCACTATGCCCTCCTCCTTTGTTCCTCACACCTAGAAACTGAGCAAGCCCTCTCCAGCCCCCAAGAAGCCAGCCTTCCAACAAGATGTCCTCTGTCCCTGCATCCTCTGTCTTGGCCCTGGACCCAGCCTCCCAGGTACAGGCAGGTTATCCCAGGCTGTTCCACCAGTCCATGCCTCCCCATGCTCTGGGTGAGGCTCCATGAAAATCAAACTCTCCACCTGTGTCCCCTCCCTTCATGGTGCCTTCCAGTGTGTGCTAGAAAAGTACCTCGGGAACTGAGTTAATCTCCATCAGAATCAGTCCTGGGTGCAGTGTTCCCACTCAGGAAGCCACAAGAGAGAAAGCAGAAGGAAGAGCACAGATCGGTCCTGCCCGGGAGGGGGCCTTGGAGCTAATCAGCCCTTTTCAGCATGTCAGCTTCTGCCCCTATTGGACTCATTCACTTTGTCTTGTCTTGTAGACATGCCTTCTCTTCCACAAGATTATAAGTTCCTTGAAGGCAGCCCAGAGGAAATGCTTCATAAACCTTCTCTGAAGTGAACTGAAAGTCGTTCAGTTGTGTCTGACTCTTTGTGACCCCATGGACTGTAGCCCACCAGGCTCCTCTGTCCATGGACTTCTCCAGGCAAGAATACTGGAGTGGGTTGCCATTCCCTTCTCCAGGGCTCGAAGCTGGGTCTCCTGCATTGCAGGCTATCATTTACCATCTGAGTGACCAGTGAAGCCCAAGCCTTCTCTAAGTTTCCATAATCACACTCTCCTCTTTAGAAGAGGATGAACCCATGGGGGCCCTTCGGCAAAGGAAAACTCAGTCCAGACTAACACACTTTGGAGTGAGCTCAGGGTATCAGGAAATCTCTCTGCTCTCACCCTCTCTTTTCCTCACCTGGCCCTTTCCCTTTCTGGATTTCTACTCCTAGGAACAAAAATGACATTGTAACCATGACCACGTTACAGTGAATGGAAACACAAAGAACAGAACTGATTAAACTGTTTGGGGTTTCTTGTCACGTGATGTACCTGGAACCAAACCTACATCAAATGTTCTATTCACATCTCTTTAAGTTTTTTAGCCTTTTCTGTGCATTAGTTATTTTACTAATTATTTTTATTTGCCCCCTTTCAAAGAATGTATCTCAGTTCAGTTCAGTCGCTCAGTCGTGTCCGACTCTTTGCAACCCCGTGAACCACAGCACGCCAGGCCTCCCTGTCCATCACCAACTCCTGGAGTCCACCCATGTCCATCGAGTCGGTGATGCCATCCACCTTTTTTGTTTTTTTAAGTGTCCTTAAAATATCCATTTTTAGAAAAGCTTTCTGAAAGGTAGATATATATTTGCTTCCTGGGATAGTTATAGTATTAATATCCCAGGGTAAAGTACATGTGGACATTCTCTCTAAGCCTTATTTCCATAGGATTTACTTTTTAAGGTTGTGTCTGTGCTTGGTCACTCAGTCATGTCTGACTCTTTGCAATCCCATGGACTGTAGCCCACCAGGCTCCTCTGTCCATGGGATTTCCCAGGCAAGAATACTGGAGTGGGTTGCCATTCCCTTCTCCAGGGATCTTCCCAACCCAGGAATCAAATCCAGGTATTCTGTATTACAGGTGGATTCTTTACCGTCTCAGCTACCAGTGAAGCCCAAGCCTTCTCTACGTTCCATAATCATGCTCTCCTCTTTAGAAGAGGGCAAACCAATGGTGGCCCATCGGCAAGGAAAACTCAGTCCAGACCAACGCACTTTGGAGTGAGCTCAGGGTATCAGGAAACCTCTCTGCTCTCACACGCTCCTCTTTCTCTCACCTGATTCTTTCTCTTTCAGGAATTCTGTTCCTGGGAACAAAAATGACATTGTAACCATGACCACATTACAGTGAATGAAAACACAAAGAACAGAACTGATTAAACAGTTTGGGGTTTAATTTGCTCAGGTCTCCTGGCATTAGCATGTAGATGATTTTTTACCACCAAGCCACCAGGGAAGCCCTTTTTAAGGTCAGTTCCTGTAAAAAGGTTGGGAGAGGGGTGAAGTTTGTTTTCAAATTCTCCCTCCTTTGCCAACCCAATGTCCCTACCTGCAGCAGGCTCCTTAGCTCATGTCTAGTGTCTTCCAAAGAGAGGAATTAGGGTTAAAAGCTTGACCTCTCCTGCCACCTGCCTGGGTTCAAATCCAAGCTCTAACCCTTCCTAATCATGTGACCTTGAGCAAGACACTAGATTCCACTGTCGCTCATTCTGCTCGTTTGCAAAGTAGGAACAATAACGCCACGAGCAGCAGTCTCCAACTTTTTGGCACCAGGGATCAGTCTCATGGAAAACAGTTTTTTTTCCATGGACACTGGGGGCTGGGGAAGAGGCAGTGGTTTGGGGATGATTCAAGTGTGTTACATTTACTTTGCACTTTATTTCTGTCATTGTCACATCAGCTCCACTTCAGATCATCAGGCATTAGATCCCAGAGGTTGGGGGCCCCTGGCCATGAGCATGAAATATCTGAATAAATTTCAAGCACTTAGAACAGTGCCTTGCACTCAGACTGAGACGATAAATAATAATACTTTAAAAAATTGTGACCTTCTGCCCAAATAAAACCTCCAAAAGCAGGGTCAAGAATTGTTCCTCTCAATAGGGTCCTGATCACCCACCCCATCACAATTTCCTTTCCTTCTTGTTCTCACCCTTCCTCCAATCACACATTGCTTGGCAGTTGCAGGAAGACACAGCTCCAGGACTGCTGTATGTACCCATCAGCCCTCCCCTTATCACATCCCTGAGTGCTGGCAGCACCCACTCCTGTCCTAACACCCTTGGCTTCCTTGCTCACTAGTCTTTCTTTGCCCCTAGGCAGCTCTGGGTGAGGGCTACATTCACCAACCACAGCTTGGCCTTCCTGCCAAGCTCACCAGTAAACTAGCAGCCCCATCCCAAAAGGTACCCACCACAGAATGCTTTCAGCCCCAAGCAGCTTGAAAAGATCTTGGGACAGGCTTCCTTCTTAGAAGCCTGATCCTCTGTGACCAAGGTTGATTCTGCTCTGGGAGTCAAGAGATTGCGCAGCCCTTCTCCTCCTACTCAGAAAACCTCACTTCCAGAGGCAAAAGCATTGCCTTTTGCCACATGGGACAGAGTCCAAGCTCTCCTTGCTGAGATTCAGGCTAGAGACCAGCTCATTTTCGTGCACAAGTCCCTCATTGCTGATTTTTTTCCCCTTTGTTTTGAGGAGGGGCCCAGCCCAGGACACCCTAAAGAGGTAAATATTCTTTTATCTCTTCATCACACCCCTCCATAGATGAACCTCTGCCCTGCACCTAACTCAGGCGTTTTCTCCAGAAACAACGTCCCTTTTCCCAGCATTGCTTCCCAGCCCCACCCAATGTCTGAGGTCCTGATGCAGACAGCGTGGGGAGCACACAAAGGTTCTCTTCTCACACTCCATTCTCCCAAAGGTGGGCACGCACACACACATGTGATTGACACCGGGTGATCACTCCAGAGTCAGGGACTTGACAGGATCTACAGAGTCAGCCTCAGCATCTCCACCACAGGCTGGGAGTAGGGTGAGTGGGCCCAGAGGTACCAGAGTCAGAGGATGGAGGGATAGAGCGGGACAAGGCTGGGGGCTGAAACACAAGTCCACCCTGTGCAAAGTCAGCCAGGAGAGCTGAACTTCTAGACTTCCAGCTAAGAAGGTGGTCCCACGAGTTCCTTGGTGGTCCAGTGGCTAGGATTCCACACTCCCAATGAAGGGGACCCGGGTTCGATCCATGGTCAGGGAACTAGACCCCACATGCTGCAACTGAAAGTTCACATGCTGTGACTGAAAGATTCTGCATGGTGCAACGAAGGTCGAAGATCCCCTGTGCCACAACTAAGACCTTGTGCAGCCAAATACATAAACAAATAATTTTTTTTAAAAGGAGATCTCACTGTGACTCTGCGTCTGTAAACATCCTTTCATTTCAGCCCTGGTCTAAAGGGAACAACCTGACAGGTGCCTGGAATAGGCTAGTAATTAACATATTGATTGATTTAATCCTCCTGAGAACTCTCCAGGGTAGGTGGTGTTACACCTTGATTTCAGACAGGTAAAAAAGCAAATCTCTGAAGGTCACATGGCTCTTAAGTGGAAGAGAGATGGTTAAAATCCAAAATCCATGCTCTTAACCACTACCTTGTTTATCCTGGCTCAGAGGCCCCACTGCTCTGTAATCACCTGGCTTGAAAATCTAGACTTTTATTTCTGAGCCTTAGTTTTCTCTTCATACGCATACTTTATAGTTCATTCTGAGAATTAAATCTATGCATGCAGAGTCCTCAGCATGGTGCCTCACTAGTAAACACAAGCAATGTGAGTTATCAACAACATCGTCATCATTACTAAGTACAAAATGCCCACAGATCCACGTTTCCAGGTTTGCCTGCCCCTCACACTCTCCCTCACCTGTAGGTCTCTGACAGCTCACAGCTACTCCCAGGCTGTCTCCACCTTAGTTTTCAGGCTACTATGTAAGCTCAGTGGGCTTCCCTTGTGGCTTAGCTGGTAAAGAATCTGCCTGCAATGCAGGAGACCTGAGTTCGATCCCTGGGTTGGGAAGATCCCCTGGAGATGGGAAAGGCTACCCACCCCCGTATTCTTGCCTGGAGAATCCCATGGACAGAGGAGCCTGCCTGGCTACAATCCAGGGGGTCACAAGAGTCGGACATGAGTTAGTGACTAAACCATCACCATGAATGTAAATAGAGCTGAGGCTTAGAAAGATTAAGTTCTGCACTCAAGGATCATTCTTTCAGGTTCTAAGACAGATCTCTGTAAAATTGAGTGGGGTGTTTTAATTGTTTTTTAAATTATAAACTCAGCTTGGAAAAAATGGTTATCAATAAAGAAATTCATGACCACAATCACACACTCCTAATAGCAGTAATATTCATGATATGTATTACTCGCTGAGTTTTGTCTATCTCTGCAAAGACTGACTTTTCTCCCGATTTACTGCCTCTGTGGAGCAGTTGGGAGTGCTCCTCACCACAGCATTGAGGGGGCCCAGAAATACTCACTGTGGGATTCTATAGTGACCCTGGAATAAATCCAGAGTAACTCCAATTTGACCCTGGGAGAAAAATAACATAATCAAGCATGGATATAAAATTAAGTCAAGCAAGTGCCCCTTTAGAGACAAATCTGTCTCTTTGAGCCATATAGTTTTTAAAATATTTTAATTAATGCATTTTTGACAATTAAAAACTGCATATATCTAAGGTGTTTAAGGTAATGTTTTGATACATGTATGCACTGTGCAGTGATTATCACAATCTAGTTAACACACCCATCACCTCCCATAGTTACTTTGTATATATGTATAGTGAAAAACATGAGATCTACTCTCTTAGCAAAGTTCTAGTATGTAATATATTACTATTAACTACAGTCACCATGCTGTACAGATGGTGTACAGGATTCCAGAATTTATTCACCTTATAACTGAAAGTTTATATCCCATAACTAATATCTCTGAGCCATTATTTTATAATCTAAACTACACTGTAGCCAAGCTTCTAGGTGAACTGCTAAAATTATGTAGGCATATAATCCAGTGACATATTTATTAATGTATTCTGTAAATCAAAACCAAAGTTAAAATAGGAACTTTACTTCTGTTTCTTTTTTCCTCTTTATCATTAACTAACCACATCAAGTCCAGGTTTTGGGGTGGGGGGGCAATTTTGGTTTTTGTTTTAACTTTAATTTTTTTTTAAGCTGAGCTTATCAGAAACAAGGACCTCCTATAATAAATTTTACACAGAGTTTTAGAAATTTGTGGCTGACACCCAGAACATCCTAGAATATGGGTTGTGGAAAGTGAGAGGAAGAATAGGGAAGGAAGGTTAGTGGTGATAAAGCTCTGGTTTGGTCTGAGGGACCTGTCACATCTGCTCAACTGGCTGAAGCTCCATGTGACATTTCTCTATCCTGTCCTTTTTTGATTTGGTCCCCAAATGCCCAGCACAGAACCATTTAGGCCTACCTCATGGAATACGGCTGGGCTGGGGGGTGGGGGGCGGGCAGTGGGCAGTGGGTATTGGCAGGGACATGTAAAGATGTGTGAGAAATGGACCTTGATTCAAAGAGCTGACAATTCCACTGGGACATGTTGATAATAATCAGAAGACCTGGGACTGATTCCTGGTTCCCTCAGTTACTCACTGGGCTTGCAGGAGTAATTTATTACAATTCTTAATCTGTAAAATAGGGCAACTGACAATAACAGTAAAAGTATCTACATCTGACTTAAAGGGTTGCTGTTTGGATCAAGAGCAATAAATCATCCAGTGAAAGCACTTTACAGGCTAGAAAGTGATAGGCAGGGAACTCTTGTTATTATTCATATAAAATGTTTTCACAACACAAACAGCACCTCTCAGATTTTTGTCCCTTTGCAAGCTTCAAATTTCCAATATTATCTTTTCAGAGACCTTTTTCCACAAGATGTGATGCACGCAATTCAGGTGAGCTGCTGCCAGGTACAGTCTTACCTGGAAAGTATCTGACACTGTGACACGGTCATCTTGACATGGGCATGTTTTGACCTGGCCCACAAACAAATCTTTAAGCTTCTAGATGTTTTTTTTTTAGTGATGAATCAACACATGAAATATGCATACTTACCCCATTATCGAGTCATGTTCTAGTCTTCACCTCACTCCAGCACTGACTTCCTGAGTTAGAAATCAAGGGTACAAGTAGTGTCCATAATGGGAAGGAGATGAGAAATAAGGTGAGTTCAAGTTCTGGTGTATCCAGTCAAAGCTCTTTTTTGATGCAGTGACAGAAAGTCCAATTCAAACCCAGCTCAACTGAAGAGAGATGAGGGTAACCCAGCTACAGCCACAGCTAGATTCAGAACGCAAGTGATGTCACTGGGATGCTAACTTTTCATTTATCCTTCTGCTCCCCTCCACACTGCCTTTATCCTTGCATTCAATGCACCGGCAAGAAAGCAAGCGGGAGCTCCAGGCCTGTGTCTCGTCAGGTTCAAATTCAGTAGCAAGTAGTCTGTCTCTTTCTTAACACAAATAGTCTGTCTCTTTCTCTCTCTTTCCTGGAGAAGGGAAAGGCTACCCACTCCAGTATTCTGGCCTGGAGAATTCCATGGACTGTATAGTCTGTGGGGTTGCAAAGAGTCAGACACGACTGAGTGACTTTCTCTTCTCAACACAACTCCTAGGTTTGAATCTCACTGAACCAAACGCGAGCTTCACTGGATCACAGTTCCATCCTCAAACCAATCATTGAGGCCGAGAATAAGAAATACTCTCATTGGCCAGGCCGGAGTCAGACCTGCCTCTGAAACAATGCAGAATCACCTGAAACATATCAACTGAGAGAACTGGTAGAGTGATGCCACTTAAGAAAATCAAGATACTGCTGCCACAAGGAGTAATTATCAGTAAATATCCACTACTGATCCAAATACGGGACACAGTACTCATTAGAAGAGAATGGTCAGAAATCACTTGTCAGACAAGTCACAAGTATTGGGTTGGCCAAAAAGTTCATTTGGTTTTTTTGATACAATGTTTAGAAAAATAGGAATGAACTTTTTGGCCAACCCAATTCAAGGCCTCAGACATTTACTATGCTTTGTTGTTGTTCAGTCGCTCAGTCGTGTCCAACTCTTTGTGACCCATGGACTGCAGCACATCAGGCTTCCCTGTCCTTCACCATCTCCCAGAACTTACTCAACCTTATGACCATTGAGTCAGTGATGCCAGCCAACCATCTCATCCTCTGTCATTCCCTTCTCCTGCTTTCAGTCTTTCCCAGCACGAGGGTCTTTTCCAATGAGTCAGTTCGTCACATCAGGTGGCCAAAGTATTGGAGCTTCAGCTTCGGCATCAGTCCTTCCAATGGATATTCAGAATTGATTTCCTTTAGGATTGACTGGTTTGATCTCCTTGCAGTCCAAGGGATTCTCAAGAGTCTTCTTCAACACCGCAGCTCAAAAGCATCAATTCTTTGGTGCTCAGCTTTCTTTATGGTCCAACTCTCACATCCATATGAGACTACTGGAAAAACCATAGCTTTGACTAGGTGGATCTTTGTTGGCAAAATAATGTCTCTGCTTTTTAATACTCTGTTTAGGTTTGTCATAGCTTTTCTTCCAAGGAGCAGTGTCTTTTAATTTCATGACTGCAGTCACCATCTGCAGTGATTTTGGAGCCCAAGAAAATAAAGTCTCTTACTGTTTCCATTGTTTCCCCATCTATTTGCCATGAAGTGATAGGACCAGGAGCCATGATCTTCATTTTTTGAATGTTGAGTTTTAAGCCAGTTTTTTCACTTTCCTCTTTCACTTTGATAAAGAGGCTCTTTAGTTCCTCTTTGCTCTCTGCCATAACAGTGGTGTCATCTGCATATCTGAGGTTATTGATATTCTTGATTCCAGCTTGTGCTTCATCCAGCCCAGCGTTTCTCATGATGTACTCTGCATATAAGTTAAATAAGCAGGATGACAATACACAGCTTTGACTAACTCCTTTCCTAATTTGGAACCAGTCTGTTGTTTCATGTCTAGTTCTAACTATTTCTTCTTGACCTGCATGTAGGTTTCACAGGAGGCGGGTGAGGTGGTCTGATATTCCCATCTCTTTAAGAATTTTCCACAGTTTGTTGTGATCCACACAGTCAAAGGCTTTAGTATAGTCAATAAAGCAAAAGTAGATATTTTCCTGGAATTCTCTTGCTTTCTTCTATGATTCAATGGATGTTGGCAATTTACTAGCCTCAAGAAGTCTAACATTTACACTCTCTGCTCATTCTCTATGAATTCCTCTGTTTGTATTAGAATTCTTTGATTTCTCTATTAAGGATCAAACCAATTTCTTTCAGGGAATAAGTAGATTCATCTTCCTAATGAGTACTTGATCTCCTTGACAATTAACAATCTAGAGGATTAGATTCTATGGATTCTATGCACCCTAGGGGAAAGATAATCCATTTCAGAGAAGAAGATATCAATATACTTATTTATGTTTTCATCTTAAAAGCGGGAAATTAAGTTTTACCAACAGAGCTATTAGCACTGTCATTGGTGCCCGTCATTGGTCCAGATGTCAGAGATTCTCAGGAAAGGTCAGAGGTGAACTTCCCTGATGGTGCAGTGGTTAAGACTCAGACTTCCAATACAGGGGGTGAGGGTTCAATCCTTGGCTTGGGAACTATGATCCCACATGCTGTGGGACGTGGCCAAAAACACAACAAATTAGAGCAGGGGTTCTGTACACAGAGGGGTGAGTAGGGACCTTCTCGCTCTCAGCATATTATGCCCTTAAAGTAGCTTTGAGGGGTAAAATGGCACGTGTACACAACTTATTCTGAAATCTTTCAGGAAAAATAAAAAAAGACAGACAGATGGATACATAGAAGAGATTATAAATAAATAATGATAATCATAAAAATATGGAAAATGTTATCACTTGGAGAATTTGGGTGGGTGAAGGGTATACAGGAATTTTTAGTACCGCTTTTGCAACTGTTCTATAAACCTAAAAGTATTTCAAAATAAAAATTAAAAGTTTGATGATGGTGAAGAGGCAATGCAGAGCAGCCTAAGTGCAGGAAAGAGGGTGGCTCTAGCCACGGTGACCAGGAGGAGGAAGAGGGAAGGATCCTGAGCATTGTGAGGGCAGTTCTGACAAACGAGGCACTGTTTCCTGACAGACAGGTGAAGACGGGAGACACTGCTTCTTTTTTAAAAAGTGTTAGCAATCTGCAAAATAAATCCTGTTCTTTTTGCCAAGTAAAATAAAGTTTGGATTTTCTATATCAAGACAAATAGTGTCTGATCACTGGGGATATTTATCAAGGACTTGCTGTTCACAAACGATGAAACCTCCTCATGGTAATGGCTGGATTTGAGAAGCACACATCAGCGGAGCTGTTGTTCCTCTCTTGGGAACATGGCAGATGGAGTCTGAAGGGCACAACCAGTGGAATGGAAAGATGCAATTCTTCATGTTTATGTCACTTAGTGCAGCCACCCAGACAGGTTCCCAGTAGCCTGCCCTTTGTACAGACTTAAGACTAGAACCATAGGTGAACATAAAACCATTCAGCAAAATGATACTCATCAGCAAGCGCTAAAGAAGGGTGTTCACAATATATTTGAAAACAGAAGGGCCCCTCCCTCTGCTAATGCAAAGCTTCCTGGGATGAAATGGAATTATCTATTTTAACCCTGGCCATCTTCACACAGTAGATCCAGGAGATGAGGGTTCCATCCCCAGGTCAGGAAGATCCCCTGGAGGAGGAAATGGTAACCCACTCCAGTATTCTTGCCTGGAAAATGCCATGGACAGAGGAGCCTGGCAGGCTATAGTCCATGGGGTCGCAAAAGAGCTGGACATGACTGAGCACACACACACATCTTCACACTCAGTATTTTAGAAAACACAAAAACCTCAATTCAAAGAAGTTAAACATTTGCCCCAAGTTAAACATTTGCCCCAAGATCAAACAATTATTTGGCAGCAGAGCCGAGATTTGAAGCGAAGTCTTTCCAGCATCAGGCTTTTTGTTTCCTTTAATACTCACCATCATTTCCTGTCTTATTTCCTAATAGGAAGAAGCATGGGCCTCAGTAGACACTGACCTCACACTCAGCGACAGATCCAATTTGTGCCAATAAAACGTGTGGAGAAGTTCGCTGGGGTTTTCCAGGGAAATTCATTCTTAGTCTTATGGGAATGTGTGTAGAAGCAAGGCCTTCTGTCCAACCTGGTCTCTGATGAGAAATCAGAGGATAGTCCCGGCAGCCTCAGACTGCAAGTGTGAGCTGTCCCAGGATGGGATGATGCGTGGATGGCAGAACGGAGCTATGGAACAAGGATGCACCAGGAATGTGTGTTCTTTACCCTGTTTCTAACCACTGGTGTTCTGGACCCTCTCTTGCTTTTGTAAGACTGTACTTCCGTAATTATTGCCGGTTTTCTTTCTCTTCATTATCAATATCTCCCTCCATCCCGGAAATTGCAAACATGTGTTGGATTATTTCAGATTAAAACAAAATGTGGGACTTCCCTGGTGGTCCAGTGGTTAACAGTTCATCTTCCAGTGCAGGGGATGCAGGTTCAATTCCTGGTCAGGGAGCTAAGATCCCACATGCCTTCAGGCCAAAAAAACCAAAACATATAAGACAGAAGCAATATTGTAACAAATTCAATAAAGACTTTAAAAATGGTCCACATGAAAAAAATCTTTAAAAAATTTTTTAAAGCAATTATTATCCTTTGACTCTGTATTCTCTTCCTGTTACAACTCTTTTTCTCTCCTTTCCTCGTACAAAACTTTGTCTGTACACTCTCTCCTTCCGCTTATGTTTTAATCCATTCTAGTTTGATTCCTAACGTCACTATTCTCTTGGACTTTCCCCTGTCAAGTTCACCACTGACCTTCACCTTCCCAGTGTCAATAGGCATTTCTCTGTTTTCATTTCTCTAGACTTTCCAGCAGGATGTAAATGAGCTGAATACCCTCTTCTTCTTGGAATACATTCCTGTCTTGCCTTCCAGGACTCCATGCTACCCTGGCCTCTCCCCTACCTCAATGGCTGCTGCTTCTCTATCCCCTACACTGATATTTCCTCCTCTATATTTCCAAATGTTGGACTGTCTCAATACTTGGTCCTAGGTCCTCTACTCTCCTCTATTTATTCCATCTCTTCCTCTATTCATTCAACACTCAATCAATACTTGTTGAGTATCTACTGTATGTCAGACTCTTTTCTAGGCACTGGAAATAGAGCACTGAATAAATAAACAAATCTGTCTTTATAAAGCATACATTCTAGTGGAAAAAAAATAAACAAAAACTAATAAGTCTATAATATAATGTAAGTAGTGATAAGTGCTATGGAGAAGAATAAAGCAGTGCCAGCGACAATGATGCTTTTTAAAAATATGAAGGCCAGTGGAGGATGCTCTAAGGAGGTGACATTTATATCTGAGAAAAGTGGAGTGTGTGTGAGAGAGAAGTTAAAGCTGATTCCAGGTTTCTAGTCTGAGTGAAAGAAAGAAGGATGGTGCCATTTAGTGAGATAAGAAAAATCGGGGGAGGAAGAGATTTGGGAGGAGAAAATCAAGAATTCTGGTTTGGAGGTGTTGATGAGTCACATGTCCATATTAAGAAGTTATTTGGATAGGTCAGATTTCTCTTGTAGATGATTCCTTCCTCAGGTCTTAAGACTTTTCTGACCACTCTGTCTCTGAGAACGTCCCACTTGCCACCTCCCCAGCCCACAGGATCTCTATCATCCTCCATAATTTACTGTCTTCGTGATAGTCACCTCAAACTATAATAACAAAATTTGGCTTTGGTTTGGTACCCTCATAAAAATTAACTCCTGGGAGAACAGGAACTTTGTCTTGTTTATAGCTTTGTCCCCTGAACTTGGTACCATTCTAACTCAGAGTAAGAACTCAACATCTAATTGCTGAAGGAAAAAAAGCAAGGGTAGGTCAGTCCTCTACAGAAGTCAGGAGGACATCTTGGCCCTTGTCTGAGCCCAGCTAGTCACTGGCTTTGGACCTTCTGGCTTTGTCACTTCTGTGGTATATTATCAGTTTCAGAAGTCATTTGATTAGCTGACTTCTAAGGGCTGATTTGTCAACTTTGAAATTATGCTTAAAATCCAGGATTTTTATCTATTTATTCTAAGCAAATTGGTACCCAGAACTTCATTTTGGTAATAACAATGTTGAAGTGTGTTTTGATGAAGCGTGAGTGCAAACTACTGCTTCTGGGGAAATTCACCATGGGGATGCTGAACAGTTCTATAACCCCACCTGGGCTGCCCTAAATCCTCAGTCTCAGGAGGCTATTCATTCTGCTAGCTTCCACTCCAGGATCAGGGAGAAACAATTAGAAAGAAAGGAGAGTAAATGAAGGAGTTCATTTTATGGAACATCATTGAGCACCTGTTCACTAGTACAGTTCAACTCTTTTCAGGGATGCTAGCACATTTCAAATGTATTTAAGGGTTATTTGGATGTTAAGGCATATCGCCACAAAACCCGGTGAGGTAGGTATTAACTCCCCCTTTCACTGATTTCCAGGAGATGAACTGATTTGCCATAGTACAGACAAGTGACAAGCAGCAGATAAAAGATTGGAATCTACATCACCCCCAACTTCCTCTTGCTCTCCATCATACCACAGATGCCTGTAGTCAAGGGCATACCCTTTTGGGTATAATCAGTTTTCAGTGGACTCAGGTCCATTTGTTGAATCAACAAATGAAAATAAGTTGGATTAAGAAACCCCCTCTTAGAACCCTGTTTTCAAAAACCTGGCAGTTTACATTTCAACTCATCTGGGAAATCCAATAGGATTAATTACTATATACAGGGCTTTCCCAGTGGCTCAACAGTAAAGACTCTGCCTGCAAGACACACTTGATCCCTGGGCTGGCAAGATCCCCTGGAGTAGGAAATGGCAACCCACTCCAGTATTCTTTCCTGGAAAATTCCATGGACAGAGGAACCTGGTGGGCTACAGTCCATGGGGTCTCAGAGAGTCAGACAGGACTGAAATGACAGAGCACCATACATATAGCTAGGTAGAAATAAAGTCACAAATATCACCTTGTTTACAGAGATAGGAATGACTTCCCTTCTGAAATAGCCCGATTTCCCAGGGCTCCTTCTGGAGAAGGCAGAAGGGGAGGCCAGGAGTTTCTACTGCCCACATACCACCCACTGGAAGCTCCTTTGCTTCCTCTCTTTTCTTCTTCCTCACCCATTATTGAAGACTCCACTTTCAAAAAGATCCTGTTCTTTCTTCATGGGAAAGGAATTCTTTTCTCACCAAGGTATCCGTGTGACAGAAGGTTCCCACCCTGAGGTGTGTGTGCACGAATGAGAACGTGAACCCACACCACACCAAACATTGAGAACTGTCTACGTGCATCTTGGCATTGGGCATGATTCTGAAGGAATCACGTTTTTTTAAAAACCCGTAAGTCGTTTGGTACTGCTATATTAATAAATTAGGAATGACAAAACAACGCAGATAGAGTGTGGCTCTTTTTCCTTTCGTCCAGCCACAAGCCAATCTTTTATGGGGAAAAAAAAAAAAAAAAAGCCTGGAAAAAAGGATTGAGTGTTTTGACTAGAAGAGGGAGTCATAATTTTATCTTTCCCTACCAATAAACGATGACAAATCCAGACATCTAAGAATTAAAACGGCAACAAAGAACATGATTAGAAAAATAAATAAATAACATTTATTTTGTACAAAGCGGCTATCAGTGTCCGAGAGGCCCCGCGGCAGAGCGCGCCCTCAGAGGAGCAGGAGGGGGCCCAGCAGCAGTTCGCCCTGGCCCAGCAGGCGGCCCCGCTCCAGCCCGCGGCCCCGGTTCTCGGCCTTGACGCGCACGGCCAGGCGGCGCACCTCGTCCTCCGAGAGCCCGTCCAAGCACAAGTCCTGCTCCAAGACGGCCCTGCGACTCCGCCGGACCACGGCGCCCCGCGGCTTCAGGACGAAGCTGATCCGGCAGCCGACCGGGGCGCGGGGCTCGGCGGCCCCTCCGGCCGGGCCCTCAGCACGGAGCAACCGGACGCGGAGGCGCCCGCTGGCCCGATTGTATTCGGCGGCCAGACGCAGGGCGCCCCCGGCGCGGCCCAGAGTTACGGTGCCCTCGGCCTCCAGGCGCTCGGGACGCGGGTCGCGATGCGGCGAAAGGGATGTGACGGGGGCCCGCGTCGGGGACTCGGAGCTGGCGCGGCGTTCGTCCTCGTCATCATCTTCCCCGTCCCCGCTGGAGACGGAGCGGGCGCGGGTCAGGCCTCGGCTCCTCCCGGCCCGCAATGCTCGGCGCAGCAGCCCCTCCGGGGCGCGTAGGAGACGGCGGCAGCGGGGCGGCGGGGCGAGCGTGTCCAGGGATGGGCTGGGGCCACCGTGGGCTTTGGGGGTCGCAATGGGCGCTCTCGCCCCGGGCGCCATGGGAGCGTCTCCGCCGCCGCCCACGTAGGTGTGCGCCCGGGGACGGGGCGCGGGCGGGAGCGCGGCGGCGCCCGGGCCCCCGAGGAAGAGCGACTCCTTGCGGCGGGTGTGCGGGCTCTCGAGCAGCGCGCAGAAGCCGTAGGCGGTGCGCGCCCGGGGCAGATGCGGCAGTGAGAGTGCGGCCTGCGAGCGCGGGTCCCAGTCCGTGCGGCCCGCGCCGTCGTCGGCTCCTCGAAGCCAAAGGTCCGGCTCAGCAGCGCACCTCCGGGGCAGCGCGGCGGCCGAGGGCGAGGACTCGGGAGCATAGGGGGTGGGCAGCCGCGGCGGGATGAAAAACTCGGGGATGCGGTTCGGGGTGAGCACATTGGAGAAGGCAGGCTCCAGAGGCGCGCTGCCCGCCGCCGAGGCGCGGAGTTTCCCGAGGAGCCCCATCCTCCGAGGCTGGGGCTGGGAGTGGCGGGAAGAAGCGCTCCTGCGAGGGAGAGAAGCGAATGAGTTTGGGGGCCTCTCGAGAGTGGCTGGACACCTATCCAGAGTCCTCGAGGGTACCAACGCTCCAACAATCCCCTGCCAGTCCCGGCGAGCTCGCGCGCGCCCACAAAACCACCCGCCTTCCATTCATTGGTACTAATTAAACAAAGAAGGAGAGATCAGACCTGCTGCGTCTTTTTCAGTTCCTCTGGTTCGTGAGTTTCAAGTTGCCTTCTGGTGCCTGCTGACGCTCCAGGTTCAGCACTGTAGCCGGGACAGGGGCGCTCCCCCTTATATTGCAGCCTGAGTCCCGCCCAGCTGGTCAGGAGTCCAACCCCTGGAGGCGCCGGCCGGCTCGCCCTTCCGGCGGCCCCTTCTCGCCAGAGCCGCTGGGGTTCGCGTGGGAGCGAAGCTGTGGCGAGAGCCAGCCCCCTTCTGCTCAGCCCTGGGGCCTGCATCCGCTCTGCGTGCAGGGAACCTCTCGCACCGGCCTGCGAAAGGCCGGTGGAGGGAGGACGCCCGGGTCGGCTGCCAGGAAGAATTGGCAGCTGAAAATGTTGGCGGCTTCTCGGAAAAGGTGAAGGATAAGGAAGCAAGTTCTTTTTAGCTGGGAGCTAAATCCCACCCCCAACCCGGCGTGTGAACTGCACGCACTAGGGGCTTCTGTTTTACTGCCCCCATGAACCTGCAGTCTGTAGACCAGTATAGTTCCCATGGTACTCATGTACTTATTTATGCTTCTGTCTCCCTCTGCTAGACCTTGGCCTTCTTAAAGAGTATCATTGACTGCCTCAGCCAATGCCATATATGTTGGTGGAGTGGGTGAATTAAAGTATGCAAAAATCTCTGAATGACTACCAGCTCTGCCTGTCAACTTAAATATTTATTTGTTTGTTTGTTTGTCTTGGTTTCGGCATGTGGGATCTAGTCCCCTGATCAGGGTTGGAACCCCGGGTCCCAAGCGCTGGGAATGCAATCTTAGCCACTGGATCACTAGGGAAGTCCCTGCCTATCATCTCGATTGTCACAAATGATGGGTTTTTGGCTCAGGCCCTAAACATGACACGATATTTCAAAGCTGCCCTTTTCTCTCTGCTCCATCATGAAGGTATCCAGTTAGAAAGCATCTTACAAAAAATCCATGTTGCCTCTACCTCTACCTCATTCCCAACCTTCATTTTCTAAGATGAGAAAACTGGAAGTCCAGTGGGACTTGATGAAATCCTGTAAAGGGTTCCACAGAACTAATTAATGGCAGAAGCTGGAACCAGCAATTTCCTGTCGGTTTGCTTTTGCACGTGATACTTCCTGTTATCTGAGATGCCCTTCCCTGCTTTTTTTTTTTTTTCCTCTATGAAGAACTCCTTTTGTTTTACTTTAGCCAGACATCAACCTGTTCAGAATCCTCTGCTTGACTCCTTCACTACAGTTCTCCATGTCTCCTTATTCCCTTCATGGGCATTCAATGTACCACCACTGCTGCATTCAGCAGCCTGCTGTGGAATTTTTGGTTGACAGGTTTGCCTTCTCTACTAAACTAGGGAGTTTCTTGAGGGCAAGGACCGTGGTAAGACAACCAGAGAGGAGTCTGTGGGACCTACTATCAGTGTATGTAAAATAAAGAGAAGGGCTACTGTCTGGAACCTGTGTCTGCCTCCATCCCAAAGCAGACCTCTCTAAGGGACAAGCCTAGCTGTCTTATTCATCTCCTCCACTTTCAGTGCCTGGACATACAGTGCCGGGCAAATAATAAGTGCTCAGTAAATATTTGATAAATTATATTGTGTTGTATTTAGCTTGATCTGGTCTTATGACTGTCATGTGCTTTTAACCACATCTCTCTCTGCTTTGTTCAATTTCTTTCTCACAACAAACCAGTGCGGTGGACATTGCTTCTGTTTATGATATAAGAAACTGAGGCTCATCAGTCAAATTATGAATCGCAGCCCATGTATTGTAAATCCTAGCGTTTTGCTAATTTCCTCCTTCTCTTTCCTTTCTCCTTCCATTCATCCACTCAGCTCAGTTTCATTCACTGAGTTCACTATGTGTCAGAGATTGGGTGCATGTGTTGTATTGCACTTAACATCCAGAATTTTCATTCTTAAAGCAACTCAGTCTCCTAAGTAGTTTCCATTATCTTTGCTTTGGATTAAGTACCATTATTTCCAAATTTTTAAAGGTAAGGAAAGTGAATGTTTTCCATAAATGAATAGTTAATACTTTCTTTTAAAAGTGATCACTGAAAAAAAAATAAAATAAAATAAAAGTGATCACTGTTGTTCTGTTTTTTGAAAGGGCAAGCATGAATCAATATGCAGCCACGGAGTAGTAACCATACCTGCTGAAGTCAAACTTGCAAGCAGAATTCCCAGAGGTCTCCGACTGTATCTTTCCTTTGATTCTTCAGGCCAGTCTGCAAATTCTTGGGTGAATGGCCTTCTGTAAGCATAGCACACTTGCATGATATCCTGCCCTGGAGCCAGCTCACTTCCAATGAGACCTCAGTGAAAATGGCTTTCCCTCTCCTGAAGGTCTTTGTGACATGAACACACAGAACTTCTGTCAGTGAGTAAATCCACTAAAAGCAGGACATGAGATTTGAGAAATTATGCTACCAATACAGCCATGTTCATGGAAAAACATAAGCACATCTATAAACACAATCTCTATATAGAGGGTTTTATAAAATAATTAGTTTTCCATAGATCAGTATTCTACAGAAGAGACCTAAAATACAGGACAATTAAATTACTTACACTGGGATACACTTCAGTCATTCATTCATCTAAACCAATAGCTACAGGCTGAGTCCAGAATTAGAGGCCTGGTATCCTTCCTGATTCTTAAGTCACAATAGTAGAAAGTGAAAACCCCCTCCCCAGTGGAAACTCTGATCACACCCATTATTTCATTATTTTGTGACTTATGGCAGAAAGCAAAGAGGAATTAAAGACCTTACTGATGAAGGTGAAAGAGGAGAGTGAAAAAGCTGACTTAAAACTAAACATTCAGAATGCAAAGATCACGGCATCCAGTCCCAACGCTTCATGGCAAATAGATGGGGAAACAATGGAAACAGTGACAAACTTTATTTTCTTGGGCTCCAAAATCACTGCAGATGGTGACTGCAGCCATGAAATTAAAAGGCGCTTACTCCTTGGAAGAAAAACTATGACCAACCTAGACAGTATAGTAAAAGAAGAGACATTACTTTGCCTTCAGAGGTCCGTATAGTCAAAGTTATCATTTTTCCAGTAGTCATGTATGGATGTGAGAGCTGGACCAAAAAAAAAGAATGAGCACCAAAGAATTGATGCCTTTGAACTGTGGTGTTGGAGAAGATTCTTGAAAGTCCCTTGGGCTGCAAGGAGATCCAACCAGTCAATCCTAAAGGAAATCAATCCTGAATATTCATTGGAAGGACTGATGCTGAAGCCCCAATACTTTAGCCACCTGATGCGAAGAACTGACTCATTAGAAAAGGCTCTGATGCTGCAACGATTGAAGGCAGGAGAAAGGGACGACAGAGGATGAGATGGTTGGATGGCATCACCGACTCAACGGATATGAATTCGAGCAAGCTCTAGGAAATGGTGAAAGACAGGGAAACCTGGTGTGCTGCAGTCCTTGGGGTCGCAAAAAGTTGGACACAACTGAGTGACTGAACAACACCAACAAATAAATACAAAAGGTTCACCATCATCTTTTATTCAGGCTCTGAAATTGTTAAAGAAACTATACCATTAATGATATTAATGTTTACCGAATATTCACTACGTACTGGGGTCTTATTTAACCCCTAAACAACCATCTAAAGAAGGTAGGGATTTAAAAACTGCAGCTTGTAGAGAGGTAAACAATTGTCCAAAATCTCCCATCCAGTAAGAGTGGCACTGGGACTCAGATTCAGATCAATTCGGCTCATTCCCTGTGTGTTTTAACCACTTCACTATAGTGCCACCCTCAAAGCTGCTTTTCCTGAACCCATCTCCTCTCTAGGTAGTTAGACAAAAGGAAAAGAAAGCCTTGTCCCAAGGCCTTGCATTGAAACTACACACATTATTGATGATACCAGCACCTAAAAGATTAAAGCATGCAACTGTCCTAAGCAGGAAATCACTAGCTATACCACTTGTAGACAGAATCCTTGTTTTCTCAGAGAGTGTACTGATGCTCTGTATTTATACCATACCTTGGTTCCAGAATAGGATTTGCGGTGATCCTCATAGTAAAGACCCAGAGAATTGTCAGCTAAAGCCTGACATGGTGAAAACGGAAAAGACATGCAATTAGCTAAGAACCCTGAGTGAAGTCACCAATTGACACTACCTATGACCCCAAAATGGGAAGAACAAGGTGTGAACAATTAAAGAAGCTCCCATGGGGAGCTGGGGGTAACTTTATTTTTTCTCAATCGAAGTATAGTTGTTTTATAATGTTGTGTTAGTTTCAGGTATACAGAAAAGTGATCAGATATATATACATATATATATATATATATATATATATGTATATATTCTTTTTCAATTGTTTTCCATTAACGGTTATTTCAAGATATTGAATATAGTTCCCTGTGCTATATAATGGATCCTCATTGTAGTATTAACTGTTCATTTCCACCCTAAGTTAGTATATTCTTTCCTGTGGTAGCTGTGTGTTTTTTCCGGTGGTGCTTGTCTTAGTTACTGCTTAATTCAAGTTATGTACAGTGTCATAAATGTTATTTCAATCTCTGTAAGTCAAATAGTCTTTTAAAATCTTAACCATGTATTACATTTACATTATGATAGTGATTATGATATCTTCATATTAAATCAAGTACTTGATATGACTTATTAAAACTGGTGAACACAGTAATTAATGCATAGCGGCTTATACTTCCTTATGGGCTGTCTAGAAAATAAACTCTTCTAGTCTTGATCGCTGGTCAAATGCTTGATCCTAGGTAGTCACTGATTTATCTGTCTTTTCTCTGTAAACAGCAACCAAATTTTTAAGTATTCCATTCTCTTTCCTATCACTACTTTAATGCTGACCAGAAGTAACATTCCTGTTGAAGACTTATTTTTGTTCTTTGTCCATGGTATCTAGATTCCATTCACATTTTCTTCAATTTTTCTTTTCTAGGTTTTAGGAAAAAATGCATTTCATGTATGTAAAGACCAAAGCATAATATAGTGAACCTGTTTGCCCACCAACCAGCTTAAAAAAAAAAAAAACTATTTTCAAAACAGTTAAAGCTCCCTAGGCAACACTTTTTAACCACATTCTTGTCTCTTCCCCAGATTTAAGTACTATATTGAATTTGGGGCTATTGTACTCTCATTTCTCTGCCTCTGTCTCCCCTACCCCTTTGTTTATTTATTTGACTGTGCCAGGTGTTAGTTAGTTGCAGGCATGCAGGAATATCTTTGATCTGCATTGCAGGATGTGAGATCTAGTTCCCCAACCAGGAATCAAACCTGGGCCCCCTGCATTGAGCGAGACATCTTGGCGACTGGGCTGCCACGAAAGTCCCTCCCCTCCTCTTTAAATATTAAGTTTTATTTGCCTATACACATGTGGGCTTCCCTGGTAGCTCAGTGGTAAAGAGTCTGCCTACCAATGCAGGAGACCTGAGTTCAGTCTCTGGGTTTGGAAGATCCCCTGGAGAAGGAAATGGCAACCCGCTCCAGTATTCTTGTCTGGAGAATCCCATGGACAGAAGAGCCTGATGCACTGCAGACCATAGAGTCAAAAAGAGTCAGAAGACTTAAAGACTAAATAATAACAACATATATACATATTTCTCCCTAAAAAGTTATTTTTTCCATTTTTTATTTTCATAAAAATTATAATTCTAGACATTCTTTCACAGTTTGCTTTTTTTCACTCTACATTGTAAGATTCATGTATGAGCACATGTGGAGCTCTAATTCATTCATTCTTACTGATGTGCAGCATTCCATTGTGTAAACGTGCTTCATTCTCTTGCTGATGACTGCTCGGATTGTTTCCAGTTTTTCCACAGCTGGGATGAGCTCAGGTCTTCTCAGTCACCTGTGCAAAGATTTTCTAGAGTATATCTCTAATGCATTTGCACCTTCAGTTTTAATGCAAAATCACTTTCCTCACAGCAGTATATAAGATTTTCTATTGCTCCCATCCTCAACTACATGTAGTATGATCAGATTTTTTAAAAATAATTTTATTTTTGGCTGTGCTGGGTCTTCTTGTTGCTGTGTGGGCTTTTCTCTAGTTGTGGTGAGCAGGGGCTACTCTCTAGTTACGGTGCCCAGGCTTCTCACTGCAGTGGCTTCTTTTGTTGTGGATCACGGGCTCTAGGGCACTCTCGCTTCAGCAGTAGTGGTGGTTCCTACGACCTAGAGCACAGGCTTGATAGTTGCCGCGTAGGGGCTTAGTTGCTCCTCGGCATACGGGATCCTCAATATATGGGACTGAACCTGCGTCCCTCCACTGACAACTGGGTTGTTTACCACTGAGCCACCTGGGACACCCCAGATTTAAAAATATTGCTAATATGGTGAGTGTTGTGGGCTGAATTGTGCCCTCCCAAAATTCACATGTGACATCCTAACCTGTAGTGCTCAGAATGTGACTATATTCAGGGACAAGATCTTTTAAAGAGGTTGTTGTTGTTGTTGTTGTTTGGTGTCTCAGTCGTGTCTGACTCTTTGCAAACCCATGGACTGCAGCATGCCAGGCTCCCCTGTCCTTCACTATCTCCTGGATTCGCTCAAATTCACGTGCGTTCAGTTGGTGATGCTGTCTAACCATCTCATCCTCTTCTGCCCTCTTCTCCTTTTGCCTTCAACCTTGCCCAGCATCAGGGTCTTTTCCAATGAGTTGGCTCAGGTGGCCAAAGGACTGCAGGTTCAACTTCAGCAACAGTCCTTCCAATGAATAGTCAGGGTTGATTTCCTTTAAGATTGATTGGTTTGATTTCCTTGTTGTCCAAGGGACTCTCAAGAGTCGTCTCCTACACCACAATTTGAAAGCATCAATTCTTTGGCACTTAGCCTTCTTTACCATTCAAGATTGCTGGTTTAAAAATGTATGGCAAGAGCCACTACAATATTGTAAAGTAATTAGCCTCCAACTAATAAAAACAAATGGAAAAAAATAAAGGGACTCTCAAGAGTCTTCACCAGCAAAAAATAAAATAAAATAAAAAGGTATTTGAGGTTAAATGAGGTCATTAGAGGGGGCCATAATCTGATGTGGCTGGTATCCTTATAAGAAGAGATTAGAACAGACATGCACAGAGGGAAGACAATATGAAGAAGATTGTCACTTGCAAGCCAAGGAGACAGTCCCTTAGAAGTCAACAGAACATCTGGATTTGGACTCCCAGCTCCAGATCTGTGCAGAAATAAATTTCCATTATTTAAGCCCTGTGGTCTGTAGTTCCTTGTTATGGCAGCCCTATACTAATACAGTGATTTTATTTTTATTTTTTTCTGTTGGCAAAGTAATGTCTCTGCTTTTTTTTTCCCAATTATTTTAATTAGTTGGAAGCTAATTACTTTACAGTATTGTAGTGGTTTTTGCCATACATTGACATGAATCAGCCATGGGTTTACATGTGTTCTCCATCCTGAACCCCCCTCCCACCTCCCTCCCCACCCCATCCCTCTGGGTCATCCCAGTGCACCAGCCCCGAGCACTTGTCTCATGCATCCAACCTGGGCTGGTGATCTGTTTCACACTTGATAACATACATGTTTAGATGCCATTCTCTCAGATCATCCCACCCTCGCCTTCTCCCATACAGTCCAAAAGTCTGTTCTATACATCTGTGTCTCTTTTTCTGTCTTGCATATAGGGTTATCGTTACCATGTTTCTAAATTCCATATATATGCATTAGTATACTGTATTGGTGTTTATCTTTCTGGCTTACTTCACTCTAATACAGTGATTTTAAAATAGTAAATTATCATGCTAATTTGCATTTCTGTCATTGATAATTGAGGTTTAGCAATTTTGCGTGTAATTAATCATGCAGCTTTCTTCTATAAAATTGTTTTAAATTAAAAAAATATATATATATCATTGTGTCATTTCCTTCTCTTATACATATATACACACATTGAACACTACTTCCTGATCACTTCTAAGTACTGCACCTATCTCCCCTGTGACTTGCTTTTCATATTTTTATGATGTCTTTTGAGAAATAGAAAACAGAAATTGTCTCCTAATTCTGGAGGCTAGAAGTCTAAAATGAAGGTGTCAGCAGAGCCGTGCTTCCTCTGAAACCTGTAGGAAGTCTCCTTCCTTGCCTCTTCCCGGCTCCTGGTTACTCGCCGGAAACTCTGGGAGCTCCTTGGCTTTACAGTGGCAACGCTTTCGTCTCTGCCTGCCTCTGTGCGTGGCGTTCTCCCCTGAGTCTGTGCCTCTGCGTTTCACCTCTTCTCAAAAAGACACAAGTCTTATTGGATTAAGGATCTACCCTACTCCCATATGACTTCATCTTAACCAATTACATCTGTAAAGATGCTATTTTTCTAAATTTGGCCACATTCTGAGGTCCTGGAGTTAGATCTTCCACAAATACTTTGGGGAGAAACAATTCAACCCATAACAATGAATGAATCATACCATGTCTGATCCATCTGTCATCAATGACTTCTGGGGAATTTCAGATTCTAGAACAGGAAAAAATGTAGGAATCCCCATAAAAATTGAACCACCCGTTATTCCCAGCACAGAAACCAGAGGTCACTTCCACACCTCTGCTTCTTGGGTAGAGCTATTTATAATTGTTGCCTCTTCAGGGGAAACGTGAAAGTTAGCCAATTCACTTAAGGCTCTGCCTCTTTCCTGAGGCTGCTTCCAACTGGCTCACAACCAACTGTTGCTGTTTAAAGAATAAAATCCGCTCATCGTGAATAAGGAAATGACTGAATAAAGCCTGGAATTTCTAGGAAGGAAATAGTTTATAGAGCATTTTTCCCCCACGTGGGGAGCTGTGGAGCCACACGGGTACAGAGTAGAGCAAGGAAGCGCCCAGGCCAGCTCAGGGCAAGGGGTGCCACGAGGGGACCGGCCTGCCTCCAGGGAGAAGACCGCTAAGGCCGGGGCAGGGCCTCCCCACCTCCCTGTCAACTTTTTGTCAGACCAGAGACCTGGGATCTTGGTACAGTCCAAATGGTAAGGAAAGAGCCATGCATGCTAAGTAGCTTCAGTAGGGTCTGAATCTTTGTGACCCCATGGACTGTAGCCGCCAGGCTCCTCTATCCATGGGGTTCTCCGGGCAAGAATACTGGAGTGCGCTGCCATGCCCTCCTCCAGGGGATCTTCCCAACCCAGGGATTGAACCTAGGTCTCCCACATTGCAGGGTGGATTCTTTACCATCTGAGCCACCAGGGAAGCCTGGAAAGAGCCATACAGAACGAGGGATAGAGAACACTTTCAGTTGTCTTCTCAAGAAAGAAGAAATTCAAGCCAGATCTCACTTAGAAGGGAAATATGACATTTCCAGTAACACCAGTATTGTGGAGAAATCTGTAACTATTACTATTAGAACTAAATAGTTGTTTCTGTAAAATATACACGTAAACTCTTTGTCAGATCAATAAAATTTTAAGTGTCTGTCACAGACCGGGTTCCCTGAGAAACAGAGTAAACTAGAGATGTGCACGTTAACTACATTATTGGAAGATGCTCTTGATACACCTGTGGGGAGTGAAGAGAGCAGGATTGGGCCAAGGGGTGAAAGTGGCAATGCAGTCCCCACACAGGCCTCCGCAGATTCCACAAAGAGCTCTGGAACTGGGAGAGGCCTGAGGAGTTATCTCAGTGTGAGGTAAGGAGGCAGGCAATTATTATCCCTCTTGCCCTCATCGATCAATCATTGGCCAAGAGGTCTCCCAGGGAAGTGGGCATGACCTTCATCATGGTTGAGTCCCTCAACTAAGGCAGTTCCTTCCTGGAGAATAATTTATCTGTGTTTTGTTAGCAGCTAGAATGAGTGTCTAGAAACTGAAGTGGGGGTGGTAGTCTGGGCAACACACCACAGCCTCATAAGTGATTGTTCTTATGTTCAATTGTTCTCACTCTGGAGTGACTACCGGAGAGGTGACACATTCAGAACACACACACCATGGCCACTCTGCACATGCTGATGTCCTTCACTCTGTTGGTAGAAATATCTAATCCTAAAGATTCCTCCACTTAACACAATTCACCCATCCCTCATTTAATCACAAATGCACTCATGTCCTTCCTGAGTGGTAGGACCACTTTTAAGGTGTATCCAGATAATATTCATTTCTTGTCAATAGCAAGTTCTCATTTCTGATAACCTCTGGGCAGACTGGTTAAATAAACTGAGGTATAACATCCATGGCTTCAGTAGTGAGGAATCTGCCTGCCGAGAAAGAGAAATGGGTTCGATCTCCAGGTTGAGAAGATTCCCTGAAGAAAAAAATAGCAATGCACTCCAGTATTCTTACCTGGGAAATCCCATGGACAGAGGAACACAGCGGTGGCCACTGTCCATGGGGTCACAAAAAAGTCAGACACAACTTAGCAACTGAACAACACAATAATATCCGTTACGTTAGAGATCACTTAAACTAAAGTTATGGCTGACAATATAAGAAAACAATGTGCACCATATGATCTCATTTCTGGGGAAAGGTATACATATGAAGCCTTTCAGAATGGCCACTAAAACAGGGTGTGTAGTTATCTCTGGACAGTGATGGGATTATGGAGTATTCAAATTTTTCCCCTCTTGCTTAAATGTATTTTCTGATCAACCCAATAAGCATGTTACTTTTGTAATAGGACAAAACAACTGTTTCTCCTCTGAAGGGTAGATACAGTTTGGGAAGAGCAGGCCTTATGACTATGTTAATCAAGTAGTGATTTGTTTAATCACCAGGGGAAGAAATTAGGAACAGGACTTTAAATGGAATCTGTATATTATACTGGCCACTTCAGATTCCAGGAAATTTAGGGAAGGACAGGTCTGAGTAAAAGAAGGTTTAGACCTGTGCTGTTCAAAACACTGACCATCAGCCACATGTGACTTTTGGGCACTTAAAATGTGGCTGGTTCAAACTGCAGTGTGCTTTAACTGTAAAGTACAAGATTTCAAAGATTTAGTATTAAAAATGTAAAATATACCATTAATAATTTTAATACTACATCTTGAGATGATAATATTTTGGATATATTGGGTTAAACAATATACAATATTAAAAATAATTTCTCCTGTTTCTTTCTAGTCTAGACATTTGTCAGGAAGCATGAGTTCTCTGAAATACTTTCCCCAAAGTATAAACAATTTGAAAAAGTAATTGTCTCACAGGACACCCACTAACATTACAGTTTTACCTGGGGCTTTCCTAGGACCACCACCAAAAATTGGGGGCAGAAGGGGTGGCTCATTTGGGCTGACAAAAGAGCACATCAAATGAGCTTTGTGAGCTGCAAGGCCATTGAATCCAACCACTTAACTATGTGTATGTCAGTCTATGTCACTGAAGTCTATCAGCTCAGAGAAAGTTAAGGAAACAACATGCTGTTGCAGACAGACATTAACATCTTCCCGTGGGAAAAGCCCTCACGCCTGTCATGGGACGCTGCACAGGAACTGCCCATTGCACCTACATGCCAGACGTTGACTTGAGTTGAACTGAGCATGTGATGGAAGGATTCTGACCTATTCCCAAGGAAGAAGATTAGTAACTTGAGAAAAGTGCCTTTAAGGAAGAATGGTTTACTCTTAACGACATGTGCAGTTTTGTCTTTGATTAACTTATTCTTGGTTTTTAATGATCAGTGTCCAAAATTAAGATGCAGTCAGTGGTTACTCTGTGTTAGCATGGAAAAGCTCAAGCTAGTTTGTAAGTCATACAGATCAATCCAAACCTAGGTAAATGCTTTTAGAATATTAGGTAACGTTTACAGAAATTTCAGAGAACACTAAATATATCTCAATTATCATTTCATCTTCTCAGCTATCTAGGAGATATTTTTCTACCTGCAATAAACAAGAGTGTAAAGTGTAACTTGAGCTTGGAACTAATTCCAAAGGCCCAGTCAGTAGCAACTTAAAAAGAAATGTTGTTTTTTTTTTTTCTTTTCGTGACGTGACATGCCAGGTCTTAGGTTTCCCCAACAAGGGATCAAATCTGTGCCCCGTGCATCAGAAGCATGAAGTCTTAATCACTGAACCTCCAGGGAAGCCCCAACAAATTTTTGTTAGAATAAGATACAACTAATAAGGTGATTGCTGCCTGAGTGGTGCTCCCCAAATCTCCCTTTATTCCAGGTTTCAGAAATTCCTCCTCACAGAGCACCATCTGATGCCTTACTAGATAGGCACTCAGTGAGCTGTAATCAGTTATTATTTAGCACCATGCTTCTCAAACTACTCCCTCTGGAGCTATGGAATTATGTACATTTTCTGTAAGTTTTATGAGAAAACTTTTCACATGTAGTGGAACACACTCTCACACACAAAAACAAGCATTTTGGAAAAGCCAAAGAGGATCAATTTTGTACGGAGAAGACAGAAAATATTACAGTAAATAGTGGTATTTGACCTGGGACTTCAGAGATTCATGATATTAGCCAGGTTCAGCCACACGGCAAACAAAAGTGGGACATTATTCCTGTTGCTATGATTACTGTCAGCAGTATCCATTCTCATCAATTGAGAAGATGGCACAACTTCAGTGCTGGGACAGACAGGAATCATCGTAGGAACCAAATCAACTGTCCGCCGCATAAGCAACGAGAGATCACCTTTACACCTCTGCTTTTCAACAAGACTATTCAAATCTATTTGTTTCCCAAGGGAAACATGGAATTTCTCAATTTGGCCAGGGTCTTGCCTCGTCCATGAAGCTTTCTCAGATTTGCTAAAGAACAGTTGCTGCTTAAGGAAATTTAAAGGGCTGTAAAATACTTTTCATTCTCCATACTACAAAGGATAAAACTTGGTTCAACTTAAGAGCAATTTTTTTCTCTTAAAATGCCAGACATTCTCTGCAATTAGCATTTCCCTTAAATAGATTTTATTCAAATACTGTTAGCATAACCTGCCATGTCCCTCTGCCTTCTACTTTTAAAGTTCTGTGTGCTGTGAAGGGGGTCTTTTTTAAGAGAGATGACTGGAGTGCCTTGGTAAAAATTGAAAGTCTCTCTATATAGAAGTACAGTCTGACATTTGTCTTGAGTCATATTTTCTGGTTCACAGTTGGAATAATACCGTGTGCATGTTTCAAGCCAGTTGCAGACAAACCAGCTTGAATAATCCCCTTTGTCACCACTTTGTTTGACTAGATGACAGAGACCCAACAAGGCTCTAAGGACGAACTGCCCAATTTGAAAAAAAGACGGATTCTGGATCCGCTGAGGTGGCTGGGCTTTCCAGTTTGGATGGTAGCTAATATAATAATATTATCACTCTACTCACATTCAGCATCCCTGAGACAGAGGCATATTGGAAAGGAGAAAACATAATGGCCCCACGGGAAGCTATAAACCATGAACATAGCTTTTGAGAGTAGCAGTGGTAAGTTCACTGCAGCCAGCCCAGCCCAGGGTCAGTGGAGTTCAGGCATCTTCAAGATGAACTAATGGACTAAAAAACAAAAGCTCCCCACACTCCCTTGAATGTTTTCTGAGTTAAGACTTTGGGCCTTGGTACAGTCTCAATAGTGAAGGGCCCTCCAATGGCTAATACATAACACTTACTGCTGCCCTTTGCAAGTGAGGGCTTCAAGTTATATGACATTTTTGTAACAAGTAGTATGAAGAAATCCTTATCTAAAACTGATAGTACTAAATATTACTTAATTTGTGTCATCTTTGAAAGATATTTCACACAAATAAATGCTTTGTCAGATCATATGTCATCAAAAGTCCACTTTATCACAATGCTCTAGTATCACCTTGAAGTATATATGTTGTAAGATAGCACAAATGTCAGGAAGGTTTCAATAAGTCATTTACATACCTTAGTGCCAGGCATTCTATGGCACCATTTGTTTCGTGAGTGGAAATGCACAGTTTCAAGGAAACCTCACACAAAAGAACTCAAATATCCCACACTTAAAAGCACACTTGCCCTCTCACTCAGGAGACAGAGCAACACAGGGGGTCCTTGTTCTCAGCGTCTCTAGTCTCTAGTTGGTGTCCATTCACCTTCCACATGAAAATCCTCCTGGAACGGGGCCTGTGGACCACAGGAGATTTTGTTAATTTTGTTAATTTGTTAACAAATTTGTTAATTTGTTAATTAAATTAAAGCACACTTATATGAAAGATTAAAAAATCAGTGTGGTAGACAGAATTGTACTAAATGATCCCGCTTCTGAAAGAAAAAATGTATATAAGGCACACACTGTGGGGATATCCACTAAAATGTTGCCAGCAAGTTGACTCTGGATGGTTGCAGATAATTCCAATCTTTATCTCATTGCTTGTCGGTGTTTTCTAGATTTACCAAAACGATGGTGTTCCACAGTAGAACCCTTGTCCCTTAAGAATTAGATACTTCTCTTGGGAGATGAACATGAAGCTACTTTAGACAATGAATGTGAGTAATATTTGATGATATTAAGGTGGAGTTTTAAATATAGTCAGTGTAACAGTTGCCACTTCAGAGCCCAGGAACTTGGGAAAGGACAGATCTGGGTAAAATAAAAAGGCTTTAGACAGATGGGAAAGTACATGAGTTCACTGAAAGCTCAAGAAAAAGTGAAAATGTTGAAGCTTGAAAATAATGTAGCTTTCCCTGATTCCCTTATAGGTCAAATGCTGGGCCCCTGCCAGGCAGAGAGAGACCCATACTGCTTAACCGCTGTAAATGTGAAGCCATACGACTAGGGGCTTGGTAAGAGAGCAATGCACTTAGGCTGAAAGGGGAAAACCAAGAACCATGAGCCTGTGGGAGAACTGAATCAGGCCTGGCCCAGGGCAATGGGTGGAAACCAGTCACAAGAGTGAAACAGTAGTGTGGACCTGTGTGGAACTCCCCATCAGACAGGTGCATCCTCGCCCATTCCCTAGGAAGAAAACCAGTAGCCCTGGGGATGTACAAGTTATGAGGAATGAATCAACGTAGTTTATAATGAATGACATGTCATTTTGATTTGGGTTATTTTGTTTGTTGACCTTTGAAAGTAGTGTCATAATTAACATGCAGTCGATGGCTACCCCAGAGAGGTTCCCCTAAAAACACACAAACTGGTTAAATTGATCCAAATGAAGCCAAATAAGGGAGAAAGTACTTTGACTACCTCCAAATTTCAATTCTATTTTCAGGTAAGAAAAGGGTGGAAGCTTTTCTAGTTCGTAGTTTCTTTAATTTCATTCTTCTTATCTCTCTCTTTCTCCCTTTCTAAAATATTCTGACCTTCCTCACTCATAAGGTTTTGAATTCTTGAACAGATATTAAGTCCAGACTGAAATGAAGATTAATAAAACATTGTTTTGTACTGCAAATTAAAATTGAATGCTGCTTAAAAACTACCATAAATCTTGTAGTTCACTTTATTTAGTGTCAATGGAACTTTTCAGTCTTTGTGACAACCTAGAGGACCTGGAGAGGAAGATCAAATGGCAAAGGGAGGAAGCAGAGAAAGGAGAACTTGATGCACTAGGGAAATAGCACAATATAGAGTTAAGAGCCAGATTCTGTTTCCGCCTGTATGAGCATCTTAGCTAAGTCACTTAAACACAAGCAACCCCTTCAGCAACTCTGCAAGGAAGCTGTTATTAACATCGTTATCATCCCCATTTTGTAGACAAGGAGACATGCTCAGAGAACAACACCCATAACACAATACCTGGACCATAATTACTGCTATGCAAGTGTCCGTTTAAAATGCACTTAAAGTGAGTATTTAACACCCAGCCGATCAAGACTATACCTGGTTTGTTTCCAAAGAAGCAAGTCTCAGGCAGTGCTGTTTCTAAACCTGGGAGCCAGGTATTCCAATGTCTGAGAAATCAAGCATAGTTTCCATCAATTAATTTCCAGACTAACAATGAAATTGACCTTATCAGTTGCTTCTTCATGCCACATATTTAATAATCACATTTAAAAATTCCCAGTTTAAGAATTAGGATTACAGATGAGGAGAAGCTGCCACTCTTGGCTTAATTTAATCTAGGCCATATACAATATGTAAAAATGTAATAATCCTTGAAAAGTATTCTGTAACAATATTCTAGAATAGGAGATTTGCAAAGGTTTTTTTTTGGCAAAGGGCCAGTAGATAATTTTGGTTTGGTGATCATATACATTTTTGTTGCTACTGAAGTTGCTTTTTTTTTTTTTTTTACAACTATATAGCCAATTCTGTAATAATGTAAAAATTATTTTTAGTTCAGGTGGCCAGACTAAAATTTTAGAATACAAGCTAAGAATAGTTTAAAAAAAAAAACAAAGAATAAGTGACACTGTATGTAGCTTACAAAGCCTAAAATATTATCTGAAAAATTAACTACAGAAAAAGTTTGCTGATTGCTAGCAAATCATAAAATAAGGGTATCACTATTAAAAAAGTAACCTTTTGCTCCTAAATTTTTCTAGTCAATAGAGCTAGTTTATTTTTTCAAAATAACCACAACAATACATAATCATCTCAGAGGATGATAACCATTTGCCGTTTGACAAAATCCAACATCCATTCTTGACTTAAAATTCTCAGTGAATCAATAATGGAAGAGAACTTCCTTAATCTTATAAAGGACATCTAAGAAAATCTACAGCTATCATCATAATTTTAACAAGACTATACCTTGTTGGTATAAAATAGAATGCATTCCTCCTAAGTTCAGGAAAAAGAAAAACATGTTCCCTCTCACCATTTCTATTCAGCACTGGAGTTTCTAACTAGTACAATAAGGCAATAAAAGGAAAGACACCCAGAACGGAAAAGAAATAAAACTGTCTTTATTCACAGATAACAGGAAAACCTGATGAAGTCTTAAAAATAAAAAACCTACTAGAACTAGTAAGTTTGCCTAGTGAATTTGTAAGATGTAAGATCAATATGCAAAAATCAATTATATTTGTCAAAACCAGCAACAAACAACTGAGAAAACAATACTATTTACAAAAGCATTGAAAAATATGAACTACTTAGGATAAATCTGACAAAAGATGTACAAGATCTATAATTGCAACTGCAAAACATTGTGGAAAGAAATTAAAGAAGATCTAACAAATAAGTTTCCCTGGTGGCTCAAACGGTAAAGAATCTGCCTGCATTACAGGAGACCCATAGAGAGCTATTCCACAGTTCATAGTTCAGAAGACTCAATATTAAGACAGCAATTCTCTTAAAATTGAGCTATAGATTCAAAGTAACCCTCATAAAAATTCCAGAAAGCATTTTTTGAGAAACTGACGATAAGCTCATTCTAAAACTCACATGGAAATACAAAAGACCTAGGAGATTCAAAACAACTTTGAAGAAGTCAGAAGACAAATTATACTATCTGATTTTAAGACTTATTGTAAAGCTACTGTAGTAGTAATCAAAACAATATGATATTGGCACAAAGATGAACAAATTAATCAATGAAACACAATAGAAAGTTCAGAAACAGAAGCACACATATATTAACAAGTGACCTTTAACAAAGTTGCAAAGCAGTAGAGAAATGATCTTCTCAGTAAGCGGTGTTGGAACAACTGGATCCCCATATGCCAATAAAAAGTGAACTTTGAGTCGTATTTTTGAAGTACTTTAGACAACTTTTTTTACCATATACAAAAATTAACTCAAAATAGATCACTAACTCAAAATGTAAAATCTGAAACTATAAAACTTCTAGATGAAAGCAAAATAAAACCTTTGTGATCTTTAGTTAGGCTACAGTTTTTTTTAGATACTACTCCTAAAATACAATGTATATATATAAAAGACAAACTGATAAACTAGACTTAATCAAAATTGTAAATTTCTACTCTTTAGAAGACACTGCTAAATGAAAAGACAAGAAACATACTGGGAGAAAACATCAGATATATCTGTAAAAGGGCTTATATCTAGATTTTTTAAATTCTTGAAACTCAGTAATAAGTGGAGAGGAGGACAACAGATTTGAACAGACACTTCAGAGAAAACAGAAAGTGAAAGTCACTCAGTCGTGTCTGACTCTTTGCGACACCATGAACTATATATATGGTCCATGGAATTCTCCAGGCCAGACACTGGGGTGGGTAGCCTTTCCCTTCTTCAAGGGATCTTCCCAACCCAGGGATCAAACCCAGGTCTCCCGCATTGCAGGCAGATTCGTTACCAGCTGAACCACAAGGGAAGCCCACTGAGCTACATAGTAGCCTGAAAACTAAGGTGGAGACAGCCTGGGAGTAGCTGTGAGCTGTCAGAGACCTACCTGTTGCAGGGCAACAGGTGAGGGAGAGTGTGAAGGGCAGGCAAACCTGGAAACATGTATCTGTGGGCATTTGGCCCTTAGTAATAGTAATGATGACGATGTTGTTGATAACTCACATTGCCTGCGTTTACTAGTGAGGCACCATGCATAGATTTCATTCACAATGAACTATGAAGTATGTATGTGAAGAGAAAACTAAGGTTCAGAAATAAAAGCCTAGATTTGCAAGCCCGGTGATTGCAGAGCAGTGGGGCCTCTGAGGCATGTTAAACAAGGTAGTGGTTAACAGCATGGATTTTGGATTCTTTACCAGCTGAGCCACAAGGCAAGCCCTCAAAGAAAATGTGAATGGCAAATAACGGAAGATGTTCAACATCACTAGTCATTAGAGAACTGAAAATTTAAACCACAATGAGATATCTCAAAATCCATTCAAATGCTAAAATTAAAAGGATAATGTCAAGTGCTGGTAAGGATAGAATACTCATACGCTGTTAGTAGGAATGTAAAGTGGTACCATCAATCCAAAGAACAATTTGGCAGTTTCTTTGGCTGCTAAATATACACTTACTACATGATGAGACAGTCATCCTATTATGCTCAAATAGCCTCAAGCCAGTTAAAAAAGAAAGAAACAGCCCACAAATAGTGAACCCTATAGTGAATGTAAGCTATAGACTTTAGTTAATAATCATGTATTGATAAAGAAATTTAAGAATATAAATATTTTATGCTTAAAATCCCTCATGTGGGAGTGGGAATTCCAATGCACCTTAAAAAAGTACAGTCTTGGGGTTCTCTTCATCACTCCAAACAGCCTTGCCATTCCTTGACTTACATGTAGCTTCAGATGTCTGTAGGGCAGCAGGTTCTAGAAATAGGTAAACCTCCTGACGTGGAAAGTGGGAAGATTCCAGGTACTTGCTCCTGTGAAAGCTGGAAGAAGTTTTGAAAGTTCTGGGAGATGATGTGTTCTCTTGCTAAGGAACAGCTTGTGTTCTGGCAAGTCAGTCCCATGGAGAAAGGTGGAGGCTAAGCCTCTGGTGCATCAAAGTCTTTTATCCTTAAGTAGCCCCCAGCTCTTCTACTGCCCAGACTACTCTGGCTCTTCAGCTTAGCAGGCCCGCATTTCCACTTTTATGGAGGGTTGGCTTCCTGGATGCTCACCCAGACACTCCCTCTCGTTCCTCTTCCACAGAGCCTGGTTCATTTCGTCCTCAGTAGGGTTCCATCAAAGTCCAACTTCGGTCTCACTCTCCTAGAGAATTCAACTTAGAATTCAACCTTGAAAATATTCAAGGTCAAATCTCTTACTTCACAAATAAGGTAACAGATTCTATGAGGTCAGGTGACTTTCATAGGGCCATATAAGTTAATAATTTGTTGTACACCTACCCTCACACTGTAGGCAATTTGATAATCTAATTGCTACCATGACAATATGTCCAAGATTTTCAGCTCTGATTCCAAATATTCTGTATAGTCATCAGGCCACATTAAGAATTTGACTATCTAAAAAAACATTGCAACTACTTCTGCAGACGTGTTAAAAGGGACCTTCTGGAAGCAATAAATTTCTGTTACTGAATCCAACTTTCCAATTCTGAAGTGCTGAATTTTAACATTTTTAGGGCAATGAATCCCCTCTTTAGGAAACATGAAAGCCATGAATCTTTTCCACCCAGAAATATTTACCTAAAAACATAAAATTTTGTTCCAAAGACAACTATGCAATACACGACAATGAAAATCTTTAATCTGATAGTAGAAATGTCAGCATATCTGCTATGTGGCAAGGGAATATTCTTAAAGAACTCTTATATCCTAAAAAAAATTTGCAAATATTTATATGGTATGACATATTATAGAGCACATTTAATCCTCACAACAACCCTGTGAGGTAGGTATAATATCCCAATTTTACCCATGAGGAAACCAAAACCCAAAGCAATCTGAAGATGTGCCAAAATTCACACAGCTAATAGTCTGCAGCCTGGACCTGAACATAGGCTTTTTGTTCCCTGTTCAAAACAGTTTCACAAATATTTTCCATTTTGGAATGAAGGTTATACCCAGGGAAAACTCATTGGCAACCCCTTTCAACAAGCAGTTATTTTTAAAACTGAACATCAAGTATAAGAGGACTATAAGAGACTGCAGATTGGCACCTATCGTGCTATTTATAGTTGTACTCTGTGTCATGGTGCAGGCACAGGTTGGAAAAGAATTTCCAGACATGAGACAGAATGAGAGGGAAATAATTTATTAGACTGGGAGACACTGTTAGAACTGTGGGCAGCTCGAGGGAGAACGGACGCTGAACAGGGATCCTTAGTCCACTTTTATAGTCAGGGTACAAGGAGTGGGACAGGGGTCTTGCAGGTCATTTGCTGATTGGATGAGGCACGTATACTGGGTGGGGGAAGAGCAAGACAAATACCTTCTCCCTGTGGGGGGTGGGACGGGACAGAGGTTATACTGCTCAGGAGGACCTGAAATCCGTTAATAGCTACAATATGGGGGAGGGAAGGACCATAAGGGTCTGGTTTCTCCGTTACTCCATTCCAAGACCCTCCTTGGTTTTATCGGTTCTTTAGTCCTTGGGTCACCACACGCTGCAAGCATTACTCCCAGGCAGGGTTACCAGAAAAATGTCATTAGAATTACAGGCTTTGGAGTCCAGACACTAAACACCATTTAAAGGAAAACAAAACCAGATGCCAGAAGTGGTAAGAAACACAGGTTTTTGTTTTTTCCATAGTTAGGAGATATCTGGCCTTTTCCCAAAGAACAGCTTAGTTGTGAGAACAGCCAATAACGTCTTAGGAAAGGCATAATGTATACCGAAAGGGAGCTATGAGAGCTAGAAAAAGACTTGGAAAAGTCATAGGAAGACAAAGATGTCAGGAAACTTGCTAAATGGCCAGAGAAACACCTCCAGTAGGGCAAAGCCAGGTGAGAAAACCCCTAATCAATTCATAAGTCAGAGATTCCAGAATCTCCATAAAGTCTCTGGTCACACCCTCAATGACCCAGAACTCCTCCTTTGGCTATCTGCTCAAAGAAATGAAGATGGGGAATCTCTTGTGACTTCATGCCATTGTTGGTGGGCTGGGTCAGTAAAAACTAAATACTGTCCAAAGACTGTGGCAATTTTTTGAAAGTTTTCAAAAGCCCATGGTAATGTAGCAAAATATGGTGGTGTTGCTCTTGTTGTAGTGAAGACATCTATCCAGCTTAACATTCTGCCCATCATTACAGGACTTTGGTACACAAAACACTCTTCAAAATATTTGGTAAAATGACAGTAGTGCAGCTAATGTCCTTCATTCGACTTTGTGTCTATAGGTTAGAGTGTCCATCCACTCAGTACATTAGTTCCAGGGTCTTTTCGACTCTGGCCAGGGGACCTTGAGACCCTCTCTCAATTTGCTTCAACAGAAGGGAATACCTTCAAAACAGACCATGAAGGAAAGAGTTCCCAGATCCACTCAAAACCCACCAACCCTGTTGCCCGAAACTCAGTTACTTTTCATTGTCTGCTTTATAAAACTAAAAACCTAGATACATAGTAAACCTTTACTCTCTCAGAAGGCTATCCTTCTGGAAACTTTCTGTACACTCTCCCACCTGCAAGGATATGGAAGATCTTAAATACCTTCATAAAAGTACCTCCCCCCAAAAGGCCCTCCCATCAAGGGGAGAGAACCTCAGCTCTTTCTGCTCTGTCCCACCACCCCCTCCCCAGTCTCAGCAAAGACTCTTAACAACCCTTAAATATTGGCGGTCTCTTCTACAAAAGAGGAGGGGGAGGTATGTGTTCTCTGTTTTTTGGGCTTCCTGGACTTTAGGAATCCATAAATTGGATACCAAATTGTTCTTCTTCAGATTATTATTTTTTGTGTGTGGTTATTTTGGGATAAAGATGCTTCTTCATCCTTCTTTGTACTTCCCAATTTTCTCACAACTTCTTTTTACTCTCTTTTGCACATAGCATGACAGCCAAGCAAGAGCCCAAGGTGCGTTGCTGCTGAACGACCTGCAACCTCACAGAAGTATTTCAGGGAAAGATGTGATCATTGACCCCTCTGGCGGTGCCTTGTGGGTGTGGTACCCAGACACAGGAAACATCCTATCCCTGACATACTTCAGACCCCTGCCAGGTGCCTATAACATTTCCCCAAGAAACAACCCAAAAATCAGCAGTGAGGAGAGTCTGAATCCTAGACCATACATATCAGCTGGTCTTCCACCCTCGGGCCAGTAACAATTAAAAGAGAAAACTTCAGGATCCATTCCAGGGGCAGAAGTCTTCATTTTCTTAGTCCCCTCCTTACCTATACATGGAAAAGGGAGTTCCTAGAAACCCACTTCTCACCCCACAATCCTACAGACAGCCTAGACATTATCTCCCCACTACATATGACCTCTTGTGGAGCAGGGAAGGACCCTTGCTCTTTTATCCTCAGTACCTATACAGGACTTGGCTTATAGCCAACAAGCTCTAAAGGAAGGAAAAGAGAGGAAAGCAGCAAAGTAGAGACAGAGGGAAGGAGGTTTAGTTCTTCCTGTTTTGTCTGTGGTTTCTTATGCTTCTGCCCTAGCTGACCCCCTCTCTTAGCCTTTGCCCTTTCCTCAATATTCCTCTATCTTTCCTTTCACATAATCTCTAACCTGAATCAATTTTTCCTCCTAATTCCCCTCCCCCCAAGTTCTTCTCCTCTCTCTGTTGTAACCTAAATTCCCTAATGCTTTTATTCTCTACAATTTTCCTGGTTTCTCCTCTCCTTACTCTAGTTTTTTCATCATTCATGGCCTCATTTATTTTTCCTTTATGGTAAGGATTGACAGACCTAAAGCAAGTGAGAAGAAAAAAAATCCTAAAAAAAGGTATACCTCAAAATGATGAAAAATGAAGCAATAGCCAAAAAGAAGAGGCCCACAAAAGCAAGGCCCAAGGGTTCAGTAAATAGAAATCACTCTTTCCCCTGCCTTTTTCTTATCACAAAGAACAAAACATTTCCATTCATGTATTTTCTAACCTATTCTCTGGCTTCTTCAAAGTTACCCCAAAAACTCTTCTAGTTACCATCAACCTGGGAACTGATGCTTTCAGGGGTATGTCTCCTCATTCAACACGAGGATACCTGGTGCTTTTTCTGCACACTGCTCCGAAGAGGCAGCTCGAGGCCCTGTTCTGAGTGACAGCAAAGGCCCCAGCTAGCATCCTAAGGCTGCAGCAGAGCCCTTGCTCAGCACCACTGCTATGCATCTCACGTCCCTCCCTGTGTTCTGATCATAACGCAAACTCCCTCAGGGCTGATGCCTCTGCAAACTCCCTCTTCCCCGTTCTAATCTGGGTTCCAAAAGTTTCTGGCCTCATCAGATGATCTCACAACTGGAGGAAGGGACAAGACTTACGATCCTTACCAATTCAACCCCAGGTTCCCACCAGAATCCAACACTCTTTCCCACTTTGTCTAGTTTAATCGCATAGAGGGCAGGTTTTCAGTAGGGGGACAACAGCATAGGCTAACTTTAGACACTTTGCTGATACAAACATGGAGGGCAGAGCTAAAAGATCAAAACAGCAAATTACCAAAAAAGATTTTCCCAGTTTAGAACATGGATGCATGGCTGACATCATACATCCAGGGTCCTTGCTGTTAGGCAGAAGATGTAAGCAGACCATGGAGATGCCATATATACTGACAAACTGCCTAACGATGAATATCATATGTTCCCTTCTCCACCAGACTCCTGCTACTCTGACACCCACTTGCCAGACCTTGAATGCTAAATGGCATTCAATCTCAGGATTGGATCCCAAACTCTTAACAGCCCTTAAAATTACATTTAACTGCCATTTCATTCTCTCTGCAATATTGATTCTATCTTCCAGGCCCAGTTACAGAGACAGGGTAATAATAATTCAGGAGAAAGGAAGAATTAGTCTTGCTGTAAGTCCACATATATCTCTTAGGTCAGGAACAACTATCAGCAGTGATGTGCCATCCTCTTTTCCTTTGGGTCCCTGAGGACTGCAGTTAAGTCTTTTCTAATGACTATTACCATGGATGTGAACAGTTCCTATGCTGGCTTAACCTATTTTAAAACAAGTTCTAAGAGCGGCCCCACCACAGGACCGTAAAGGCAGCCTTTCTCACTACCCCAGGTTTTATCTATTTCACTTCCCCAGTTCTGGTTTCTGGGAAAAACACCCATCCCCAATCCCACAACGCCCAGCAACTCTGGTGAGCCCACATCCAGATCCAGTCTAATATCATTTCAGGGCTCCAAGTGCAGGACCACCACAAATTTTGCCTCATCAGCAGACAAACTTCAGAGCCTTAATGCAGCTCACATATCCCGCTTAACCTATAAGCCAGAATGTCTGCCTTAAGACACCAAACTCTTCCTCTCATTAGGGAGGGAACCCACTGGAGGGCAATAGTCTTTTGTCTCATCCCCTGAACCTAACAGCACGCTTAACTGTTAACCCTAACCCTAACCAAGTGATTTCTCCAACGACATCAAAGTGACTTAAAAGTCATTTGGGGAATTCCTCATATCTAGTAAGAAGGGGAAGAGAAGTTAAACTATTGTATCCTAAGAGATGAAGAAGGAGAGGACTTTGATAGGGAAAAGAAAGGAACGGAAGAAAATAGAGATGGCCAAAATGACGGGAACCCCTAGGCTTGTCTCGTGGGGACAGGAATCTGGGTGCAGAGGCCTGAGTCCATGAAACCCTATCTGGGTGGAGGTTTCACTAAACTGATGGCAATGATCCCATCAGTCACTCATAGCAGAAGGCATGTCTGCCCCCCTCTTGGAATCAGAAAACTTGGCTAAAACTCCTCAATCTTGAGCTAAAGAGAAGTCATCAGCTCATACTCTGTATTTATGGGTGTAACTACAAATTTTACCCAATTTAACATCCACCATATAACCCCCTGCCCAGGACAAGGTTTGAAATGTTCCAGCGGTTCCCCCAAGGCCACCCCATAGGCTGGTTGCATTATATAAGGCTTGCGCAACTCCAACCTAATCATCCTAGAGGAAGAATTCTTTTCCTAAGGCCACGGTCACCACAAGAATATATGGCTCTGCTACAGTTCAAGGCGTGGGCAACAGTTTAGTTTTTCGAGTCTCCGGCCTCCACAGCCTCTCGACTGGCTAGCCTGCTGCAGCCTTGAGGGCGTGTGGCAACCTTGAAGCCCGCAGTGAGCTTAACGGAAAGAAGGCTACGGAGGGGCTCGGCCAACGCCTTTCAACGACAGCACGGCCCCTCGCGCCCTTCCCAGCCCTCTCCCCGCCCCGCCCCGGAGTCTCCCGGGTGACTGGGCAGGGGCGCGGCTGGGGTGCAGGCTTCTCAGAGCTTCTCTGCAGGGATCTGGCCAATGACCGGGCTGAGGTCCAGGTGAGCGGTCCGTGGACTCTCCCGGGCAGCCCCGCCTCCTTTCACTCCTGTGACCTTGGAGTTCTGGGCACGAGCCCTACACCACGCGCCGGAGACGTTGGGGATGTCACATGGACGCTCTGGGCTGGTCGCAGGCTGGGGGTTCTGTTCCTCTTGTCGTGGCTGTCTGCCCATCGCCCCCCACAGCAACGAGACCCCACGTGGGCCCTCTAGATGCCAGATTAGCAGCTCTACACTGCACCTGGGGAGGCAGACCAGTACGCCTTCTCCTTGAGCCCTTCTGGTCTCATTTTTTTAACTTGATAGGTTGAACAGTCTTTGACTATTCTGGATCATGGGGGCAGGGCATGGGCCCCTTTCTCACCTCCTAATCCTCCCCAGAGATGAAGCCATTTCTCCTTTTCCCTGCTCTACTCCATTCTGAGGCCGGCGTTTAAGCCTCTTCCCTGCCCTTTTGCCCAACCGGCCCTCTGGCTCTCTTCTGCAGGTAAGAGGGCTCTGGCTGAGCAAAGCTGGTCATACAGCCACTTGTTCTGAAGCATCTGGGCTGCTGTCACTCCCATGTTCCTGGTGTCTCCTGGGTCTTTTTGGCATTTTCTATGCCCTTTCATCACCCTCTTCTGGATCTCAGTTACTCACATGTCCTTTACCTGGCTACCCTTCAGATCCAAAAGTCTTCTGCTTTTGGAAGAAGCAGCAAGCACGACCTGTATGTCTTTTGTGCTTGGCTTATTAAACTCAGGTATTTAATGAATACCATTTTGAAAAACATTTTTAATTGAGCATTACCTGTTGATAACAGGTTTAATAAACATCACTTATATTATCTAAATTATAAAGTTAGTATGGCAGAGTCTTTTGAACAAAAATGGGTTAAACAGCCAACACAACTTCTTACAAAAACTGTAGGCTTTGTAACCTCCTACCTCCACAAAGGCAACAATTAAGCTTTGCTTCATAAGCCTATTCTTTCCCAGGGCAGATGGAGAGAGATTTGCTATAATGGGAACAGTGGTTATTTAGTAGTGATGAGATGAATGCTTTCCATTTTCCTTTTATCTGTGTTTTCTACAATGCAAATATATTTTAAAAGACTTTTTAAGAGATATGAAGAGACTGTGGGAACAGGGAACCAAGCCCTTTGACAACCCGATCAAGAGACACCTGTTTGCTCTTGCGGGGAACTTCCTCTAATACTCACAGGCCTTCCCCACACAGTGTGGTTCTAACAGAAAGAGGAGGCAAGGGCAGCTTAGGGCAGGGGATGAGGAACTGGTATGGAAAGGGTTAGTGGGGATTGACCATGGTTTGGGGCCGAGGGACCTGAGTAATTAATTATACCTTCCCCTAAGAGAAGGACCAGAGGACGACCCACACTGCATACTTGTGAATTGGGAGCAGACTGCCCTGTCACCAAGCGATCTCCTGTATCTTATTTATTCAGTCCTTGGGTAGCTTCCCCATTCACTGGTAAGTGTAAGGCCAGATTCCGAATTATGGCTACCAGAGTATTCAAAACAATTTGAGTCTAGAGGTTAGGACTTGGGCTTTGAAACTGGACAGGGCCAGCTTTCATCTAAGCTTTCCACACGGGTGAGGTGTGCTACCTTGGGCAGGCCATCCAATCAGAGACTCTGGTTTTTCATCTCTAAATGAGTGTTGACAATGCTTATTGTCAGGATTTTCATACTTCACAGTGCCCGTCGGGTAGTCCATGCTTAGATGAGAATTAGTAGCCTTTTTCCTGCTTCCCTACCACCAAAGGAGCCACAGCCTCCTTTAGTGTGCACCTTATTCTCGTCTGTATGCCCAACACTCTATGAGAACCCAGTATTAGATAGTGGAGCTGAGATTGCAGACCCTGAGAAAGCGTACCCCCGACCCTCACTGTCTTTTAGGGTGTGCTGGGGTCTAGGATCCTGGGTCTTTGGAATAATCTGACCAGAGCTGGAGAGTCTACCTTCCCCATGGGGAATGAAGAGTCTCACCCAGGCTCTGAACCAACCTCTTAAATATGCAGTGCCCAGCCTAGGGCCAAGGGTAGGAGGGGCCTGCCCACTCCCAATCTGAGGCTGACTGACCACCCCAGACCTTCTATGTTCCCTGAAAAGAAACACTTCAGTCACAAGACCCAGGATACTGTCCTCTCCTCCCCGGTTAAAATCACATCCTCCATAGCAGGAAAGCCCCTGTCACAGAATTCAGTCTTCCTGCAGTCCCGCCTCCCCAGCAGGGCCTCTTTGTTTACCTTATGGGCCCCTCCCTGAGCCGTGATCCCCAGGAGCACTCGTCCCCTTCACGCCTTACCCTCCTCCCTATGAGCACCGAAGCCGAAGCCCCCAGCATTCCTGCTGCCCAGCGCCCTAGCTGGCTTTGGTGTGGGGAGCTTCCATACCTGCTCTGCAGACAGAGGGGCCCCATAGCTTCCCTTCAGCGCACTTCCGCACTTCCTGGAGCAGCCTCTTTATCTCCTTCTCCCACATCAGTCCCCAAAGGGGTCTGAGGACAGGTGCACCAAGTCTTGAGAGAGGCATCTCCAGCTTTAAAAGTAGGGCTTTTGGCATGTTGGTAACTGGGAACTGTCAGATCTAGTCTGTCCATAGAGACAGAGTTGGATGGGGGCTCCTGGAGTCCCGTTCTCAGGTCTGAGCCCACTTTGCTTACCTGCCCTGCCCCTCCTCAGCCAAATATGACTGGGCAAAGTCCTCTGTCTGTGACAACATATATAGAATTTGTGGAGGGAGTGGAGGAAAATTTGTATCTTTTTATTTCCCAGAAAAGAAACATGCATTTGATCATGTCAGAAACTGGGAGGAAATGACAAAATGTATAAACACAGTAGAATTTCTAAATTAGCCAGGAGAAAGTAAAAAATAAGGAAAGCGAAAAAAAAAAGGAAAAGAGTGGAGAAGGGGATACCCTTGGTAAATGGTGAACTTAAAGTAGAATGAAAGGAATAAAAGGGAGACTAACAATATAGTTATTATGAAATGTAAATGGGCTGAATTTCCCTATTGAAAGACAGTATGCAATTGAGTTAAAAAAAAAACCGTTATATGCTGTTGAACAAGAAATACACTTAAAATGCTTTCAAAAGGCTTGAAAATTTTAAAGAATAGTCAAATGAAAATATATAAACGAGAAAGCATAAATTGTATCACTAAGAAGCTAGGCTGAATAAATTATGTCACAAACTTATTTACACCTAGGGATACAGCTACTAAGTGTATCAAGCAAAAACTACTAGCCATGCAATGAGAACTTGATTTCTTTAAATATTTGTTATGATGGAAGATTTTTAAAATACCTCAAGAATTCTTTTGTTTATTGTTCCAAAAGCAGATAAGATGATCTTAGAATTCATGTGGGAGAGTAAATGTCTAAAATAGTTAAGAAAATCACATAAAGGAAGACAACTGAGGAATTTCACGAGATGTGGCATATTTTATGAGATGTAGCATAAGTTTCTCAAGAGAGCTCCTGAATGCCTGGGCTTGGGCACAGAAAGGTCTGTGAAAGGACTCAGCCAGGGCGCTGCTGTGGAGAGGGTGACTCTGAGCAGATCAGCTGAGGAAGCTGCCACCACCAGGAGGGAGACCAGGGTAGGGCGCACCCTGCTGGGTGCTCTGATGGAGGGTGAAACCAGCAACAGGAAATTTAAAATCTGCTATGGCTCAGATTTCCCTCTCTAGGATTGGGGAACATGCAGAGAAATGTGAATTGACTAACCAGTGTTTGAATACTCATTCAAGAAACAGATACTACAGGCAGGATACTGGCGATGATGTAGTTTTCCTTTGGCGGCAGCTACTGGTGAAGACATTTTCCTTTAAGAGCATATGTAAATTTCATGGCTCAGATTTAAAAGGTGTTGGAACTGATTGGGTCCTCTCAAAACCCAGTTTATGGCCCAAATTCACAATTTCTCAGTTATGTATAGATATATGTATAAACATATATATATTATGAAAGAAACATCTATGTAGAAGATCTATCTATATCTAGATAATCTGTACGTAGGTATATACACACATGTACATACACATGTATATACATGTGTATATGTCAATGAAACATTTCCACAAATGTTTTTTCAGGGCATTGGAAGAAGGAGGAAAAAACTAAGATATGAAAAAAAAAAAACTAAGATATGGTGCCTCCCTTAGAGAAAATCACACTATTGTTAGAGCAGTGGGGAAGGCTTACTGATATATGTGATTGGTTTCACCTAAGTTTCCTACCTAGAAGTGGAGCCACCGACATGGTTACTAGAAGGACTCCACAAAACCTCCACCTAACCTTTCTTCCATGATTAATTAAAAAAAAAAAAAAAGGTAGAGATTGACTTGAGAAGTCAGAAGAAACACCCCCCAAGGAACCAAAGCCTCTTAAGACTTGGAGGAGGATGCAGGTAGTATTTGGGCTTGTAGAATCCCAGATCAGCAGAAATGAGCCACTGTTTCAGAGAATGATGTGGTAAGAGAACAGTTGGTAGGGAAGCATGTCAGAAGCAGCCTTTTTTCTGAAGTGAAAGTCAGTCATGTCCGACTCTTTGCAACCCCATGGACTATACAATCCATGGAATTCTGTAGGCCAGAATACTGGGCTGGGTAGCCATTCCCTTTTCCAGGGGATCTTCCCAACCCAGGGATTGAACCTAGGTCTCCTGCATTGCAGGTGGATTCTTTACCATCTGAGCCACTAGGGAAGCCCAAAAACTGTAGACTTTTTTTTTTTTATTCCATTAAAAGGAAGTAAGTCTGGAAGTAAATATTTGCCCTCAAAGAGCTAAGTCTAATGGGGAGACATATAAGAAAAAAGGCAAGTACAGTACATATGACTGTTGCTTTAACAGTAGAAAGACAGGGTGGAAGCCCACCTTAGACACCTGGGTAGTCATTGATTGCCTCCTGGAGGAAGCAGTGTTTGAGGCTAGAAAAATGAGTGGGAGTTGGCTGAATATGGGTTCAGGGTGGCAAATTGTTTCTAGCAAAGGGAATGGTACCTCCAAAGGCTAGAGCAAAGAGCCAAGGTGCTTATGGCTACAGCATCATGTTGGAGGGCATAAGTGGCAAAGGCCTTTAAACCGTGTTAAAAGAGAATAGGAGTATCTTTTTAAAATAAATAAATAAATAAATCTTAGTGAGCTCTTGCTCCCCTCTGGGCTCACCTGACCGAAAGAAAAATATCAGCATTAAAAAATACACACACACACACAAAGCAGACACAGACATAACTTCAGCAAGGTATATGCAGAAAAAGTAAGCTGAGGAAAAATATTCCAGAGATGAACATGTGTCAGGAGAAGGGGAACATGCAGGAAAAACAGACAAAGCAACGAAAAAATGGAAATGGGTGATGGGGGTGGGAGGAGCCACAGGCCAGGAGAGTAATAGCAGAGGAGACTGAGTGATCAAAAAGCAGGAGGGGAGGGTGGAAGAGAGCAGGTTCCCCCAAGAACATGGAGCAGATTTAGACACTGGAGCTCAGATCCTGCTGACCATACACAGGATCTCTCTGATCTTGCAAGGAGTCTCTCTTGCCAAATCAGACCTCCTCTTCAGTTCTCTCAGCTCAAAGGGAAAAGGAGAAAGATGTTTGCAAGTCCTCGAGGTTGGGGAGAAGGTAGCAGAGCAAAGACCAGGTTAGAAGGGGTTGACTGAATGGGAAAAGTCAGAGAAAATGTTGTCCCAGGAGGACTACAGCAACCAAAAGTGGTGTTCTGCAGCTAAACAAATAAAATGGAAGGGAAATTGAAAGGAAGAAAACTGTTGGAAAAAAAATCTTGTCAGAGAAATTCCCAGTCACCATGGAAAGACGCAGGCACTAGAGGTCAGAGGTATAGCTAGACTGTCAGAGTTCAAGTCCTGCTATTATACCAACTGTGTGACATTGGGCCAGTTACTTGAAATCTCTGTGTTTCCGTTTCCTCAACTGTAAAGTAAGAATGAAATAATAATTAGTACCGCCCTCAGCGTGATGTAGGACAGGTAAAATGAGTTCAGTATAAGCAGAATGCTCTGTGTAGTTAGATGTTACACATCTATCAATGCTGGCTGCCATTATTCCTCTGTCCAGTGATAGTGGTGGCACCCTTGTGATGTCATATACTTTCAAAGTCCCATCAAAGCTCTTCTGGTCTATTGGAAGGATGCGGTGAGGAGATAAACAAGGAGCAAGAAGGGGGTATCTTTATTTAGAATGGAGAGATGACCCATCACTCCCCTGAAAGCCTGCTATGCCAATTGGCCTCTGGTCTTGCCTCTCTTGGAGCATGTCTGTTGTACACATCACTTCTAGTACTTATTTGGATCTTGTTTGGATCTTGTTTTCAGGGTTGGCCTGAGGGCCAGCTATTCAAAAGGGAAGTCTATTGGCAGTCTTTTCATACCCATCCAAGCCCCCTCCTCCTCTCAATGGCTTAGTACTGCCTGGTTCTCTACCTTTCAAATCTCAAAACCTGCTCTTGCTTGTATCTCTTTTGAAGGGGATCTGATTGCTCAATGTAGGGTTGTAAAAATGTCTGATGGAACCTGGACATCTGGGGATTTTATTGGGGGTCAGTTCCTTGAAGAGAGATGTGAAGCTGGCTGGAATCTCACTATTGTGGAAGGAAGGTTCTGACTGAGGAAGGCTCTTAAAGATGGGAGAGGCTTAATTCCATTCCTGGTGTATTTCATTAGAGACTATATCCCTCTTTTGTTGTGGCTCATGGGATCTATTCCCTGTAACACATAGGAAAATGTGATGGAAAGTGTGGCTTCTAGACCAACAAAGATTGGGGTAGGACTGAGGTTTGGGCTTATGGCCTTTATAGGTTTTCGCTCTTTGAAGAGCCTGACCATTGCCCCAGTGCACAAAGAAGTGCCAGAGAGGGCCTGAGAACTGTAGCTGGTGTGGTAATGATAGATTTATTCAGTCTCCTAGTGCCATTCCAAGGAGGTGTTTACAAACTTTTTGAAAGAGCGTGGAACAGAACTGCTACCAGAGACTCTGTAAGGAGCTGGTCCCCAGCCTTGGAGCTGAAAGATTGTCCCTGAGCTGTTGAGCTTGGAAGGGAACCAAGGTTATACAGACTAGGGACCCCCTGGGAGTTAAAGGCAGGAGGAGATGGTGGCAGCCCCCACCAGCAGGAAAGCCTAAGGAGCAGCTCTGCCTGTGAGCTCTTGGAGAGAGCTCAGTTATGCCATACTCATATTCATAGAAGACTGAAATCTTTGCCTTAAAGAGCAAGAAGAAGACAAGGATGCTCACTTTTACCCCTGCTATTCAATATTGTACTGGAATTCCTAGCCAGAGCAACCATGCAAGGGGGAAAAAAAAAAGGCAACCAATTGAAAAAGAAGTAAAATTCGCTCTATTCACAGATAACATAATCCTATATATAGAATAGTCTATAAAGAATCTATATTAAAAAAATCTGTTAGAGCTAAAATTCATCTAAATTAATTCATCAACTTTGTACAAGATCAAAAATCAGCTGTATTTCTATAAACTGGCAATAAACAGTCCAAATAGGAAATTGATTTAAAACATTCGGTTTGCAATAGTAGGAGGAAGAATAGAATACTTAGAAGCAAATTTAATCAAGATGATGCAAGATGTGTATAGTACAAAGAAAACTACAAAACACTCCTGAAAAAAATTAAAGAAGTTATCTAAAATGAAAAGACAAGACACCTAATTTTCATGAATTGAAAGACTTGGAACTGTTAAGATAGTGATAATACCAAAAGCAATCCACAGAATCCATGCAATCATGATTTAAAAACAAAACAAAACCAAAGATCTTTTAGCAAAAATTGAAAAAAAAATCATTCTAAAATTTATATGGAATGGAAAGGGGACCCAAAAAAAAGAGAAAAAAAATCTTGAAATAGAAGAACAGAGTTGGACGACTCACATTTACTTCCTTGTTTCAAAATTTTCTACAAAGCTACAATAAAACAATGTGATACTAGAATAAGACTGACATGCAGATCAATAAAATAGAATTAAGATTCCAGAAATATAAATTGAATGTTAATTGATTTTTGACAAGGATGCTAAGACTATTCAATGAAGAAAGAATAGTCCTGTCAACAAATGGTGCAGGAACAACTGGATAGCCTCACGCAAAAGAATGATGTTGGATCTTACCTCACACTTTATGCAAAAATTAATTCAAAATGAACTAAATATAAGAACTAAAACTATAAAACTCTTAACAGAAAATATAGGGGGTAAATCTTTGTGACATTTGATTTAGCAATGGTTCCTTAGATATAATACCAAAAACACAAATGATTTTCAAAAAATAGATAAATTGGACTTCAGCAGAATTAAAATTTTTGTGAAGATCAATGAAATTAAAACTGGTTCTTTGAAAGATAAACAAAATTTATGAACTTTTAGCCAGAATCATAGACTCATAAAGAAATAAAGGGAAAGGGTCCAAATAAGTAAAATCAGAAATGAAAAAGAAGTTGCAGCCAACACCACAGAAATACAAAGTACCATAGGAGAGGACTTTCTTGGCGGCCCAGTGGTTAAGACTCTGCATTTCCACTACAGGGGGTGTGGTTTTGATCCCTGATTGAAGAAGTTCTGCAAGCTATGGGGTGTGGCCAAAAAAAAGGTATGATTCAAATTTAAAAAAAAGAAAAAAACTAAAAGGACCATAAGAATCTCTACAAACGACTATATGCCAATGAAATGGACAACCTAGAAGAAATGCATAAATTTTTGGAAAGGTAAAATCTCCTGACTGAACTGGGAAAAAATGGAAAATATGATCAGACCAGTTATAAGTACTGAAATTGAATCTGTGATTTAATAACTCCCAACAAACAAAAGTCCAGAACCAGATGGCTTTACAAGTGAATTTTACCAAACATTTAGAGAGATTTAATACCTATTCTTCTGAAACTATTCCAAAAAACTTGAGAATAAAGGACACCTCTGAATTCATTATATGAGGCCACCATCAGCCTGGTACCAAAACCAAAGATTTGTTGTTTTTGCTGTTTAGTCGCTTAGCCATGTCTGACTCTTTGTGACCCCATGGATTGTAATCTGCCAGGCTTCTCTGTCCATGGAATTTCCCCAGCAAGAATACAGAAGTGAGTTGCCATTTCCTTTTCCAGGGGTGGTCCTGACCCAGGGATCGCACTGAGTCTCCTATATTGGCAGGTGGATTCTTTACCACTGAACCACCAGGGAAGCCCAAAACCAAAGATATACCACACACAGAAAGGAAGAGTACAAGCCAATATCAATGATGAACATAGACACAAGCAAAAAAATACTTGCAAATCAAATCCAACAATGCATTAAAAGGGTTATACACCATGATCAAGTGGGATTTATTACAAGGGTGCAAGGATTTTTCAGTATCTACAAAACAATCAGTGTGATACACCTCATTAACAAACTGAAGATTAGAACAATAAGGTCCTACTGTGTATAGTACAGGGAACTGTATTCAATATCCTGTGACAAACCATAAAGAAAAAATAATGAAAAAGAATATATATATATATGCATATATTACTGAGTCACTTTGATATACAACAGAAATTACCACAACATTGGAAATCAACTATAATAAAATTTTAAAAATAAAATAAAAATATCAAATTGACGCCACAGCAAAGAGTTTGCATGCTACAACTAAGGGTTCACATGTTGCAATGAAGATTGAAGATTCCATGTGTAGCAACTAAGACCTGGCACAGCCAAATAAATATTTTTTTAATATCAAATTAAAAAATAAAACCCATATAAACATCTTAATAGATTCAGAAAAAGCTTTTGATAAAATTCAACATCCATCTATGATAAAAAAAAAAAAACTCTCCAGAAAGTAGGTATAGAGGGAACCTACCTCAACAAAATAAAAGCCATAAATGACAAAACCACAGCTAACATCATACTCAGTGGTGAAAGGATCCAGGAACAAGACAAGGGTCCCCATGCTTGTTTGCCACTTTTATTCAACATAGTTTTGGAAACCCTAGTCACACCAATTAGAGGAGAAAAAGAAGTGAAAGGAATCCAAATTGGAAAAGAAGTAAAACTATCATTATTTGCAGATGACAGATAATTGAATCCTATGTATGTTGTTTAGTCACTAAGTCATGTTTGACTCTTTTGCGACCTCATAGACCGTAGCCTGCCATGCTTCTTTGTCCACAAAATTATCCAAGCAAGAATACTGGAGTGGGTTGCCATTTCCTTCTCCAGGGGATCTTCCCAACCCAGGAATCAAACCTGTGTCTCCTGCATTGGCAGGTGGATTCTTTACTGCTGAAACACTTGGGAAAGCTCAGAATACTATACATGCTGCTGCTGCTGCTAAGTTGCTTCAGTCATGTCTGACTCTGTGCAATCCCATAAACGGCAGCCCACCAGGCTCCCCCTTCCCTGGGATTCTCCAGGCAAGAACACTGGAGTGGGTTGCCATTTCCTTCTCCAATGCATGAAAGTGAAAATTGAAAGTGAAGTTGCTCAATTGTGTCCGACTCTTAGCGACCCCATGGATTGCAGCCCACCAGGCTCCTCCATCCATGGGATTTTCCAGGCAAGAGTACTGGAGTGGAGTGCCATTGCCTTCTCTGAATACTATACATAGAAAATACTAAAATCCTACTAGATCTCACCAATGAATTTGGTACAGCTGCAGGATACAAAATTACTACATAGAAATCTGCATTTATATATACTAACAACAAAAGATTAGAAAGAGATACTAAGGAAACAATCCTATTGACCACTGCATTAAAAAAAGAATAAAATACCTAAGAATAAACCTACCTAAGGAGGCAAAAGACCTGTACCCAGAAAACTATAAGACAGTGATAAAAGAAATTGAAGATGACACAAACAGAAAGATACACCATATTCTTAGACTGGAAGAATCAACATTGTAAAAATAACTATACTACCCAAGGTAATCTACAGATTCAGTGCAATCCATATCAAATTACCAGTGGCATTTTTCACAGAACTGGAACAAATTTTTTTTTAATTTGTATGGAAGCACAAAAGACCCTGAAAAGCTAAAGCAATCTAGAGAAAGAAAAATGGAGCTGCAAGAATCAGGCTCCCCAACTTCAGATCATACAATAAAGCTACAGTGATCAAAACAGTATACTGGCACAAAAAAAAAAATAGATCAATGGAACAGAATAGAAAGCCCAGAAATAAACTCATGCAACTATGGTCAATTAATCTATGACCAAGGAGGCAAGAATATACAGTGGAGAAAAGACAGTCTCTTCAATAAGTGGCGCTGGGGGAATTCCCTGGTAGTCTAGTGGTTAGGACTGCATGCTTTCACTGCTGTGGGCCCAGATTCTATCCCTGATCCTACAAGCAGCGCCACACAGCCAAAAAATAAACAAGCAAAAAGTAAGTGGTGCTGGGAAAACTAGACAGCTGCATGTAAAGGAATGAAATGAGAAGTCTGTAACACCACACACACAAATAAACTCAGAAGAGATTAAAAACCCAAATGTAAGACCAGTTAATAAAAAACTCCCAGAGGAAAACATAGGCAGAACACTCTTTTACATAAATCACAGCAATATCATTCTGGATTGGTCTCCTAAAGTAATGGAAATAAAAATGAAAATGGGACCTAATTAAACTTAAAATTTTTTGCACAGCAGAGACTTCACTGGTAGTTCAGTGGCTAAATAAAGACTCCCAGCTGCCAATGCAGAGTACCAGTTCAATCTCTGGTCAGGGAACTAGGTCCCACATATCACAACTAAGAGTTTGCATGCCTCAACTAAGAGTTCACATGTCGCAACTAAAGATTCTGCATGCTGCAACTAAAAGATCCCATATGTTTGGGACTACCCTGGTGGTCCAGGGGTTAAGAATCTGCCTGCCAGTGCAGGGGACATTGATTTAATCCCTGGTCTGGAAACTAAGATCCCACATGCCATGGGGCAGATAAGCCCACACACCTGGACTATTGCACCCAAGCACCACAACTACTGGAGCCCATGTGCTCCACAACAAGGGAAGCCACCAAAACTAGAAGCCTTCGCACTGGAACTAGAGAGTAGCCTTTGTTTGCTGCAACTAGAGAAAGTTTGTGTGCAACAACAAACATCATGATGAAGAAGACCCAGCACAGCCAAAAATAATAAATAAGAGTCTGCATGCTGCAACTAAGATTCAGCACAGGCCAATTAAATATTTTTTTTAAAAGAAAAAGCTTTTGCACAACAAAGGAAAACCATAAACAAAATCAAAAGACAGCCTACAAACTGGAAGAAAATATTTGCAAGTGATGTGACTAAAAAGTGATTAATTTACAAAATGTACAAACAGCTCATGTGGTTCAATATCAAAAAGCAACCAAGTCAATCTTAGGAAGAAGATCTAAATAGATATCTCTCGGTCCTGGAAGGACTCCAAATGGGTCGCCACCACAGCTGCTCCCCATGGAGGGAGCATTGGCAGTCCTGGTCCACATCCCGGGAAAGAGAACGCAGGCGCCAAGAAAGGTCCCAGTCCAGGGAGAGAGATCGAAGAAGCAGCCACTCTCGCTCCCCGCACAGAAGGCGTTCCAGGTCCCCAAGACGACATAGATCCACATCTGCTTCCCCTTCTCGACTGAAAGGAAAAAGAGATGAGGAGGAGAAAGAAACCAAACAAATAGCTGACTGAATAAGACTTAGAGGGCAAAACAGAGGAAGAAATAGAAATGATAAAGTTAATGGGGTTTGCCTCCTTTGACGTCACAAAAGGGAAAAAGGTGGATGGCTCTGTAAATGCCTATGCCATAAATGTGTCTCAGAAGAGGTAGATTCAGCAGACCTTTGGATTTCATTGCACAAGAACCGAAGGGTTGAAGAATGATGTTTTTTCCCTCATCTTGATCAGAACAGTGGATTTTTGTATTTAATATGCATCAAAAACAGGATCACAGTCCTTCCTCCTTGTAAAGTAAGAAAATTTTATTTATGATGTGTGTAGTTCACTTACCCTGCCTCAAAAAAAAAAAAAAAAAAGAAGTTAAATATTACACTTTTTTCCTTTGGGAAATATCATTTGGGGCAGTCATCAACCCCATTTTTTTGTCCTTATTCCTATGGAAACTATATATTTTTTTTCTTGGACGCCCCTTATGACTTTTTAAAACACACAAAAGTAACTTGGAAGTAAGTTTCTCAAATACAGCAATAATTTCTAAAAACAAAAAAACCATCCAAACAAAAAATAGATATTTCTCTAAAGAAGACATACAAATGGCCAACAAATACATGAAAAAAGAAAAAGCCTCAACATATCTAATTATTAGACCAACACAAATAAAAACTATAGTGAGGTATTACCTCATTCCGTCAAAATGGCCATCATCAAAAAGTTTACAAATAATAAAGGCTGGGATGCAGAGGGGATATGGAGGAAAATATACTCTCCTCTACTGTTAGTGGGAATGTAAATTGGTGCAAGCACTATGGAAAACAGTAAAGAGCCTCTTTGGAGAACTAAAAACAAAACTACCATAGGATCCAGCAATTCCATTCCTAGGTATATATCCAAAAAAGATGAAAACTCTAATTTGAAAAGATACATGTATTGCAATGTTCATAGCAGCACTATTCACAACAGTCAAGATATGGAAGCTACCTAAATGCCCCTTGACAGAGGAATGGATAAAGAAGATGTGATTTATCTGTATATAGTGGAATATTATTCAGCCATAAAAAAGAATGAAATAATGCCATGTGCAGCAACACAGATGGACCTAGAGATTATCATACTAAGTGAAGTAAGCCAGACAGATTGAAGGCAGGAGAAGGGAACGACAGAAAATGAGATGGTTGGATGGCATCACCACCTCAATGGACATGAGTTTGAGCAAGCTCCAGGAGGTGGTGAAGGACAGGGAAGCCTGGTGTGCTACAGTCCCATGGGGTCACAAAGAGTCAGACACAACTGAGGGACTGAACAACAACAAAACCAGAGAAGGACAAATATCATATGATTTTTGCTTATATGTGGAATCTATTTTTTTAAAAGACACAAATGAACTTATTTACAAAACAAAGACTCACATAGAAAACAAACTTATGTTTACCAAAGAGAAAAGGAGAGGAGGGAATCAATTAGGAGGTTGGGACTAACATATAAATACTACTACACTCAAAACAGATAATCAATAAATGCCTACTGCAGCACAAGGAACTATACTCAGTGTTTCATAATAATCTATAAAGGAAAAATGTGTGTGTGTGTTTAACTGAATCATTATGCTGTATACCAAAACTAACACTGCATTATAAATCAATTATACTTCAGTAAAAAAAAAATTAAAACATTTGTGCATTAAAGGACACCATCAAGAGAGTAAAACACCCTACAGAATAGGAGAAAATATTTTAAACTCATATATCTGATAAGGGTCCAAAATATAATACAAAGAACTCATAACAACAAAAAGACAAAAACACAGTTTAAAATGGGCAAAGGACTTGAATGGTCATTTCTACAAAGGAAATAAACAAATTGCCAAAAAGTACATGAGAAGATGCTCAACATAATTTGCCATTAGGGAAATGCAATAAAAACCACAGGAGGGTACCACTTCACATTCCTATAGGATGGCTATAATTAAAAACAGAAAACAAGTGTTGGTGAGGATGTGGAAAGATTGGAACCTTCATATACTGTTTGTGGGACTGCAAAATGGTGCAACCACTGTGGAAAACAGTTTGAAAATCTCTTAATAAATTAGAATTACCATATAATTAATCAATCTCACTCTAGGCTTATACCAGAAAAATTGAAAATGGGTGTTCAAACAAAAACTTGCAGCACTACCTTAAATAGCCAAAAAGTAAAAACACCCCAAGACATGGAAGCAATCTAAATGTCCATAGACAGAGGAATGGATAAAGAAGATGTGATTTATCTGTATACTAGAATGTTACTCAGCCATAAAAGAGAATGAAATAATGCCATGTACAGCAACATGGGTGAAGAGCACTATTTATAGTAGCCAAAAAGTAAAACCAACCCAAAGGTCCATCAACTGATGAATGGATAAAATGTGGTATATTCCATACCACAGAATACTATTCTGACACTAAAAGGAATGAATCATTGACAAATGCTATAATATGGATGGACCTTGAAAGCTTTATACTAAATTAAAGAAGACAGACACATAGGTTAAGTTGCATAATTCAGTTTTTAAGGAATATCTAAAATAAACAAACCCATGGAGAGGGAAAGCAGATTCATGGGTGGTGGTGGGAGGGGAAGAAGCCGAGGATGGGGAGTAACTGTTTATAAAGAGAACAGAGTTTCCTTTTGGGGTAGTGAAAATTGTCCAGAACTAAATGGTGGTGATAGTTATGAATGTACTAAATGTCACTAACAGTAACTTTTATATTAAGAATATTTTATTGTTGTTGTTCAGTTGCCAAGTCATGTCCGACTCTTTTCTACCCCATGGACTGCAGCACACCAGGCCTCCCTGTCCCTCACCATCTCTCAGAGGTTGCCCAAGTTCATTGCCATTGAATCAGTGATGCCATCCAACCATCTCATCCTTTGTTTCCCTCTTCTCATTCTTCCTTCAATCTTTCCCAGTATCAGGGTCTTTTCCAATAAGTCAGTTGTTCCCATTAGGTGGCCAAAGTGTAGGAGCTTCAGCTTCAGAATCAGTCCTTGCAATGAGTATTCAAAGTTGATTTCCTTTAGGACTGACTGGCTTGATCTCCTTGCTGTCCAAGGAACTCTCAAGAGTCTTCTCCAGAACCACAGTTTGAAAGCATCCTATGGTCCAACTCTCACATCCATCCATACCTGACTGCTGGAAAGATCATAGCCTTGACTACACAAACCTCTGTCAGCAAAGTGATGTCTTTGCTTTTTACACACTGCTTAGGTTTGTTATGGCTTTACTTCCAAGAAGCAACTGTCTTCTAATTTGATGGCTGCAGCCACCATCCATGGTGACTTTAGAGCCCAAAAAGCAGAAATTTGTCACTGCTTCTACCTTTTCCCCTTCTATTTGCCATGAAGTGATGGGGCTGGATGCCATGATCTTAGTTTTTTTAATATTGAGTTTTAAGCTGGCTTTTTCCACTCACCTCTTTCACCTCATCAAGAAGCTCTTAATTTCCTTTTCACCTTCTGCTGTTAGAGTGGTATCATCCACATATCTGACATTGTTGATATTTCTCCTGGCAGTCTTGATTCCAGCTTGTAACTCATGCAGCCCAGCATTTAGCAAGATGTGTTCGGCACGGAAGTTAAATAAACAGGGTAACAACATACAGCCTTGTTGTCCTCCTTTCTCAGTTTTGAACTAGTCAGTTGTTGCTTCTTGGCCTGCATACAGGTTTCTCGGAAAACAGGTAAGATGGTCTGGTATTCCCATCTCTTTAAGAGTTTTCCTTAGTTTGTTATAATTCACACAGTCAAAGACTTTAGCACTGTCAATGAAACAGAAGTAGATGTTTTTCTGGAATTCCCTTGCTTTCTCTATAATCCAGCAAATGTTGGCAATTTGATCTCTGGTTTTTCTGCCTTTTCTAACCCCAGCTTGTACATCTGGAAATTCTCAATTCAAGTCCTGCTGAAGCCTAACTTGCAGGATTTTGGGTATAACTTTACTAGCATGGGAAATGAGTGCAATTGTCTGGTAGTTTGAACATTCTTTAGTACTGCCCTTCTTGGGAACTGGGATGAAGACAGACCTTTTCCAGTCCTGCGGCCACTGCTGGGTTTTCCAAATTTGAAGACAGACTGAGTGTAGCACATTTAAAAAAAAAAAAAATACAGGAACACAGGGTAGGAAGCAGTCAGGCAAGATAGAAACTTGAAAAGTTTCTATAGAAATTGTAGACATTGTGAACTGAAGAAGGAACAGCTTCTGGAAGCTGCCACAGGCAGGAGAGAGCCCTGGAGATGTCTATTGGTGATGACCATTAGCTCCTACACTTTGTCCTCTTAAATGCCCACTGCTAAGCTCAGTGAGAGGCATGTTGTAGGTGCTCCAATACATAAGCTTTAGGAAGGAAAGAGTAAACTGTTAGAGGGGCTAGGACCGTCCTTGCTGAATGAGCCAGCATTTCCAGAACTCCTGACAAGAAGCCCCCGGATGCTAAATGGAAAACTTGACAATATCACTAGGATATTTGATGGCCCCTGCCAGGAAGCTTGTCAAGAAGCCAAGTAAACTCCAACCCCTGACCTTCCGTCAGACCTTAGGGAGTGTTATCACCTAGAAATGTCTGTTATTTAGTTACATTTGGTCCAAAAGACGGTAAAGATACTTGACTTTGCAAAGAGCCGCTACTGTCAAGAGGATTCCCCCCTAGCAAAGAGAAAACTGGAAAACCAAAAAGCTTGATAGCTGAGAACTTGAACTGTAGATGGGCCCACACTTCCCACGGAAGCTGTGGCCTGAGATCTGACCTTAGAGTGAGAGTGGGTTTGAGCTGCTAGAGTCTATAAAGCCTATTAATAGGACAAGCTCTTGGTGGCTGTAAATTAAACTCCAAACTCAAACTTTATTATGGGGAAAAAGAATTACATAAAAGATATTTAATTTGGAGAAAATGTACAGTTGAATTTAATAGATGTTGAATATTAACCACAAGGAGAGCAGATGGTTTGTTTAATTCAATATTGAGGCAATTTTTTTCTCCCTAATAAGTAGCTTTCTTGATTACAATTGTTGAGGAACACCTACTTCTTGTTCATTTAAGGATTTGCAGGTCACAGATTTCTCCATTCCCAGATGCAATTGAGATCATCAAAAATGTGCATCTGTGCCCAACTTACAGTCTACCACAACCTTGGGCATCTCCTGTCTTGAATTTTCCTGGTTTCCTTCTCTCCTCTCATGTTCCAATCAAATCCTACTCATTCTATACTTTGCATCACACAGCACCACCATATGCTTTCCCCCTCTATTTGTCACCAAATCTAGACGACACACTATAGAGAGTGAACCCTGATTTTTTCTGGTATATTTAGAGAAATCATTTTAATCAATTATGGAGCATTCACCATGTGCTAGGCTCACTGGAGTATTAGGAATGAAACAATGAATGAGTTTTGGTCTCAAAGGATTCCCTGTCCAGTGGAGCAACTAACTTTGCTTTTTAATGGGGTAAGGAATTTCGACATTTGGGTTCACCTGGTATGAGGCAGCATAAAATTTTGAGGTTGTCTATTTTTTAAAACAACTTAATGGTTTTTAAAAAATATTCTCACTTTCTTTAATAAATAAATTATATTAATAATATCTATATAAAACATCAGCCTTATGGCATACTTTTAAATTTTTATCTAATTTAAATTTTGTTTTTTATTGAAGTGTAGTTGACCTACAACACTATGTTAGTTCCAGGTGTACAACATTGTAATTTGTTATTTCTATACACACAATACAATGGCCATGAGGATTTTCCATTTTTAGGGCCAACATCTGACATGGCCTTCAGAGTTATCCTTGATCACGTGATCGTTTTGCCTTGGGCTTGGGTGGAGGAGCCAGCAGAAATTCTAGTCTGCTGAGCTGGGTCTGGGGAGAAAGTCCCTGGAACAAGAACTTGGGGAGATGACATCAGTCTAAGAGGCAGGAAAAAGATGTATATGAAGAAATGAGCCTTTAAATAACTAGTTCTTGTGGTGGCCTTCTACAATGAAACTGAACATTTTTCTTTGGAGGGGAGAGACTAAGATTACACTTTCTGAAAACAGTAGAGCTTCCATGATGATGGAATTTGGAGGGGATATAAAACAATTTGGTGTGAACTCTAAAAGGAAACAAGGGTGGGGCATCGACTAGGGCAAGAATTTGGTTCAAAGGGTCAGTCCATAAATTAGAAATTATTTCCTTCCTCTTGCTGTCCTTTGTTCTTATAGGTGTGGGTCATGGCAGGATTTGAGAGACCCAGAGAAAAACTGAGGACGAGCTAGGAAAACAGAATAGGGAGCAAGTATAAGCAACGAAGAGAAGAGTACAAGAGGGCAAGGAAAGGGATGACCCCACAAAAAGCTGAGAGAGACAGGTGAGGGGGAAAGGTATAAAGAGAATGAAGACAGAAGGACTGAACAACGTCCAGAGTTAGCTGACCAGGCCCTCTGTCCCCCATGGGCTGTTTGCAGGAAACAGCTCTTCGCAGTAACAGCTTGAACAGAGAGGAGCGGAGCAGAGACAAGGACCATGGAAGGCCAGTGATGCTCTCACCCTCTTTGCCTTCCTTCTTTGTATCCTGTTAGTTCTTTAGTCCCTTCTTTCCATCTCTAGCCTCAGAGCCTGCTCTCCTCTGCCTTTTGGACCCTTTTATTTGCTTTGAGCTAAAAGGCAACTGCTTAAACTTGGGAAATCAGAACAATGATGGAATTTCAGTTTCTCACTCATAGGCCTATGAATTTAAGAGCCTTATTTTGGGGAAGGACAGAAATTTTGCTGGTGTCTCTAGTAGTCTACTATTAAGGCACATTCATACCCTGTTTAGAACCAGAACTGGACAGGCTCTGAATAAGTAGGATGTAAGAAAAGGTCAGGAAAAGTTTTAGACTAAGCTGACTCGAGAGGAACTACTGATTAGAAAACAACTCCAGTGTGGCTACGCATACCATTTCCCCAATTTGGGGGTGCAGAACCAAAGGGCAAGATGATTGAAGAAGGTAGGTGTTTCTTCAAGACAGAAGCAAATATGAAGAGGACAGAAATGCAGATGCCACTGTGATTTCAAGAACAACTAACAAGAGCTAACTCACAAGGGTCAGAGAATTGAAACAGATGAAACAGTTATACAATTGCTACCCACATATACAATGTACTGTGGGGCACACCAAACCTCAGGCCCTGCTGAAAGGGGAATGAAAATCTTGGACTTAATGTTCAACAATCTAAATAATAACAATGCAAGATCTAAACCCACAAGCGTCATTTCAAGAAATATCCCTGGCATCAAAGCCATTCAAATTTCTTAGAGTTGAAAGAATTTGGACTGTATCAAAGACTGCTAATTCTCATAAAGGGCTGGTATCTGAACATCAGGAGTCATTGGTTGAGGGCAATTTTATCAGACAGGTGGTGACTCTAGATGGTTTATTTTGTGTCTGCATAATTAGATCTTCTTCCCAGGCACAGACACCAGGATTCTGAAAAAGGGAAAGATGCCCTTGTGTGCTCCCCTCCACATCATTAGAAATCAGATGCACCAACTTTCACAGGTACTCACTGACTGCAATCTGAACACTTGCCATCTGAGTCTCCACATAAAGTCATGCTTTCTCCACCATGCAAGATTAGTAGCCCTGATCTCTGCCTTCCCCTACCTCATTCTGTAAAGGAAGCAGCTGTTTTTTCCTTACATTTTTTTTAACATATCATCAATTTATTTACAAAAGATTCACCAGTATTCACAGAATTCAGGCTTTTGCGTTGAAAAAGAAAGTCTTTATAACATTGTGTACTTTATATAGGGAAATTCATGTGAGTTAGACTTTTACTTATATCTGCAGAAATTGCACTGTGACAAGATGGAGGAGGGGTAATAATCCTCTTTGAGATATTACAGTGAACTTTTTCTTAGGGAAGAATTAACTTGTAGTTCCTGAACACATGTTTACCAAGAATGGAGGGGGAGAAAGGAAACCTTTTCCTTACATTTTTATGTGTATTATAATGCTTTAAAAAAATGAACTTTCAGTTGTAATGCCAGACGTCCCTGTTGGTCTGGTGGTTAAGAATCCACCTGCCAATGCAGGGGATATGGGTTCAATTTCTGGTCCAGGAAGATCCCACCTACCACTAAGAGGCAACTACTGGGCCTATGTGCAGCAACTACTGAAACCCCTGCACCCTAGAGCCCATGCTCCACAGCAAGAGAAACCCTCTCTTACCACAGCTATACAAAGCCCACATGCAGCAATAAAGAACCAGCATAGCCATAAATAAATTAATTTTTTTAATTGTAATGCCTTTAAGGAAATTACTTTACTCTTCAAATAGAGAGAACCTACTGTGGGGAGTCACTCCCTGGGTGATGCTAAGATTCAAAGCCCCTACTCTGTGAAGGTTCTTTTCAATTAGTGGAGCTGATCTTAGGGTATAAACTGGATTTGAAAGCTGAAGCTGGGATTCATCCCTTAATTAAGGGCTAATCAGTCTCTGTGCATGTCTAACAAAGTTCCTAGAAACCTCAGTACCAAGGCTAGAGAGGCATGTGGGGTTCTCAGATGTCAGCTTCTGGGAAAGCAGACTGTGGAGAAAACAAGGATTTCTTTTGGCTTTTGAAGAAAGAGGTCTTCGTTGTAGAATACAGGCTCAGAAATAGGACCTGGGGCTTGTTTCTTTGAGGTAGTGCAGTAGACAGAAAGCTAGGCAGTGCCCCCCAGGGTTAGTTCCTTTGTTGATGGTAACTGGTAGATCGGAAGGGCGACCAGATAGAGCCCAGAGGGTGATGGAGGTGGGACAAGCCTTGAATGGTCCTTTCTGATTCCTTGGGACAGGCTAGGGGAAGAAGGATGAATGGGTCCTACCCATATGGAAAATTCTCAGATGATACTTTTGCTTTATAACTACTCTTTCACCCCTTCACTCTCCTGAGGCTGCAACATTCCTATTTAATAAAATTAAATGTTGTTATCACATGGTAGAATAAGCGATTAAACAGAAAAAAATAGACAGATGAGATATGCAAAAACCTGAGTAGGAGAAAAGCAGAAATGTCTAGAAAAGTAAATATGGGTAAAAACAAGGCAAAAACAGGAAGAGAGTAGGTGACATTAAAAGTAAAGAAATAATTTGTCACTGGAAGGAGGATATAGGCAAGAAGAAGGAGAGAAAAAAGGCATGGGGTTAGAGTCCTTCAAGAGAGGACAGGAAGAGTACATAGTTGTGTCCTTTCTCCCAGAAGCATGTTTTCTCTGTCTGCCCTCCTCTCCCTTCTTTCCTTTATTCCTTAATAAATACATATTGAGAGCTCACTACTCTGTGCACTAGGCTTAGAAACCAGGGGAAATCAGATGAGTAAGACCAGCTCCTTGCTCTTAAATTGCCTGCTAGTGAATTATGTGATACCCTGCCAAAGGCAGGAATAATACCAATGTTCTTGCAACTGGACTGTGGTTGAATGCAAGGTTTGGTGTGGGGATAAAGCATTCTGCATGTATACTGGGCAGAAATTGATTTCAATGACCCTAAATTTGGGTCCACAGATGCTGTATTGGTTGAGACTAGACTGGGATGGGGAGCCAGTGATGTGGCTAGTGGCTAAAGATTCAGACTTTTAAAAAGATTCTGGTACCGCTAAAAGTGTTAATTGGGTACTTTAGGACTACTGGGCCCATGGCTGCCACATCCTCACTTATATATATTGTGGGAGAAATTATGAGACTTCCTCTACTTTCCCTGAATCAGTATCTACTAAGGGTGGGATTAAGCAACACAGAAGCACACACATGTCTACCATCACTGTAATTTTTTTTTCATTCATTTTTAGTAGTTGGAGGCTAATTACTTTACAATATTGTAGTGGGTTTTGTCATACATTGACATGAATCAGCCATGGATTTACATGTATTCCCCATCCCGATCCCCCCTCCCACCTCCCTCTCTACCGGATCCCTCTGGGTCTTCCCAGTGCACCAGGCCCAAGCACTTGTCTCATGCATCACTGTAATTTGATGAAAAACATTTCAACACCAAACCATGGACCTGCATCTGCTCCTTTGGAACTCAGTTGATTGGTGGGTAGCACCTTAGGCCTACCTTTGTAGCTTTTTCTGAGATGTGCCCTGGTGTCTATGGAGCTTGGGCACTATATTCCAGCTCCTCCTCTGCCCTTCTGATGCTCTCAGTATTCTCCACAGCAGGCTCCTCTGCAGTACCCAGTTCCTTGATATCCTCCTGCCCACACAAGCTCACAGTCATCCTTGGCAGGTCACATCACTCACCATAAGTGAAATCAAACCTTTCCCACTGCTTCCTCTCCAAGCTGCTGCAGGGAGGGGACGGGGACAAAGATGTGCCTTCCCTGCCTTAGGACAGAGGTGGCTTATATCACTCCTCAATCTCTGGCTTATGGAAGAGTTGTCATTCTGTCTGGTTTCAGACATACCCCTCTCTCTTACTGTTGGTATCTTTGGGCCATAAATAACAGAGGGGTCCTTTTCTTTTGAGCTTCTGTGAAGTGTGGTCCTTCCCTACTTCTTCCCCGTCCCTTTTCAAAGCTGAAGCATTTGTCAAGGCTTCCTCTTAGTCAACAAACACCTTCATGTTTTGTCTCCTCCTCCTTTAGCAAAACCAAAAATCAAGTGTCCTTCAGCAAGGACCAGGTGTATCACCACCAAGGGGAAAAGGGCCCATAGTTTGTCTTGATATTCAACGTATAGCCCAAGGGAGAGTGCAATAGCCAACACGAATGTTACCTGGACTTCCAGGGATCTACACATTTCCCCTCTTCCAGGCAGAAAGAGAAGAAATGTGTTTTTGAAACCTCTGAAATACAGATGCGCTATGCATGCTTACCATGCCTCCTCTGGGATACATCATACTGTAGCCCTAGAGCATAGTTAGAATCTTTCACCAGGACTTGCCCTAAATTTCTCTGAGAAAGGAAATAAGGTTGTTTTCTTGCTCTCCTTCACCCCTCCTCTCATCTCCCTCTTCCATCTTCTTGATAGCCTTCCTCCTCATGCCCAGGGTCTTGATGTCCTCAGCACCATCCTGTCAAAACCTCCTTTAAGCTCTTTGGATAAGAGGCCAAATAATTAGCACTTATGGTCAGAGACATTCTTGGGTCTCCATTTTTGCTAGTAACATGTTTCCCAGGGGAGAATTCTCTGGGTATTAGGAATGTCGCCTGGGGTTTATGCAGATCTATCTACATAGTTTCCCCTTTTCTAGACAGGAGAAGCTAGTATTGCGTTTGAAACCATTGACTTATAGGTGCCTTATGGGCTCTCATCCCTTCTGCTTTGTCACCTGCCCTCCATGGCAGGTGGCATCTCTAACAGCCTGCATTTGGAGCATTCCCCAGGATCTGCTATAGACTGTAATGAGGTCGGGGTGTTTGTCTGCCGGCCTTACCACCTCCCTTGCAGTGAATCTGAGACCTCCTCTTGGTAACCAAAGCCTTCATGTTCTGTGCTTTCCTCCTTTATTCAAACCAACCCCCAGTTGCCCTTTGGGAAGCAGTCATATAACCTTCGCAATGGCTAAAAAATACAGCTTTTTCTTCTATTCTTCTTCTTTTTTTTTAAACCAAGATAATAGCTAGATTCCCTTCCCAATCTCTCTGTTGATAGATGACTTGGGCTAAAGTGAGAATAAGTATACGGTAGAGGGTGGAGGCTTTCCCACGATGGCCTTCTTTGCATGTGTGTGTCAGCGGTGGCAGAAGGACATCAGATGAGGCCCAAATATATCTTTCAGGTAATATAAGTATTATATATGATAATACTTAGCATGTCAAGTGATGTAGGTGTTAGCTGCAATGTCAAATCTCTAACAGTGCTGCCATCTCCTTTAGAGGGATTGGGGTGACTCTTAGGCCTGTTGTATACAAACCTGGAGTAGGGGATGGTTGATGGATATCTCTTGTTTTCACTCCCTATTTACAAACAGATCAGAAGAGGAAATGATGCTACCTCCTTTCCCATTCCTGGTTATGTCCTCCTCTGCTGGGTGGTCCACAAAGCTCTGCCTCTCCTCTGGCCCCTTCTCTTTTTGGCCATTCTACTGTCTGGCTTTTCCTGAGTGAGGAATAAGAAAGGAAATTTTTTGAACACCTGGTGAATGAAAAACAAAAATCAGTTTTCACCCAAAGTAATAGAAAGTACTCTAAAGGAGAAAATCTGTATATATATATCTGGGGCCCTGTTTACAGGCCCTTAAACTCCTAATGCTGTATATAGACCCTTGGTCAAAAATTTTGTTCTTGCTGGTTCATTCTTAGAGTTAGAAATATTCAATTAGGGTGGGACTTGTGGTGGGGTGGACAGTTATACTTGATTTCACCCAATGTGAGAAGAATCTTGGGGGTGGGATAGATACTATTGTGAGACTTCCTTGGGCTATGTGAAGCGGGTGTTCACATGAGCCAGTCTTTTGAGAGAGTCAAGCTTTGTGTTATATCTTGGTTTGGAGTATAGATAGCAGCAATGGTCAGGGGTTAGGGGGTGCCTAAAGGAGGCAGTTTTGAGAAACAAAATTGTATAATTAGGCAGTCAGACCAGTAACTCCTTCCTTATCAACCTCTTGATATTACCTGTTCCTGCTGGTGGTATTTGAAGGCACCTTAGTACTCTTACTCTGACCGGAGCTCCAGCATAGCTGGGAGTGGATCACTACCTGTGCGGGCCCTTCAAATCCTTGGAGCAAGTGCAGGGAGGGGCAGCTGGGCTTCGGGGTACATGATGGAACTGCTCCTTCTCTCCTTGGTTCCTGTTTCTTCTTATCTCTATCTTCACATCATCCAACATCCCTGTGAAAAGAGAAAAAAATATCAAATAGCATCTGTCTCTTTCTACACATGGGAAGGTTTAGGGGAATAATTTGGAAATCAGGTACACCTCATTGCAATGAGGAAGGGAAAGAAGTGAGAGTGTTTATTTGGGCAGCTCCCCAGAGGTCTGAAGGACTAGCAGGTGTTTCCAAAATAATCCTGTGCCCAGAAAACCCATTTACCATAGGAGCGGAAAAACAAGGGAAAGGGCAGGTGCCTGCTGGTGTGGGAGAGCATTTCCTGCCACCCCAGGCTTTTTTTGATGTGATGTTGAAAGTCAGCTGAGGATGCTGTGAACTTGCCATTGTGTCTCAGACGTAGAGTTCGTGAACAAGCAAAATTACACAACAACAAAACAAACAAAAATAATATAGGCTTGACACTTTTAATGTAGCCTCGTAAGAACATTTTAACAAAAATTCACAAAACCAAGTCACTCTGTATTCCCCAGTCATTTTATTAAAAAAAAAAAAAAAATTTTGACACCAAAAAAAAAAAAAAGAACTGGACTTCCCTGGTGGTCCAGTGGTTAAGAATCTACCTACCAATGCAGGGAACACAAATTCGATCCCTGATCTGGAAAGATCCCACATGCCTCTGGGAGAGTAAGCCCATGCTCTGCAACAAGAGAAGCCACCTCGGCCAAGAGAAGCCCACACACCTCAACTCGGGAGCAGCCCCCACTTGCCTCAACTAGAGAAAGTCCCATGGGTGCAGCAACAAAGACCCAGCTCAGCCAAAAATAAACAAATAAAGGTTTTTAAAAATAGACAGGACTAACTGTAAGAATACAGCAAAAACTTTCAAAAGGAATCATTTGGCTTTAAAATTCAGTACACAGTTTGATCTTTCCGCCTCTTGCTTGCACCAGTAAAAACATTTTCCTGGATCTTCCCCATTTCTTCAGATTGGGATTTGGCACCCCAGCCACTAATCCAGCTGTAGCTCCTCAGAAACCACCTTGGTTTCACGTATGCCTCTCTATGCCTTTCTGAGCCTTTAGTAAGAAAGAGAGGCTCAGATTCACAACAGGCTTACACACATCTATTTCCCCTGTCTAGGGCAAAGGTAGACGATGTCCCTTCAGCAAGCTCTGGCTTACAAAAAAAAATGTTCTGTGTCCTCATCCTGCCCAGCTTTGAGACATGCCAGCCTCTACTACAGCCTGTATTTCAGGAGTGTCTGAAACCCTGTTGTCCCACAACTTGCTCTAGACTTTGTTATGAACCATAACCACTTGCTTCTTGCTCTCCCAGCTACTGGTTGTGCACTTCTTCTTTTTTTTTTTTTTGCTTTCTTGGCTGCCACCTCCCAGGTACTCATTCTCTTTCTTCCCCCTGTGCAAAGCTAACTCCAAGTTGTCATTTTTTCTAAGAAGCCAGGGAATTCACTAAGAGAACGATCTCAGCTCCCTTCCCAACTACACATGATTTTGTTGAGCTACTTCCCAAGGGAGAAACAAGGGCAGATCAGGAACATAGCCCGAGGCCCTTGGGGATCTACGAGCTAAGTTAAGCAACAAAGTTCAGTCTCTCAGTCATGTCCGACTCTTTGTGACCCCACGGACTGCAGCACACCAGGCTTCCCTGTCCATCACCAACTTCCGGAGCTTGCTCAAACTCATGTCCATCAAGTTGGCGATGCCATCCAATCATCTCATCCTCTGTCCTCCCCTTCTCCTCCTGCCTTCAATCTTTCCCAGCATCAAGGTCTTTTCCAATGAGTCAGTTCTTCACATCAGGCGGCCTAAGAGTTGGAGTTTCAGCTTCATCAGTCCCTCCAATGAATATTCAGGACTGACTTCCTCTAGGATTGACTGGTTCGATCTACACTTTGTCCCTTCTTGGGAGAGGTTAATGGTGATCATTTCTGAAATAATCTGATTTATAAATATAAGATCTTGTCCTACAAGCTTAAAGCTTTACCATGTACTCTGTAGAGGGCATCTTGAGGACTTTTGTCCACAGAGGACTTTGTGCTTGTTCTCAAGCTTCCCATCTCCCATTTTGATGCTCCATCTTTCTTTCTAGCATTCCTTCAGGTACCCAGAACCTTCATGTTCTGTCTCCCACTCCCCCTATCAAAACCAACTTTCATTCATCCTCAGAGAAGAGACCAGATAGCTAACGTGAAAAATAATACACTCAAAACCCCACACCCCCTTTTATCTTGTTACTGTGTAAGCTGTCACGGAAGGGAAAGTGCAGTCACCAAGAATCTGGCCTGAAATACCCAGGAACCTGTGCTTTGTCCCTATCTGAGGACAGAAGTGACTGGTGTTACTTCTGAAATTTCTGACTATGGGTAGACTCAGGGTCCTCATCCTCTCTGCCTTAGGAAACTGCCACCCTCTGCAGGGAGGGGAATCTCTAGATTCCTATAGAATCTTTATTGAGGGACTGTCCTGGATCTCTTCATGAAATACAGGAAGCTGCTTTTTTGATCTTCCACCTCCTGTAAAGTTCTGGCTTCTGTATTTTTCACTCTCCTAACAAGTACTCTATGGTATCTTGGGATGCTCACTTCTTCTTGATAAATCTTTCAGCTGTCCCTTGGCATAAGGCCAGAATAACTCATATTAAGGTGAAAAAGACATGTAGCTCCCCACTGTGTCTCTTTGAGTTGCTTTATAAGTGATGAAGTCCAGTGATTGTAAGCAATAAGACCCACATTTATAAGGGACTTGAACTTTTCCTGCTGGCCTGGGTTGGGTGAGAAGCACTGCAGCAAGAATCACTGCTACTTCTTTTGAAACCTGACTTCATATACAGGGACTTCTAACTTCACCCCACTATCCTGCTTTAGAATTCTTTTCACATATGAAATAAGTAAAATTTGTTTCTGTGCCCTTTATTGCTCCCCTTCTCTAAGATTTTGGCAGAGGCTCTGTCTTCTCTCCACTTGTAAGCTAATCTCTCATTTGTCCTGTGGGAAAATAGGATAGAATAGGATGGGGGAAATCCACCATATTTTTTTCTATTGGAACAGGGACAGTTCTCAGAACCAAAGCAATCACGTTCTCATAGCTGCATGTTTTAGGTATCATTGTTTAAGCTAGCTCTTGGAGAAATACAGCTGTAGGAACGCTGCAGGTCAACCACCTCTGTGGAATCTGCCCTGGTGGTTATAAGCGCTCATCCTGAGTCACAACCAGTCTATTCTGGGAATTTCTCCAGGATCTTAGAAAAAGCTCACAGGGTAGCTACAGGCTTATACTCCTTTGGTTTTGTAAGAGGTTTCATAAGCCTCTAACTGATATTGCTGTCTAAGGATGTTTTTATAAAACTCTAAAAAGATCCACATCTTTAAAAAAAAAAAAAAGTCTTGCCTTTAATTGTTCAAGAATGATCCTGAGACAAATCTGCAAGTAGTGTAGCTATGACAGTGCTAGGGAGAAGATTTGTTTTAATTCTGACTCTGCCATTTTTCAGCAAAGTGGAATGGTCCCTGAAATTTTTGATCCTCCATTTCCTCATGGACAAAATTGGTTTACTGCTATTAACTAACCACACAGTAGTGGGAGGTTAAAAGGATCTTTCTAGGATGTGAACATATAATATTCCTTGTCATTGTAGTACTTATGATTTGAGTGCTGCCACCTCATATTTGCACACCTTTGTCTATTATGGTGCTTCCATCCTCTCGACCAATATTGAAATTTCTACTTGTAAATCAGTGTTCCGAACCTATACTTTGTAGATGTTGGTGTACTTTAAGTGGTCTGTAGGCCTCTTGACATTGCATGCAAAAGTATATTTGTATATGTGAGTAGGATTTTCTGGTGAAAAGGTTTCATAAATTTCATCAGGCTCCCAAAGAGATTCCAATATCTAAAGGGTTTCAGATTTGGAATTTGAGAGCTAAACCTTTGATTTAACCACAGAAGTACATGTAGTGAGCCTAAGGTTCTAGCAAATGTAACAGTGTTGTCTGATTGTGAGATACAGACTATTTGAAATTGAAACTGTGAGGGAAATTCTGTGATGTGCTCACTGGCATAAGAGTATCTGATTGCCTGCAAGCTGAAGGGCAAGGCAGAGACTCAGTCTGTGATGTTTTATTGTCAACAGCCTGATCCTGAGCAAGACCCTTCCCCTCCCTGAACTTCAGTAACCGCATCTGTAAAATGAGGGTTTGAATGCATGGTTTCCCCAAGTCCCTCAACAACTCTAGAATAATATAATTCTCTTAGGAAGCAGGATGAAAGCAGATCCAGGTTCCTACTGTAAATTTAAAAAGAATTAGGGAAAAAGGGGGCTTTGTGCCCAAGGTTTCTAGATTCTAGGACTTCATCCCTGATAATGATCTGATAGTGAGTCTGCTGCCTGGATAGTTTCCAGCCAAAGGAAATAGGCAGACAGCTCGGAGAAACTGATAAACCAGACATTGGACTGCGCCCCGTTCCAAGGGCCAGGATGGAACTGTCAGGGCTACTTCTCAGCAGAGCAGGTTTGTGCTGCCCGGACTGATGTCACACATCTCCAGGGAATCAGTGCCTGAGCCAGAAGACCTTCTGGTGCATGTGTCTTCAGACTTGCACCGTAGATGGCTGGCTGGGGAGCGCCGACACCTTCCTGCAAACACTTCAGTGCTCGGTAAGTCTGAGGGATGCAGCAGCAGCAGGGCCTGGGTGGGAGAAAGCAGAGCTCCTGCTCTTGTACTTCATCTTCTGCCTGGAATGCTGGCACCCAACTCCCAGGTGGCGGGAAAGGGAAGCAGAATCTTCTGAGAAATGTGCAGTCATGGGCATCAGAATCAGGTGTATCTTCCAAGAGTAATAATATGTTACCTAGCTTGTTTCATGATTTACCTCTGCAAAAAATATTCATGGATTATTACCATTTGTAATGAGTTTCAAGTTAGCGTTAAGTATACATTACTAACCATTTTCACTTAGCAAGAAATAAACTTTAGGGGAAAAGGACAATGGCAAATAAGTTCTATTTGGAGATGTAGGGATGCATCTTAACATTGCCCATTACCCGCACTAAGGTAGGATATCAAGGTGGATAACTTTTGGATGCCAAGGACAGTTGAAAAGGAGTGGTGTGTTTGCCACAACCTTTCTGAAAGGGAGTGTGAGAAAAGAAATTGAAAGGCCTCTTGACAAGTGGAAAAAGGAAAACATCTCATCGACAGTATTGTCATGCATGCTACACATAGACTAGAGGTACAGAACACCTTTATCCTCTACTTCTGAGAGCCTACACATTTTTTTTAAAGATAACAAAATTTAATATTTGTATGGTCTCATGAAACATCAAGGAATTAGGATAAATTTAGAGTAAAAAGCAAAATGTCCCATGTTCCTCCTACCTGTCCTTCTGAGTAACGACCACCAACAACCGCTTGACCATCTTTCTTGTCTCTTGTCTTTACAATATATGCCTGTATGTACATACACTCCATTTTTCACTATTTTTTGAGAGAATTGTATCTCTGTATATGTAGGTCTTTTTCCATATTTCTTGAGAGCTGCATGTCACTCTATAAATATATTGATGGATTGTTAGGTTGTTACCCTACTATGATCATTACAATCACATCTGCCTAAATAGGCCACTTTTTTGTACATGTGCAAGTCCATTACTCTTAAAAAGGAATAGGAAATCATGTAAATTTAAAACAGATACTCATTATAAGTTTTCTCTTTATAAAGGAAGAATTCTAAATTATTCCACTCAACATATGATTTTTGATTTAACATAGAACATTCACTATTTTCAGTGAAACATTTAACTTTAAAAATAAAATGAATTTACTTATTACATATAGGATAAATAGAAATGAAAGGGGAAACAGGTAAGGAAAAATAAATAAAACCTTCATGATTTCTAAATATCCATGAAGCAAAAATCTAGTATATAACCACAAAACACAAAAAATATCTTCTCAGCTTTTAAACTTAAAGATGGGTAGATTTTCACTGATGAATATTATACTCTGTTCATTGAAAAAAAAGAAAGACCTTTTCAAAACCCTGTGAAATATTCGCAAAACTGACCATTTATCGTACCACAAAGAAAAACTCAATACACTCCCCAAAGTAGAACTATTGTATTGAAAATTGTGTAGACAATATTCTCTGAATAAACAAAACTAAAAATTAAGAGATTAAAATTCTATCACCTGGAAAAAGTTGAACTCCTTTTGCTCTTGTGCACAACAAGAAATGAATTCTAAAGTTATAGACCATCCAGAACATAATAATGATGAAAACAACAACTATCACAACCTACGGCATTCAGCAGAAATATTTCCCTAAGTAAAATTCATAGATGTAAATTCTTCCATTAAGTAAAAAATAATTATAAATTATACGTCCAGTTCAAAAATCTGGAAAACAGGAAGAGCTTATTAATAAAGATTAAAGTGGAAAGCATCACAATAAATATAGCAGGAAAAGGATAGAACTAGTACAAGAGCTGGTTCTTTGGTTGACTAAATTTAAAAAATAGGTTAACTCTTTGAAAAATAAATTATATAACCTAAACAATGAAAAGAAAGGTATAGACACCCAAAATAAGAAACATAAAAAAAATTAAGCCCTCCCTAAAACAAGAAATAGAGTCAAAAGTGATTACTTTACTCAGGCAAATATATTTGCAAATGTAGGTGAAACATGATTTTCCAGGAAACTGTCAGAGAGCAATCTCTACCCTCCAAAAATGACCTGGGCCCAGATGACTTCACAGAGTAATTTTAACAAACTGTAGGGAACAATATATCCAGAACTTAGAAAAAGGAAAAAAGGGACCAAAAAAAATTTTTGAAGGAAGCATAACATTAGCAGCAGAGAATCTAAGATGACCATTTTTAAATGAACAATAAAATTAGAGAACTTAACCCTGCCTGATTTCAAGATTTAGTATAAAGCTATAGTGATCAAGACATTGTGGTATTGGGACTTCTTTGGTGGTTCAGTGGCTAAGACTCTGAGATCCCAGTGCAGGGGGCTGAGGTTCAGTCCCTGGTCAGCGAACTAGATCCCAGATGCCACAACTAAGAGTTCACCTGCAAATAAGAAATCCTGCGAGCTGCAACCAAGCCCCCAAGTAGTCCAGTGAATAAATAAATATTTTTTAAAAGACAGTGTAGCATCAGCATAAAGATAAACATACAGCTCAATGGAATATAAGAGAGCACAGAAGTAGTTCCACATATATATGGCTATGGGTTTCCAACAAAGTTCTCAGGGTAATTCAACAGGAAAAGGATAATCTTTTCAAGGAGTGGTGCTGTCACCGGCAAAGCCCACTGGGGTGGGGTTTGGGGAGGGACAGGGAAATAAAATGGAACCTAGGCGATGAGATCTAACCTCTTCTTTTTTGCTTAATTTAGTTTTACTTGCCTGTAAGTGCTGTATGCAGAAGCCTTGTACCTAACACATCAGATGAGCTGTCCCAGCACACAACTGCGGTGCCCAGCACTTCAGACCCGACAGAGTTCCTTGCAAAATGGCCGAACTGACGCCTCAGCTCCAGGAGCGTGTGCAGAAGTGCTGCACGTGACACGTCAGTTCAAGATGGCGCCGGCGCTGGGCCGCGTGCAGAGACACTGTGCCTGGCCCTGGGATCTGGAGAGTGCGAAGCAGCTGAGAACTTGGCACCTGCCCCCTCCCCTACTGTCAACATCCCTAAAAGCAACCAGGCAGGTGTTCTGTCTTTCCAGGAGAGTCTGGGCTCCAGAGCTTGAGCTCTCGCCTCTTCATTCTTTAATCAAAGAATGCTTTCCTTTGCTTCTGAACCCAACTCAGTCTCCATAGCTCGCCAGACAGGAGCCTTGCTGGAGCCCAACTGGAAACTGTCAAAACAGCACTGGCACAACTGGCTGGGTATCTGTGGGGAGGGGGGAACTCCTCCATTCTTATTTCTCACATTATACACAAAAATTAACTCAATATGTATCATAAACCTATATATAAGACCTGTAACTATAAAACTTCTTGATTCTACAAGAAAATGGAGGTGATATTCTTTGTGACTTTGGCTAGACAAAGATTTCTTAGCTATGTTGTCACTAAGAAAATTTTTATACACTAGACTTCATCAAAATTTTAAACTTTAATTTTACAAAAGATACCATTAAGAATGTAAAGATAAGCCACTGACTGGGAGAAATTATGTGCAAAGCATAAAATCCAAGACAAGATTTATATATATATAGATTATATAAAGGGCTTTTATAACGCGATAAGATAGACAACCCAATTTTAAAGTAGGCAAAAACTTTAAACAGACACTTCAGTGAAGAAGAAAACATGAGTAAATCAACCATACTTCAATAAAAATTAAAATTTTAAGGTTTAAAAATTTCAAAAATAACATGAATAGTAAATTAAATCAAGGGAAACAGATTCATCCTGGCATGCTCTGGCAACCCCACAGGCAAAGGCTTGAATCACAGCCTATCTGAGTCTTGGCATAATGTCTCAGGAGAACAGGAGAGGATGGGAGGCTTGTGAGAAGCTCAAGGCAATCTTCCCTGGGAGGCCCCACCTCATCAGAAGAGTTGGCTGAATATAAAACCTCTTAGCTGAGTTTAGAATTGGCTCCTCAGTTGATGGGGTTTCCCCTATTTCATGACACAGTCATTTGGCCCTTTTTGTCTCAGTCTCATTCATTCTGTTGTCAGGCAAGAACCATGGGAGCTGGCATCTTTAGCTTACTCTTCTACTCACTACATAAGTAACTGTCTGAACAGAAAGTGGCTCATTGTATCCTTACAAGTTGAACCATGCAGGCCTTGGCTTTGACTTGTGTGTGTGTGTGTGTGAGTCTGACAAAGACATGATAAAAACGCAATATCTTTAGTCATCAGGAAGTACAAATCAAAACCGTAGTGAGATATCATTATACAACTATTAGAAAAGCTAAAATAAAAAAGATTGCTCATATTTAGTGTTGGAGAGGATGCGGAGCAACAGAAAAGCTTAGGCACTTCAGGAAAGGATATATAAAATTGTAAAATTGTTTTGGAAAAATATTTTGATAATTAAGTTAAACATATACCAAATCCATGATCCAGCTATTCCATTCTCAGCTATTTACCCAAGAGAAATGAGAGCATATATCCACACAAAGACTTCCCATAGCTTTATTTTTAATAGCTAAAAACTGAAAATGATTGAAATGTCTAGCAAAAAGTAAATGAAAAAACAAATTGCATTACATCCATATAAAAGATTGCATGTATGCGTGCTAAGTTGCTTCAGTCATGTCCTATTCTGTGCGACCCTATGAACCATAGCCTGCCAGGCTCCTCTGTCTATGGGATTCTCCAGGCAAGAATACTGGAATGAGTTTCCATGCCCTCCTCCAGGGATCTTTCCAACCCAGAGATCAAACCCACATCTCTTACATCTCCTGTGTTGGCAGGGGGGGTTCTTTACCACTAGCACCAGCTGGGAAGCCCTTATAAAATAATACTACTTGGCAATAAAAAGAAACAAACTATTGGTAACAGAATGAAATCATTAAACCATACCAAAGATAGTATGTTATATACTTCCATTTACATCAAATTCTAAAAAATGCAAGCTAGTCTACAGTGACAGAAAGATTAGTGGTGACTTAGGGGGTGGGAAGTGAGAGAGGGAGGTTTGGATTGCAAAGGGTCATGAAGAAACTCTTAGAGTGATATGTTCATTAACTTTATTGTAGTGATGGCTTCATGGATACATATGTCAAAACTCATCAAATAGTACACTTACAAGGTGCAGTTTATTGTCTGTCAACTATAAATAAAGCCATACAAACATGCAACCTCATCTAACTTTTTAACTCACTTTGGCTGCTATGAGAAGGAACTGGGTGGGGGCTGGGTGGCTGGCAGGGATAGAAGTTGGAGGTGGTTAGAAAGCTGAAGAACCCATCTGGGTGAGACATGCTGGTGGCTGTGGCAACAGTGGAAATGGAGAGGAGTGGACAGATTCAAGACATATTTTGAGACTTAAAAAGACTTGCTAGGAGTTTAATGTCTCCTCTTAAGGAAATTCTCCCTTGGGTTTCTGGTCCAGGTCATACAAATACATAATACAATTTTTCATGCTCCCTATACTCATCTTCCATAGTACCATCAAAGTTTATAATTGTGTACATACTGGTAATACTATTTATTAGGGTTTATCTCTGCCACTAGACCAAGCAACATAAGGGCAAGGTTTGTACAACTCGCCACTCTCCATCCCAAGTGCTTTGTCCAGTGCTTGACATGGAGGGGTTATGTAGTGGTTTTAAAACATGCCTGCATATCCTTTAATTTAATTTAATTTTTCTACCATCAAGGAGTGTCATATATCTTCCAAGGATAGGTCTTGAGAGGTAAGAGAACTTCTGCCCAGCTTTCTCTCTCTTGACATACTCACCCCCTAACCTAGTCACCCTGCTAGGAGGAAACCTGGGCGACATACAGGGGTTCCAGCTGACAACTCCAGCTGAGGTTCTAGCTGGCAATATCAACTGTTAGACATGACACTAAGTCTTCAAGATGACTCCAGCCCCAGCCACTGTGTGACTACAACCACACAAAAAGTCCTAAGTGAAACATACAGCTGAGCCCAGTCACCAATAGAACCATGAGTGAAAGTGAAAGTGCTAATCACTCAGTTGTGTCCCACTCTTTGCCACCCCATGGACTATAGCCCCTCAATTTCCTCTGTCCATGGGATTATTTAGGTAAGAATACTGGAGTAGGTTGCCATTTCAGTTTCTTTCACTTTCAGTCATTACGTTTTGGGGTGGTTTGTTACAGCAATAGATAATCAGAACTAGGTTAGTGAATGTTTTTTGAATGAATGAATGAATAAGAGGGGGTCTGCTTCAACACCAGGTGAGTCTTAGCTGGTGAGTCTGTTGCCCTGTTCTGACAGGTCCTGAAGTTCTTGGAAGCCCTGGTTCTTCAGATCTATTAACAGGAGACGTGGAAACTCTCACCCCAGGACAGAGAACACAGCAAGCCCATGTTAATTCTGGCCGGGATCTCAGAGAGCAGCTTGTTTGTGAGTTCTTAACCTTGAGTCTGTGAACAGCTTTAGGGGAACGAACATGCATGCATTTTGTATGTATGCACATTTTCCTGGAAAGAGAGTCCCCAGGCCCTAACTCATCAGATTTTTAAGTCTGTCCTCAAAAATGTTAGGACCCTCTTCTCCTGTCCAACTACCTCAATTTCTAGATTAAAAAACTGAAAACACTTCCCTCTCTGGTAGTAAGGTGGACTAAGTGTCCTGAACAAGCATCCTTCTGAAAACAAATTCTGATTAAAATTTTTTTTAATTTCTTAAACACACAGATGAGCTGGGAGGGAAAGTAAGAAATACTGAGGCCAAAACCCCAAGAATCCAGCAAGGTAAGCTATGCATTGCAATCAGCTGTTACCTTAAGGACTTCATAAAATCAGCAAGAGTCAGACACGACTTAGCAACTGAACAACAACAACAAAGTCAGCCAATCAGCGATAGACCTCCCAGTCTTGAAAATGAACTTGAACTTCAATTTCTGTAGCCTCATGGAGGTAAGATGATAAGGGAGAAACCCAGGGGGCTCAAGGTGGAGGACCTAGTAAAACCCTACCCCCATAATACTGGTACCCCAGATGGACTGAGCCCTAAGTGAATAGGTGTTAGGTAGAAGCATTTACCACTTCCCAACACACTGCAAAGAGAAGTGCCTATCCTAACTTGCCTCTTTTCAGGTGAAAGTAAAACATCCCTTGAGAATTCATCACTGGCAAGCATCCTTCATAAGGGTTTGAAACCCCTGCACCACATTCCCCCTGCCCATACTTCCCGCCCTCTCTCTCCTTCCCTCACTCTGGCTAGGAACCTGGGACCTTGTCTTTTGAGTAAACCCCACAACAGGGTCTCTGGCTTCTTCTTCCCATGGCCGGAGTCTCTTGCAGGGACTCTAGCCCCCAAGCCTGCCAGGTGTTCATAGACCCATTGAAAACTGGGGTCCTGGGAGGCTGAGGGCTCTGGCCTCCACTAGGGAAACTGGACTCTGGGTGAAGCTCCCAAGCCAGTGCTATGCGGCCCCTGGAGACAACCTGCTCTCCTGCCCTTGTCGAGGGCCGGACTGTGGGGGTGCAGGCATCCCTAGGAAACGCTGCTCTCCACTCCGCCACCCCTACTCCAGAATGCCCGGCTTTCCTGGGATTTTCTTCCTCTGGGCTCTGGAACCTTCTGCGGATCCTCTCTCCTCGGGATGAGGAAAGCAGATGTCGCTCTGCCTACCAGGTCCCCAGACATCCTCCCCCACCCCAGGGCCTCCAGCTCTCTTCTCCTTCATTCTCCAGTGACCGCGGCCCTTCTCTGCAGTGACAGGTGGCAGAGTAGGGTGCCCTACCCCCACCCCGAACCCCACCCTCCGGGCTCAGGGCCTGCGTCTGGCAGCGGAGGCTGGGTCCCCGTGGGGAGGCCCGGCCGCCTGGCGGAGGGGTCACCAGGGCAGGTTTGCGGGTCCCACCTGTGTTGGGGCTGGGCTGGTGCTTGGAGGCATCCAGCTGCGGGCAGGGCCGGCAGGGAAAGCCCAGGGCTCACCTGCAGGACCCTTGTCGGCCTTTTCCAAGTGCTTTCCCTCCACGGTGGAGCTCAGGCATCCCCGGGGTCATATTTTCCAGAACATGGGGGAGTGGCGCCCTCACTCATCAAAGCAGCAGCCCAGCCAGCATCCCCGGAGGAAGAGCTGTCCCCTCAGAGCGGCCGGTCTGGCTCCTGTGAGAATCATCTGCATTTACAAACCATTGTGGTCCCTGCGGCGCCCACATCAGTTACATCAGAACTGCCGAGGGGGTGCGCAGGGTGGGACTTAAAGCTCGCGAATAGCTGGATAGCCGAATGAGTGGCAGTTGAGCCTCACAAAGGACCCTGACAGGCAGGGACTGTGGTCATCCCCACTGGGCTCAGAGAAATCAAGCCAGTTGACTGGGATCAGAGGGCGAGTGGGAGGGACGAAGGGTTCCCCCTCTCCCCACAACCCCTGCGCCAATGGGGATCTGGGCTTCCAGTGGGGCTTCAAGTGGGACCAGGAGGCCTCAGGCTGGGCCAGGAGCTGGTTCTGTCTCCCCACAAATGGGAGACATTTCTGCCCCCTGTTTCTCTGCAGCGCTGGGCTGGGCTTCCTCCAAGCTCCAGAGGCGGTGGGTCACCTCCGCCTCTTTTTTATAATTTTGCCCTGAATCCTATGTTGATCGTGTCAGAATGCCTTCAATGTCTTATATTCAGCTTTTTTCAATAAATTGCAAGAGTTCAGCAATTAGAATTGTTTTCTTTCTTTCTTTTTTTTTTCCTGCCACAGTTACTGGTACTTTACATCACTTAAATGGCAACACTGGCTAAAAATCATACACATCCCTCCCAAATAAGTATCTGGACAATTCCTTATGATCCCTCCTGCAGATTTAGCTGAGGGAAGACCGAAAGGAGGGACCGAGAGGTAAAAACATTTATTTTTTTTCATATTCAAGAAAGAGAGAAACTAATCTTTAATCAAAATCCCAAATCAAGAAAATAATCACTGATAATTAGCAGTGACTTTGGAGCAATTCACAAGGAAGGTTTGAGAGACTGTCACAGTCAAGAAGGCTCTGAGGAGATGTGATGACTAACTGTAATGCAGTGTCCTGGACGGAATCCTGGAATGAAAAAGGACTTGGATTAGATAAAAGAAAAAAAAGAAAAAGGACTTGGGTAAAAAGGGAATTGAATAAACTACATGTGTGTTACTCAGTCAGACTCTTCAACCCCACAGACTAGTGCCCGCCAAGCTCCTCTGTCCATGGGGATTCTCCAGGCAAGAATGCTGGAGTGGCTTGCCAGCTCTTCAGGGGATCTTCCCAACCCAGGGATCGAACCCGGGTCTCCTGCATGGCAGGCAGATTCTTTACCAGCTGAGGCACCAGGGAAGCCCAAATAGATAACAATAAAGTATCAATGTTGATTTGCCAATTGTGACCAATAAGTCCAATACGTGATGAAGTGGTAAAGAATCCATCTGCCAAAGCAAGAGACACAGGAGACGTGGGTTCAATCCTGGGTCAGGAAGATGCCCTGGAAAAGCAACCCACTTCAGTATTCTTGCCTGGGAAATCCCACAGAGAGAGGAGCCTGGTGGGCTACTGTCCATGGGGTCACAAAGAGTCGAACACGACTGAGCACACACAGACACATACCATATGAATGTAAGATGTTAATAACAGAGGAAAATCGGAACTTGCCAGGTGGTCCAGTGGTTGGGACTCTGTGCTTCCACTCCCAGGGGCGTGGATCCCATCCCTGGTCTGGGAACTAAAATTCCGCATGCTGTGTAGTGTGGCCAAAATAATAATAATAGAGGAAATGGGTAAGTGGAGACTCTACTATCTTTACAATTCTTCTGTAAATCTAGAGCTATTCGAAATTATTTACTTAAAAAGGGGCAACTTTGAGCACTAAGACACTAGTGGCCTTCCCTGGGCAGGAACATTACATACATGTTGCCAGGGGAAGAGTATATTCAGTGACCCCTGTGAGAGGAAGAGAGCATTGGGAAGCCAGTGCAGTGACTCTTCCAGACTCCACTGGTGTCTTCTCCCCTTCCGACCTGGCTGTGTATCCTTGCTATGGCTGTGTAACAAGTCTTAGGAACACAACTAAACGCTGAGTGTGGAGGTGGTCCGGCACACCCCTGACACAGTTGTAACTCAGTATCCTTCCATTCTGTTATTTAAATCCTGTTGCCTCTCTTTGACAAATACAAATGTGAGGGAATTTCCCTGGCAATCCAGTGGTTAAGACTTTGCCTTCCAATTCAGGGGGTGTGGGTCTGATCCCTGCTCAGAGAGCTAAAATCCCACATTGCCTCAGGGTCCAAAAATCAAAACATACAAGAGAAGCAATATTGCAATAAATTCAATGAAAACTTTAAAAATGGTCCCTATTAAAAATAAAAAATCTTTAAAAAAAAAACTGCAGGTGTGAGAATATCAGTTTATTTGAAGTACTGAAATAATAGTTAAATGTTCAAGAAAAGGCCCCAATAATCCATTGAGTGACGCCTACTTATGTCTTGTTCATAATTTTCAATATCTCTTTAGCAATAGGATTATGTATGCTGAAAGAACAAACAGCTTTACTATAGAACTCCATTACTTACAGGAATTTTTTGAAAGCATTAAAGAAAGTATTGGCAAAAAAAAAAAAAATTATCCTTTTAAGTGTCAAGGATGTTCTTAAAAGGAACATTATTTATGAACAGGTAAAGAAATTCCTACCTGAAGTGGATAATTATTATGGCACTTACCCTTACCATAACTATCTTTGGAAATGGTTTCACCCCCACAGAATTCTGTCTTTTATATGGAGTTATTAAATATTCTCCTGACATGGGAGCAAGAGAAAGAGTCATATGTGGGGCTGAACAAGGGAATAAATTTTTTTGACAGTGCTCTTTTTAGGTCAGTGGACATTTTAAAAAGTCATTGGTCAAGAGAAGCAATGCAATCCAGAAAATGGAAAAGCAGCTTTGGCCATGGAAGCTGGTATTGTGTGTTTCAACAAATAAAATTTGAAGAACAATTCTCAGACTTGTTTGTATCCCAGTGCCTGCTCAGTAAGCTGGCCCATAATGTTACTGTTGAATGTGTTTGCTCATTAATGAATGTTTAATAGACAAAATAGTGCACTTAGTTAGATGTGATCACTGTAGAAGATGTGTTACAATGCAGTGGAATTTAGGCTGCTACTGTAAGGAATTAAATAAGCAAATTCTGCAAAACAAAGATCCATCAAGGAGAACTGAATCAACAGGGAAATCTAATTCAAGAGACAGGTAACTTAGATACTTCTGATATTTCTGATAAATAATAAGCACACTTTAAGTATCTTCTACACAATATTGTTTCAGTATACATTGCATAGGCAATTAATTACCAACATACATGGAGTACCTTTGATGAGCCATATACTTTTTTTTTTTTTATTAATCTGGCTGCGCCAGGTCTCAGTTACCGCATGTGCAGTCTGGTTCCCTGACCAAGGATGGAAACACAGGCCCTCTGCATGGGGAGCGCAGAATCTTAACCACAGGACCACCAGGGAAGTCCCTAGCCATACACTTGTAATTATATTCTCTTTGGCAGAAAACCCCTGATGGGGTCACAGTTGAAACATGGTTTTCCTTTTTTCTCCATCCCTTGTCCACTCACCCCAAAATCACACTTCAGGGATCAGTGAAGAGCAGTCACAGGAAACAGTTCCTGCTGCAGGGGTGGTTCTTCCTCACCTCTTTGTCTTCTCTGAGCTTCAGCCCTCCTCGTACGTAGCCTGTAGTCTGGCTCCAATAGCTGCTTAAAGTTCTCTTCTGGCAGGCCTACCCCACTGTCCATGATCAGCTCTTAGTTTTGTTGAAATTCTGGATACTCTCAGAGTAGAGTCAGTCCCTCTCACAACCTCAGCCCCTTTGAACCCTCATCCACTGGGAAAGTGCCTCACCTCCCCCACCAGAAGCACATTTACCCACAAAACAAGAACTCCGATCTCATATTTCAGTTATTCAGGGCTCTACTGTGCCCGGAGAATATTTATATACATAGCGCAGGAAGGCAGAGTGGATCTTATCCCCATTTCACAGATGAGGAACATTACCTCAAAAAGATCATGCTCACTAGGGCGGTCACATCAGTTCATTTAATGCTGAACTAATTCTAAGCCAAGTAGTACATAGCTATTGCCCTAAGACTCCTAAGTGCTTCTCTTGCTCCAGATGTCCCAGACCCTCCTCTAGGCCCTCCTGGACCTCATCACAATCCACCAAGGAAGGATTAAGGCTTAGCATAACAAGAAACTTGGGAACTGTCTTCTGATGAGCCAGAGCCTGCCTCATATCAGCAGAAACATTTTTAATATCACCCCTGATTACATGACTGACCAAGATCACATGACTAGATAACAGACATTCGGAGGAAACTTAGATTGAGGTAAAAGATACAAACGAAGCTCTCAATTTAAGGAGACAGAGATACAGAGTAAAACCTGCCTTACTCAGTGTTTTACCTTCCCTGAGTCTCAGTTACGCAGCATCCTAACATAATGTGTATATAAAGCATCCAATGATAATTCACTTTCTTTTTTAAATCTTCCAACTGAAATATTCACTCAACTTCCTTTGTGATTAAAAGCATAGTCCAGGAGTTAGAGCTGGGCTGTTCCTTTTACTCTATCTAGTGAAGGCTTTGTAATCCCAGTATTTATCTTATCAATTGATACAAGGCTCTTGGGAAGATACCTACATGTTGAAGCAATTATCCTGGAAGTCACAACATCAGGAGCTTCCAAGTACACTCATGGGCGTTTCCAATGCTCACAGGCAGGTATATGTAATAAGCCATATACATCCACAGGAAGAAAATATCATCAAATGGGACCTGAAAGAACACATACATCTGTATTAGGGATTAAGGTCACATCCCCACTTCACTCTCCATAATGTCTCCTTGCTTATCATTGTGTCTGGATTATGATGATGATGGGAGGAGAACTTACCCAAGATGAGAAGTATTCAGTACGGCACCCAGTCTTTCAGCTACATTAAGCCTGTGACTAAGAGTACTCATTTGAACAAGGCTAGCAATACAGCTAAGCATGCAGCCAATAAAGTTTCCTAGGCTGTTGTGACCTGAGCTGATCAGTAATCATTTTGTGACTCCAGTGGTTTCAGAGGCGACAACTACTAATGTGGATGTAGGGTGGGCTCTGGAAATTCCCGGAAGTTCCAGCAGAAACACAACCAGATCAAAATTAAAAGGGCATTAGTCAGAAGGCTGACTAAGAAAGAGTGGAAATGACAGCAGAGGAAAGATGGCAGTAGTGTTTCACATGTTAGAAAATGAATGGACAAGTGGCAACTGATTGAGCAGATGTTTGAAAGTTGAAAACTAAGGTAAAAAAGAGACAAGACAATTTTGGTCATAGATTCATCAAATTGGAGACATCAGGTATCTTTGAACACAGGGTGCAGGTGAGGGCTGAAGGTAAGCTAGACAGACTAACCTGCTACTTTTTATTTATTTGTCTATCTCACACCTCCCCAACCTCCATGTCAAAAGAATTCATCTAACCTCCTACAGCATTTTACATATGTGCTTTACAAAGAATAGGTACTAAATCTTTTGAATGAGTGAGTGTATGAATGAATGAAAACTTGGAGTGAGAGAGAACTTAAAAAAGAACAGAATGGGTAACTAAGAACCAGCTGATATAAAGAGATTTTTCCTAAAGATATCTGAAGGTAATATCTATGAACACAGACCTTCTTAGAATTGGTGACCACGAGGATACTGACAGCCTTGGAAATCATTAACCCTTCTTGCCTACCCACAGCACAGCTTATATTATAAGCTCTTTCAATGCAGTGAGAAATATCACTTTTCTGACCTAAAGGACAGTAATTTTTCCCATTCATTAAAAATGCATACATCTGCAAAAAGCAGTTCTTCAGAAACAGCTCAGTCAGGATTGCTCCTGCTGCTGCTAATTAAAATGAATTCATCAGCCCTGAGGGTTAAGCCGGAGGTTAGGATGCCATAGAGCTCAGTGCCAAACATCTCCCTGCTTCAAGATCTCTTTGTTCTTAAAGACCTAAAAGGAAACAAAAATATGCTTAGTTGAAATCAGTGGCTTGCTGGAGAAGCCTCTTTCCAGATTTCAGGTGCTTCGTTCATCACTGACCTGGGAGAAAAGTGTCCTGTTCATGAACTCTACAGAAACTTGGAAGGGACAACCAGAAAATCTCAGTTCTTACAAAATCCTTCTGAAAGTTTCACCCATCTGGATCAGAGGACTATAGTTCTAACTTAACCCGTGTACACAGGTAACAAACACCCCAGTTCTCTGGAACAGACCACCCTGTGTAGCACAGCCTCAAACCCTGCCTGTCAGGCCCTGCCCAGAAGTTGGAAAGTGCCTGCAGCCTTCTTTTCTAAGACAAGCAGAGCCACCTTGTGGTTGATTTAGAAAATTGTGTTTGAGGCTGCAGTCTTGCAGAAAGAGCGTTCAGCAGTGAGGATGACCCTGGAGGGAGGAGACGAAAAAACTGGAAAACGGGCCTCATTATCAAGGAAACTTGGAATAAGCGGTATTTATTGTGTTTCAAAAAAAAAAGAAGAGTAGGGTTCCATTGGAAACTGAGTTTAGAAAATGCTGAGTTAAAACAAATTTGTTCCCTGACACTCTAATACGTCCTGATTGATGGTGAATCTCTCAGAATAGTATTAAAGTATCGAGCAGTATTTAAAAATTGATTTGAGGGATGCAGAGATAAATTAGGAGTTTGGGATTAACATATACACACTACTATATGTAAAATAGGTAACCAACAAAGACCTCCTGTATAGCACAGGGAACTCAATATTCTGTAATAACCTATAATGCAAAAGAATATGAAAAATATCAAAAATCAATTAAAAAAAAACAAAAATAGACACACACAATAAGGGCTTCCCTGGTGGCTCAATGGTAAAGAATCTGCCTGCAATGCAGGACACTCAGATTCAATCTCTGGTCGGGAAGATCCCCTGGAGAAGGAAATGGCAACTCCAGCATTCTTGCCTGGAGAATTCCATGGACAGAGGAGCCTAGCAGACTACAGTCCATGGGGCCTCGAAAGTCGAACACGACTTAGCGACTAAACCACCACCACCACCACCATCATATATACTAAATAATTCTATTGGGTCAATATTAAATTTTTCAATGACATGATGGTGTCGTGGTTCTTTAGGAAAATGCCATTGTTCTTAGGAGACACATGCTGAAACATATACAGGTGAAGTGTTATGACATCTGCAATTTACTTTTAAATGGTTCAACTAACAATATATGTGTAAGGTGAAGGGGAGGCAGATCTGGCAAAACATTAACATTGGTGGATCTGGAAAAAGAGTTTAAATGTTTTATGTACTTTCATTATACTATTCTTTCAAACTTATATAGGTTTGAAATTTTTCAGGGCTTCCCAGGTGGCTCAGTGGGAAAGAATCTGCCTGCAATGCAGGAGAAGCAAGAGACATGGGTTTCATCCCTGGGTTGGGAAGATTCCTTGGAGAAGGAAATGGCAACCCACTCCAGTATTCTTGCCTGGAGAATTCCATGGACAGAGGAGCCTGGTGGGCTCCAGTCCATGGGGTTGCAGAGTCAGAAAAAACTGAAGTGACTGAGCATGCACACATACTCGAAATTTTTCAAAATGAAAAGATAGGAAGAGAAAACTGTTAAATATTTTTAAATTTTAGACGTTTAAATGTCATTTAGTTGGACATTTAATTGGCCTAATTCAGTTGTGTGGAGAATCCGTATATATTCAAACAGAACAACTCATTACAGACAAATTAGGTTTTCCTTACCTATTCACCCATTACTTTAAGAAGAACTAGCTCAGTTGAGTTTTACCCATTTCTTTCCATTTAAAACAGATGAGGAGAATCTGAAATGCTGAAACAATCATTTTCTTGACCTCAACTACATTTTTTAGGCCTGACTGTTGGTGATGGACAGGGAGGCCTGGCGTGTTGCGATTCATGGGGTCACAAAGAGTCGGACACAACTGAGCGACTGAACTGAACTGAACTGAACTGAACCTCTTTTGCTGACTATATAAAGCAAAAATACAAACATAAAAACTTAATCCCTAGGAGAAATTGACAGACTTGCCATCATAATGAGAGATATTAGTAATTTTCTCTCGTTAATTGTCAGGTTAAACACACAAAACAGCAATTGGAAAGTATATAGAAAATGTGGAGAAGAACACTGTAACAAAAAAACTAAGAAATGGCTTTGTTAAATAAAAACTGACCATATAGTAAGCCATAAAGCAAATCTTAATAAATTTCAAAGAATCAGTGCCTAACAGGACCCATCCACTAATCACAATGCAATTGAGATAGAAATTAATTTATAAAAGATAGCTTTTTATGAGGGGGAAAATGATGGGGAGTGGTAAATAAACTGGGAGATTGGGATTGACATATATACACTACTATAGATAAAATAGATAACTAAGAAGGACCTACTTTACAGCACAGGGAACTTTTCTCAATATTCTGTAATGACCTATATGGGAAAATAATCTTAAAAAAGAGTGGAGATATATATAGATATAGACATGTAGATCTTATATGTGGATATATATATGTTACTGATTCACTTCTCTGTACACTTGAAACTAACACAACATTGTAAATCAACTATACTCCAATACAAATTTTAAAAAATAAAAATCAAATAAGTTTAAAATCTATACATTTCAAAATATAAAGACACACATAAACAGTTCATAATCAATGACAAAATATTAGTGAAAATTGGAGAAGTCTAAGAACTTCCCCACTCTCCCAACAAAAGATGTGCACATCAAAATGTGTTGGGACACAGCTAGTGGAGGAAATCAGAAGAAAATATATAGCTGTGAAAGTTTATAATAAGATAAGCATATCTTAGCTTGGACTTCCCAGGAAGCACAGCCAAATAAAACAAAGCATTGTATTGGACAGTGTGTTCCCTGGGGCAAAATTGAAAGAGGGAGTGAAGCTGGAGAGGAGGGAGGGAGATGTAAGGATGCATTTTATGTTGCTGCTAGAGGTGCTCTGGGTCCTCTTTTGAGGAACTGGTAGAAGTACATCTCTGACTGTTGGCAGTAAAGAAAGAGAGAGAAGCCACAGGCTTCATCCACCGTCAGTCAGAGGCTTGCCCCAGAAGGTGCTAAGTCCTTCCATATTTCCAAATTGAGCATCCAGACAGGAGGTAAGAGGTAGTGTTACACACCTGAAGCAAAACACTATCCGGCCTCACCTGATTAGAACACATTGTCTAAGAGTTAAAGATGCACGTGCCTAGGAGCCAGTATTTCCACCCCTAGATATTCCCTGCATGCTAGCTGCTTCAGTCATATACAACTCTTTGCGACCCCATGGAGTGTGGCCCACCAGGCTCCTCTGTCCATGGGGATTCTCCAGGCAAGAGTACTGGAGCGGGTTGCCATGTTCTCCTCCAGGGGATCGTCCCAACCCAAGGATCGAACTCAGGTCTCCCTTATTGCAGGTGGATTCTTTACCATCTGAGCCAGCAGGGAAGCCCAAGAATACTAGAGTGGGTAACCTATCTCTTCTCCAACAGAACTTCCCAACCCAGGGATCAAACTGGAGTCTCCTGCATTACAGGCAGATTCTTTACCAGCTGAGCTACCAGGGAAGCCCAAGGTATTCCCTAGAGAATTTAAAAATTGTGCACCAGAAAAACATTCATAACGCCAGATTTGTTGTTTTACAGCATCAGAAACAACTCACATCCCACCAAGAGTTGAATGGATTGAGGATGATGGTATAAGTACAGTGGAATAATATAGTACAATGAAAATGAATGAACTACAGTGAACACACCTCAAAACCAATATTGAAAGAAAGAAAAAGCTGGTAACAGAAAAATACAATGTGATTCTAGATATATAAAGGTATACAACAAACACAGCTTAGCGAAATATTGTTAAAATCTCCAAACATATATGTAAAGCTATAAAGAACAGCAAAAGAATGATAAACACAGATTTTAGGATAGCTGTCATGCGTTAAGGGATTCGCTGGTGGCTCAGATGGTAAAAAAAAAAATATTTGCCTACAATGCAGGAGACCCAGGTTGGATCCCTGAGTTGGGAAGACCCCCTGGAGAAGGGAATGTCAACCCACTCCAGTATTCTTGCCTGGAGAATTCCATAGACAGCCTGGTGGGCTATAGTCCATGGGGTCGCAAAGAGTCAAACACAACTGAGCAACTAATAGTTTGACTTTTATGCCTTAAAGGAGAGGAAAGAGTGCCAGGGGAGAGACAGAGGATTCAGAGTCCTCAGAAGTGTTAATATAATCTATTTTTAATGCTGAGTGCGGGTGCACAGGTACACGCCATTTTTATTCTTAAGACTATACATCCATAATATATTCTCTGGTGTAATATATTTCACAAAAACAATTTATTTGTTTATTTTTGGCTGTGCTGAGTGTTTGTTGATGTGCTCAGGCTTTCTGTAGCTGCAGCAAGCCAGGGCTACTCTTCGCTGTGGTGCGTGGACTTCTCTTTGCGGCAGCCTCTCCTGTTGTGGAGTACAGGCTCTGCAGATGGTGACTGCAGCCATGAAATTAAGAGACGCATACTCCTTGGAAGGAAAGTTATGACCAACCTAGAAGGCATATTAAAAAGCAGAGATATTACTTTGCCAACAAAGGTCCATCTAGTCAAGGCTATGGTTTTTCCAGTAGTCACGTATGGATGTGAGAGTTGGACTATAAAGAAAGCTGAGCGCAGAAGAATTGATGCTTTTGAACTGAGTGTTGGAGAAGACTCTGATGAGTCCCTTGGACTGCAAGGAGATCCAACCAGTCCATCCTAAAGGAGATCAGTCCTGAGTGTTCATTGGAAGGACTGATGTTGAAGCTGAAGCTCCAATACTTTGGTCACCTGATTCAAAGAGCTGACTCACTAGAAAAGACCCTGATGCTGGGAAAGATTGAGGGCAGGAGGAGGAGGGGACGACAGAGGATGAGATGAATGGCATCACTGACTCAATGGACGTGAGTTTGGGTGAACTCTGGGAGCTGGTGATGGACAGCGAGGCCTGGCATGCTGCGGTCCGTGGGGTCGCAAAGAGTCGGACACGACTGAGTGACTGAATGAACTGAACTGAGCAGGCTCCAGGCGCACAGGCTTCGGCACACAGGCTCAATAGCTGTGAGCCTGCGGGCTTCAGTGGTTGCAGCACGGGGGCCCGGTGTTTGCAGCTGCAGACCACAGAGTGCGAGCTCAGTAGCTGTGGTGCACGGCCTTAGTCGTTCCCTGGCATGTGGAATCCTCCCTGACCAGGGATCAAACCCTGCATTGGCAGGGAGATTCTTATCCACTGTGCCATCAGGGAAGTCCACAAAAACAATTTTTAAAATTCGTTTTCTAAAAAATCTCATGTCCTATTAACACCCTTACCTTTCCCCAATCTCACATTAAGCAACAAAGTGTATTAATAATCATATCCATCTAGGACTTTAAAATTAACTTAGTCTAGATCTCCTCACATTTTAAAAACAAAACCCTCTATTTTCAGCCCTAGATACTTACTTAAGTTAAATTAATATCACATAATTTCGGCTTTGGTCCCAGGCTATTTAAAAACATGAATAGATTCCATTCATTCAGACTTTACAACTTCTACCATTCTTTCTCATTTGTGCCTCAAGGCATATAAATTGTTCCTATTTCCTGTGCTGCTCAAATCAAATGATTTCCCTTTATATTCAGTAAACGGTGCCTGTTTACATGTAACTTTTAAAAATAAATAATGGAGCAAGATCGTAGAGTTAAAACCCAAACACCTGGGTTTTAGGTGCCTAGAGGAAAAGACTATTTAAACTTTTTTTTTTGCATTATTTCCATAGGTTATGATTTTAAGATAGTGTAAAATATTGCTAAAATTTTTAAATTAGTACAAGCAGTACAGCCTTGAACTTCTCTTAGTTTGCATTCTCATTATCCAGAGAACCAGAGGAATGGTTAAAACGTAGCCAGAATAGTGAGCAGTTCTTTTGCTTTGAAATCACAGCCTAGAACCCTGACTGGCCAACCTGGTTTGGTCACCAAGTCAAGCCTGACTCTTTGTGATCCGATGGACTGCAGCATGAACATGCCAGGCTCATCTGTCCTCCACGGCCTCCCCGAGTTTGCTCAAATTCATGTCAAAAAAAAAAAAAAAAATTCATGTCAACTGAGCTGGCGATGCCATCCAGCCATCTCATCATCTGTCGCCCCCTTCTTTTGCTTTCACTCTTTCTCAGCATCAGGGGTTTTTCCAATGAGTCGGCTCTTCGCAACAGATGGCCAAAGTATTGGAGCTTCAGTTTCAGTTATTCCAATGAATATTCAGGGCTGATTTCCTTTAGGACTGACTGGTTTGATCTCCTTGCTGTCCAAAGGACTCTCAAGAGTCTTCTCCAGCACCACAATTCAAAAGCATCAATTCTTCCACATTCAGCCTTCTTTATAGTCTAACTTTCACATCCGTACATGACTACTGGAAAAACCATACCTTTGACTTCAGCAAAGGAATGCCACTGTTTTTTAATACACTATCTAGGTTTTTTATCGTTTTTCTTCCAAGGAGCAAGCATCTTTTAATTACATTGAGACCTGTGTTTGATCCCTGGGTTGGGAAGATCCCCTGAAGATGGGAATGGCTATCCACTCCAGTATTCTTGTCTGGAGAATTCCAAGGACAGAGAAGCCTGGCAAGCTATAGTCCATGGGGTCACAAAGAGTCAGACACAACTGAGTGACTTTTATTTTCAGTTTTTTAATGGGGATGCACTTGTCAAATAATGAACTGGCCCATTTGTATCTCAAAGGTGCTATTCTTCTCAGGGACACCTGGATTTTAAGAACTGCCCATTTTAAGTCGGTTTCTTCAGAAGCAGATGTCAAGAAGAGAATTCAGGAACAAATGATTTATGAACAAAGTGCTTCCAGAAGAAACTGGTGAAGAGATGGGGAAGCAGAAGAGTGAAAGGTGTGGTGGGGTTCAGGACGTGCTGCTGAAATCATGTAGCTTGAACCCATGGTCTTTTAACTGAGATCACGCACCTGGTCCAAGGACTTAATGGAGCTCAGGTTCTTAATGTCTCATCACAGAAATAATTCAGAAACAAAGTGTTTCTCTCTGCCTAAGTCCACTTCTTACTTATCGGCTTCCCTGAGGGCTCAGATGGTAAAGAATCCACTTGCAATGCAGGAGACCTGGGTTTGATCGTTGGGTTGGAAAGATCCCCTGGAGAAGAGAATGGCTACCCACTCCAGTATTCTTGCCTGGAGAATTCCAGCAACAAAGGAGCCTAGCAGGTCCATGGGGTCGCAAAGAGTAGGACACCACTGAGCGATTTTCACACTTCACAGAGTTTGGGCCATCTCAGAAGGTGAGAGTGGCCCCAGGGTATGGAGTTGTCAGCTTTTGTATGGCTAGGGTAATTTCAGAGGTTAACAAGTGGAAGGAGAATTCTAGGTATTTGGGGGAAGGGATGGGGATTTCTGGGAATTGAGCCACTACCCACTTCTGGACCTTTCTGGTCTGCCTTGGAACTGCGGTGCTGCCTGTCAATGTGGCATTTAGCTTGCTGATGTGTTACAACCAGCATATACTGAGGCTTAAGGTCAGTAAAGAATCTACCTGTGAGCGAGTCAATTCCTAGGCAGGTTGATAAGAAGTCCGGAGTCCCCAAGGAGGAGAATGGGGTCTGGGGCTCCCAAGGAGAAGAGAGGGGTCTGAGGCTCTCAAGGAGGAGAAAAGGACAAACATTTTTTCTTACATTGCTTTGTCTTAGTCAATAAAACAAGGATATGTTTCTCCTTATCAAGAACCTTCTGACTACTCTTGTTATCTTAAAACTTGTGGGAGTGGGTCTGGTAAGACCTTTCTATTGTTAGTTCTAATCTTGTTAATTTAAGATGTAAATTGTAGGAGTGGGTCTGATAAAAGTAAATAAGGCCTTGCTAAGACTAGCAAGGGGGGCACTCTCTGTCCCCTTTCTGATGTTTATGTCAGAAACTTTCCCTGTCCCTTTTCATACTTTAATAAAACTCTGATACACAAAAGCTCTTGAGTGATAAAGCCTGCTACCTGGTCCCGAAGCCAAATCTTCTTCGGAAATCATGAATCTGACACCATTCACGGTAAGCTATCACCAGCAATGCAGGAGAAACAGGTTCGATCCCTGGGTTGGGAAGATCCTGTGGAGAAGAGAATGCAATCCCCTCCAGTATTCTTGCCTGGAGAATCCCATGGACAGAAGCTTGGCAGGCTACAGTCTATGGGGTCGCAGAGAGTCGGACACGACTGAGCAGCTAACACTTACTTAAGGTCTAGTGGAAGTCTACTTGTCCACCATCTAGGACCCATTTGGTTCTAAATAGTTTATACTGTGTCCTTGATCATTCTTTCAAAGATTGTGCCCTGCCCCCTTCCCTCCTGTTTTATTACCCTGAAATATGTCATCTTAGCACATTGACAATACCTTATCCTTTAAGATAAAGGAATTTGAGAAACAGAAAGAGGAAGGTCGCTCTGATCTCACCCTTCTTCCCTGAAAGCAGGAGATAAATCTCCCTTTGAAAGGTGCCTTCCCTGTGCTGGGAGGAAAGGAGACATTGTTATCACCAGAGACAGGGAATTTAGGGCCAAGAAGGCTATCTAAACAAAGCCTGTTACCTCTTCACCAGGTTACTATCCTTAGCCCAAACCACTTGTCAATTCTTCACAAATGTATTGCTTCTTTGTCTGCTGCTGCTGCTGCTGCTGCTAAGTCGCTTCAGTCGTGTCTGTCTCTGTGAGACCCCATAGACGGCAGCCCACCAGGCTCCCCCATTCCTGGGATTCTCCAGGCAAGAACACTGGAGTGGGTTGCCATTTCCTTCTTTGTCTAGAAGGTATAAAAGTTTCTTGGTCTGTTCACTTCCTTGAGTCTCATATCTCTGTGGGACTCCCATAGGTGTATCTGTGCATATGTAATTTAATTGTTTTTCTCTTATTAACCTGTCTTTTATTATAGGGGAGTCTCAGCCAAGAACCTAGAAGGATAAAGGGAAAATTATAGCTCCTTCCCTACAGCTGCTAGCTCATACAAAATCCTACAGGAAGTAGCTTCAATCTGATATTTCAGTCGAGCTCCAGAGGGTACGTTGTGCCTCAGAGTCTGTCCTGATCTGAGGCAATGAACCCGGTTCCAGTGTCATTGGCTAAAAGCCTCACAGGCAGAAATTTCCAGGTCTTTCAGGCTCTCTGCACAGGTGGCTGAATGTAGCTCAGGGCAGTCCTCCAAAGAAGAGTCTCCTGTGAATCACAGGTACCTGAAGTCATAGCCCACCGTGGCTGAGGCTGAGGGAGGGGGCTGGTAAAGCATTTTTACCAGAGGTGTCCTGCCCTGCCCTTCAGGTCTTACCTGAAAAGAAGTGATAAGGAGTACTCTAGGTGATTGGGCTTGGGACCCTAAAAAGCCTGAGTGTACTCAGACTCAGTTGTGATGCTGCCCCTGATTGTTTTCGGCATAGCTGTCTCGAGGGGAAAGAATGACATAGCTTGAGGACATGACACAAACTGACTAAAACCAAATAGGTCCAAGATGGCAGACAAGTTGACTTCCACTAGACCTTGAGCCTCAATACACACTCATTGTAACATTGGGCTTCCTTGGTAGCTCAGTCAGTAAAGAAACTGCCTACAATGCGGGAGACCCATGTTCAATCCCTGGGTCAGGAAGATCCCCTGGAGAAGGGAATGGCAACCCACTCCAGTATTCTTGCCTGAGAATTCCATGGACAGAGAAGCCTAGTGGGCTATAGGAGTCCATGGGGTCTCAAAGAGTCAGACACGACTGAGCGACTAACACTTTCACTTTCACAGGGGCCAGGATAGTTCCAAGGCCCACCAGAAAGGTCAAAAAGTGGGTGGTGGCCCAATTCCTGGAAATCCCCAACCTTTCCCCCAAACTCCCCCACTCATTAGCCTATGAAATCACCCAACCCTATAAAACTGACAGCCCATACTCTGGTGCTCCTCTTTGCCTTCTGAGATGGCCCATACTCTGTGGAGTGTGTTTCTCTGTAAATAAATCCACTGGTTACCTATCACTTTGTCTCTTCAGTGAGCCATCAAGAATCTGAGTTTCCAACCCTGTGCCCTATGACAGTCTAGAGGAATGGGATGGGGCAGGGGATGGGAGAGAGGTTGAAGAGGGAGGGAACACATGTAAACCTTTGACTGATTCACATTGCTCTATGGCAGAAACCAACATGACATTTAAAGCAACTATCCTCCAATTAAAAGCTGAAAAAAAGATGAGTCTCATTAAGTCCCAAGACCAGGTGTGATCTCAGTTAGAAGACCATGGGTTCAAGTCCCATGATTGGTTTAGGCTGGGTTCGAGTCCCAGTCAGAGGTGGTGCAGTTTCAAAACAAGGGCTTCCTGGGATGTTCTGCCCTCCTGAGGGAGGCCCCCAGTGGAGCTCACCCCCGAGTCTGAAGAGTGTGTGTGGTCTGTTTACCTCTGATGGAGTCAGTAACGGTTATCACGTTTCAAACTTTTGGGTTTGCAGGATCAGAGGATTTAAGAATACCACCTAGGTGGCCATGTTTTTTAAAGGGAATTATTGTTAATTTGCACTTCCGTGAGAGGCCTCCCAATTCACTGGTGCTATGTGATTCCAGCAAATCCCTCAGAGAAGCCAAACCCCTCACACTAAAGCCACAGGCCTCTCCCCACCCGAATTCCTCTCCCCTGACTCTAACTAGCCCTCTGTCACCGTGGGTCCTTTGACTTCCGGCCTTTGGATTTGTCCTTCCGTCCTCCTGCCCTTCTACCAGCCGGGTGAACAGTTGTTGGGGCTGGCACCACTGAGACACAGGTGGGGACCCCTGTCCCTGCCAGGCCCTTCTGCACGCCTCCAGCGGCTGTTAGCTGGCGCGCATTTCAAAGGCCTGAGCAGGAGTGGGGGACACAGGAGGGGAGAGGAGCAGGCCCTGCCAGGCCAGGCCTGATGGGCCAGCAGCCGTCATCAGCCTGTCCTGGAAAATCAGACTGAGAATTTTCAGTCAAATCCAAATTACGGATCCTGTCAGGAATCATCCAGATTCAAATTCCAAGTTGTGTTTACACTTCTGGAGCTTCAGAATGTGCTGAAGCTTGTTCCTACATGCATGTGTTTTTAAAATCCTCTTTTCAATAGCTGATTTAACTTCAACATAAAAAAAGGAAGAAAGAAAAAGGAGGAAAAAAGAAAACAGACTTTCCCCTGATGTGGTAGTGGTTCTATACCTTGCACTAGAAATATTACAGGATTCCTGAGGTCAGATTGGAACCTGGCTTAGCTTTGCTGGATACACAGGAGGCCATATGGCACACATATTGTACTGCTTCAGTTGTTACCCTGCAGCCTGAAGCACAAAGATGTTGTGCTGTGCTTTTATTTCCTTGAGGATTTTGGTTATTTTTATTTATCACATTAATATGAGCATTTAAATACAAATGTGGAGAGCACCAAAGAATTCCTTTCTGTGGTTTAATCCCAGGACATTTTGTGAAGAAAAGCAGTTTCTGGGGGAGATGCTGTTAATCATTTTGAGTTGCCAGCATGGACTAAGGGAAACCATGTACTTGTTATTTATGTAATTTTTATCACACAGGAAATGTTTATAATTAAAATACCAAGAAGTCAAATACATTATAGAGTAAAATATATAAAGAGATAAGCATAATATGTGATGAAATGTTTATCTTCTCACTTAACATTTCCTTCGAACCAAAGAATCAGCAGTGACTGTTTAGGGATAATGATGAAATTGTGTATGAATAAGCATGGACAATCAACTAATATTTGACTGGGGAGCCAAGAATACTCAATGGGGAAGGACAGTCTCTTCAACAAATGGTGTTGGAAAAACTGGATAATCAGCTGCAAAAGAATGGAATTGGACCCCTACTTTACACCACTCACAGAAATTAAGTCGAGGACTTCCCTGTTGGTACAGTGGATAAGAATCCACCTGCCAATGCAAGGAACACGGGTTCAATCCCTGGTCTGGGAAGATTCCACATGCCACGGGGCAACTAAGCCCATGTGCCACAACTACCGAAGCCCATGGGCCTAGAGCCCGTGTTCTGCAGCAAGAGAAGCCACCGCAATGGGAAGCCTGCACACCACAGTGAAGAGTAGCCCCCACTCAGCACAACTAGAGAAAGCCTTAGCACAGCAACAAAAGGCCCAGCACAGCCAAAAATAAACTAATTAATTCAAAACACTAAGTTGAAATGGATTAAAGACTTAACTGTAAGACCTGAAACTGTAAAACCCTTAAGAAAAAACATAGGGGAAATCTCCTTGACATGGGTCTTGGCAATGATTTTTTTTATATATGACAACAAAAACACAGACAACAAAAATAAAAATAAAGAAGTGGAACTATAAATTAAAAAGCTTCTCAGTTCAGTTCAGTTCAGTCACTCAGTCATGTCCGACTCCTTGCGACCCCATGAATCGCAGCATGCCAGGCCTCCCTGTCCATCACCAGCTCCTGGAGCTTACTCAAACTCATGTCCATTGAGTTGGTGATGCCATCCAACCATCTCATCCTCTGTCTTCCCCTTCTCCTCCTGCCTTCAATCTGTCCTAGCATCAGGGTCTTTTCAAGTAGGTCAGTTCTTCGCATCAGGTGGCCAAAGTATTGGAGCTTCCGCTTCAACATCAGTCCTTCCAATGAACATTCAGGACTGATTTTCTTTAGCATGGACTGTTTGGATCTCCTTGCTGTCCAAGGGACTCTCAAGAGTCTTCTCCAACACCACAGTTCAAAAGCATCAATTCAAAAAAAAAAAAGCATCAATTCTTGGGCACTCAGCTTTCTTTATATATAGTCCAACTCTCACATCCATACGTGACCACTGGAAAAAACCATAGTCTTGACTAGGCAGACCTTTGTTGGCAAAGTAATGTCTCTGCTTTTTAACATGTTGTCTAGGTTGGTCATAACTTTTCTTCCAAGGAGTAAGCGCCTTTTTATTTCATGGCTGCAGTCACCATCTGCAGTGATTTTTGGAGCCCTAGAAAATAAAGTCTGCCACTGTTTCCACTTTTTCTCCATCTATTTGCCATGAATTAATGGGACCGGATGCCATGATCTTTGTTTTCTGAATGTTGAGCTTTAAAAAAAAGCTTCTGCTTAGAAAAAAAAAAAAAGGTAATCAACAAAATGAAAGTGGAGCAAGAGAAAATCTTTGCAAACCATCTATCTGATATTCAAGGAACTCATAGAACTCAATAGAGAAAATAATAATAATCTAATTTAAAAATGAGCAGAAGACCTGAATAGATATTTTCCCAAAGAAGACTTCCAAATGGCTAATAGATATGTAAATATATGTTTAACATCACTAGTCATCAGTTCAGTTCAGTCATCACGAACATTCAAATCAAAACCACAATGAGATATCACCCACAACTGTTAGAATGGCTGTTATCAAAAGACAGAAAGCAAATGCTGAGGAGGGTGTGGAGAAGAGGGACCCCTCATGCTCTGTTGGTGGGAATATAAATTGGTGCAGCCACTGTGGAAAACGGTATGGAAGTTCCTCAGAAAATGAATGATAGACCTATCATGTAGTCCAGCAATTTCACTTCTGGACATGAGTCCAAAGGAAATGAAATTACTATCTCAAAGAAAGATCTGTACTCCCATGTTCATTCCAGCATTATTCACAAGGCATGGAAACAAGTGTCTATCGACTGATGAATGAAAACATAAAATGTGACACATGTACAAACAATGAAATATTATTCAGTCATGAGACAGAAGGAAATCTTGCCATTCACTTGAAGTCATTATGTTATGTAAAATAAGTCAGAGAAAAACAAATACTGCGTGATCTTACTCATGTGTGTGATTTAAAATAATCAAACTTGGACTGGTGGTCCAATGGCTAAGACTTTGTTCTCCCAATGCTGGGGGGCCAGGTTCAATTCCTCCCTGGTCAGGAAACAAGATCCCACATGCCACTACTAAGAGTTTCCATGCCACAACTAAAGATCCTGCATGCCACAGTGAAGATTGAAGATCCTGAACCCCACAACTAAGACCTGGTGCAGTCAGATAAATAATTTTTTTAAATAAAATAAAATAACCAAGAGAATAGAATGATGGTTGCCAGGAACTGAAATGTGGAGAAATGGCAAGGTGTTGATTAAAGGGTGTAAACTTCCACTTATAAGACAAATAGGTTCTGGGGAATCTAATGTACAGCATGGTGACCATAGTTAACAATTCCGTATTACACATTTGAAAATTGCTGAGAGTAAATCTTAAATGTTCTCACCACAAAAAGAGGGAAAAGGTAATTATATGAGGTAATGGAGGTTAACTGAATGTACTGTAATCATCTTACAATATATGTGTATCAAATCATCATGCTATACAACTTTAACTTACACAATGATATATCAGTTGTATCTCAATTTAAAAAAAGGAAATGGTGTGTGTGTGTGTGTTTGAAGCAACAGATTAAAGAAAATAATTCTTTCAAGCTGCCTGGGCCACAGTAAGTTCTAAAATGTGGTAGTTAACTATGGATAAGATATTTTTAAATCCCATGGTCAATTAAATTTTGCAAAGTTTTATTTAAACAAAATTAAGCAGTATCTTTACTGTAGCATGCCTCAGAGTCATTTATATGCTAATTCCTACTGGAGCCTGCTTCATCCCCAGATTTACTGTTGGAATCCTAATGCCCAATGAGACAGTGTTAGGAGGTGGGGCCATTATGAGATGATTGGGTCCTGAGGGTGCAGCCTTCTCAAATGAGGCTATTGTTGTTATGAAAGAAGTGCCACACAGCTCTCTAGCCCCTTCTACCCAGTGAGGACACATCCAGAAGTTTGGAGTCTGCAATCTGGCAGAGGGTCTTAGCCAGAATCTGACCACGCTAGCACTGGGATATTGATGTAGATGTTCAGAACAAGTCTTCCCAAAATAAGTCATTTTTGCATGAGGATTATTTTGAGCTAAAGGCAATCAAGACCCTATGGTTCAAGAGAAACTATGGTCTCTCCCTTAACAATCTAGAAGAACTTCAATTGGGTATTATCCCCAAAAAAGAATTATTTCCAGAGATAAATTTTTATCCAAGAGGCCCCATCAATATGGCAGGGGAAACATCTAATACTAAATTTCTCTTCTGATCCTCCTGTCCTTGGAAGCCCCAAGCCCCTATCCTACTCCTTAGCTCAACGTGACACATACACCTCATTTTACCTTTCTATCTCTGAATCTCTCATGTATGTGGGGTTCCTGTACCTATGAAATTAAATTCTATTTTCTCCTGTTAATTGTCTCTTGTCAGTTTAATCCTTAGATCAGTCAGAAGAATCTAGGAGGGTAAAGGAAATTTTCTTCCTCCCCAACATTGGAATTTCAGCCTCTACAACTGTTGTTTGCAAGCTATTCAGTTCGTGGTATTTTGTTATAATAGCCCCAACAGCTAAGACATTAATATACATTGTGAACTCAGAGAGGAATGGTGTAATGAGACTCATGAACATAGAATCTCTTGTTTATGTTAAGACTGACTGTTCTCTGGAACACACTTTGGGAAACTCTTATTCGACGCATTTAGAAATGAAACTTCATTTCTAAGATGTGAAATACATCTTAAAACTCAGTATCTATTACTATATAGTTTATGAAATGAAGATTTTTCACTCCCATTCACCTGCCAAAAATTAGCTACTTTTGTCTATTTGTCTATTTCATTAGTCTGTGATCAATTGTACAAATTTTGGCAGAAGGAGGCCTTGTCAGTGGATTTTAAATATATTTTCAAGGGTGGTCTTTGGATATTAAAATATATTATGTACTATATATAATATATGTGTGAGTGTGTGTGTGTTAGTCACTCAGTTGTGTCCGACTCCTTGTGACACATGGACTGTAGCCCGCTAGGCTCCTCTGTCCATGGGATTCTCCAGACAAGAAAACTGGAGTGGGATGCCATCCCCTTCTCCAGGCGATCTTCCCAACCCAGGGATATAGTACATAATATATTTTATACAATTTGTAGAATTGTGAAAAATCTTCATTTCTATATATATAGTCACTATATATATAAAATATATAGTGAAACTAGGTTTTAAAATGTATTTCCCTTCTGAATAAAGTTTCACTTCTGAATGGGTTTTAGGCTTCCCTGATAGCTCAGTTCGTAATGCAGAAGACCCCAGTTCGATTCCTGAATCAGGAAGATATCTGTAGAAGGGATAGGCTACCCACTCCAGTATTCTTGGGCTTCCCTTGTGGCTCAGCTGGTAAAGAATTTGACTGCAATGTGGGAGACCTGGGTTCAGTCCCTGAGTTAGGAAGATCCCCTGGAGAAGAGGAAGGCTACCCATTCCAGTATTCTGGCCTAGAGAATTCCATGGACTGTATAGTCCACGGGGTCGCAAAGAGTCAGACATGACTGAGCGTCTTTCACTTTCACTTTCTGAATGGGTTTTATAAGAGTTTCCCAAAGTGTGTTCCAGAGAACTGCCAGTCTTAACATACATATGTGTACATATGTAATACAGTGTATTGTATAATTATTATATATACATATACATACAATATAGATGTATTATTTAGTAGTATATACTTATATGTATGAATGTATAGGGCTTCCCAGGTGATGCTAGTGGTAAAGAATCCACCTTTCAATGCAGGAGACAAAAGAGTCGCAGGTTTGATCCCTGGGTTGAGAAGATCCCCTGGAGGAGAGCCCGGCAATCCATTCCAGTATTCTTGCCTGGAGAACCCCATGCACAGAGGAGCCTTGCAGGCTGCAGCCCATAGGGTCACAAAGAATCAGACATGACTGAAGAGACTTAGTATGCACACACATACGTATATATATATGTACTTAAGTAAAGCCTTTTTTTTCCTCCTTTCACTATCATGGTTTCCTTTAACTTTGCAAATTTGAATGAATAATGAAGAGATTAAATTAGCATTGAGCTAAGGTAATTTGGGGGGAATAAGGACATTTTAAAGAGAGAAAATCCTTTCAACTCAGATTTGAAGGAATGATAAAATGAAATCAAATTTTTATAACTTACATGGCAGTCTTCAATTTCTTTAAAATATGAGCAGTTGATTTGACTAAGCATGAAATTTTAATTGGCACTAAGTACTTCATCTCATGTCGCTCCTTTTTTTAACTTTTTCACCTTTTGCAAATTTCACCCCTTGCTCAGGCTGTCAGAACTGTCTCTAATCCTTAATGTGAGCTATAAGCTCTTCACAGAGCAAATGCTGCAGCCTGGTCATCTGTGTGGTACACATGTTTAGTCATTAAAACTACCAGCCAGCTATATGCAGCAGAGCAAAAAACTGTCTAAATTATGAATTTGAGGTCCTCAAAATCCTGAAGTACTTTTGAAGTTATTGAAGATTAAATTATGTACAGCTAAAATTTTTGCATAGCATTTCCCAAAATGCAGTGTGCAAAACTCTAATTCCTCAGGCTGTTAACAGGGTGGCCGATAATAGAGTTTCTTTGGTCAAATAGGTCTGGAAAAATTGGTTTAATCAAAGCTTCTCTAACTCTCTGAGATTAATGACCAATGTTTCTTTTACTCTGTTTTTCTCAGGCCATTTTTTGTCAAATATAATAAAACTAGTCACCAAATAAATGAAATTTAAAAGTCACACAGAGACTTGATTTCTTTTATTATTACAGTCAACAAACATTTTTCTGCCAAATTTCTCAAAGTTTCTAAATGCTTACTCTATTCATTTCAATACTTATCAGTAACCAGTACGAAAACAATTCTAAAACTCAGCTGACCTAATCAACAGACCATATTTTAAGTTTTAAAAAAATGTAAATGTATTACCAAACTACTTCCCAGAGATTTTAATATACTAGTCGGCACTGTAAATCTATAAGAGATAGATTCCACATGTAACATTTAGGAAATTTCCTTGATTAAGAGCACAGAACCTCTTCATTTTGTTGGTTTTACCAGCACATCCCATGAGATCTGTGTTCTGTGGGGAACACTTTGAGAAAAGATATAAGTGTGTTTTATTAAACTCTACTTTCCTAAAAACTATAGCTCCATGCATGTCATACAAGTTAAGTTTTGCTTCCCAGCACATCTATATTTATAGACAATCCCCAATTACCTACAGAAAGATGGATGGATGGATAGACAGATGGAAAAGAAGGAGAAAGGAAGAATGGAAGGAAGGAGAAGGGGAGGAAGGAAGGAAAGGAGGGTGTGACAGAGAGAAGGAAGGAAAACCTAGTATTTATTTCACAAGCAACAATCACTTAATTATATAATTGCTAAAGGGAAGAAAATACTCTGAGAGCTAAAAATTATTTGAAAGTTGCTTCTGTCACTAGGCAATTTTGTTTCCTAAGCACTTTCTTTTTTAAATTCTAAAAAGTAGTTGCCAGATATCCTGACATGTGATGCTAAACATAGACCCCACCAGAATACCATCGCTCATGTTCTGGGAATGTGCTAGTTCATAATGAGTGGAAGCTCATCAGGCTAACTCCTCGTGTCCTAAAAGTACAGGAGGCTAAAATGTAGGGGCAGGTGGTCAGCCAGGCTCCTGCATACTTTTATTTATTTATTTTTTAACTGGAGGATAATTGCTTTACAAAGTTGTGCTGGTTTCTGTGGTACAACAACACAAATCAGCCATAAGTAAATGGGCTTTCCTGAAGGGTCAGTGGGTAAAGAATCTGCGTGCAATGCAGGAGACACAGGAGATGCGGGTTCGATTCCTGGGTCAGGAAGATCCCCTGGAGGAGGGCATGGCAACCCATTCCAGTATTCTTGCCTGAAGAATCCCATGGACATGAGTGAATGAGTGAAAGTCGCTCAGTCGTGTCTGACTCTTTGCAACCCCATGGACTATACAGTCCATGGAATTCTCTAGGCCAGAATACTGGAGTGGGAAGCCTTTCCCTTCTCCAGGGAATCTTCCCAACCCAGGGATCAAACCCAGGTCTCCTGCATTGCAGGCGGATTCTCTACCAGCTGAGCCACAAGGGAAGCCTAAAAATACTGGAGTGGTTAGCCTTTCCCTTCTCCAGGGAATCTTCCTGACCTGGAAATCAAAGTGGGGTCTCCTGCATTGCAGGCAGATTCTGTACCAACTGAGCTATCAGGGAAGCCTATAACTCTATAATCATAAAGAAAGAAACCAGGGAGTATAATTGCTTTACAAGATTGTGTTAGTTTCTGCTGTACAGTGAAGTGAATCAGGGGTATGTATACACATACACGCTCCCTCCTGGACTTCCCTCCCACCCCCACCCCCACCCCCACCCCTGTGTGTGTGTTGCTCAGTCGTGTCCAACTCTTTGCAACCCCATGGACTGTACCCCTCCAGGCTCCTCTGTCCAAGGGATTTCCCAGGCGAAAAACTGGAGTGGGTAGCCATTCCCTTCTCTAGTGATCGAACCAGGGTCTCCTGCATTGTCAGGCGGATTCTTTACTGTCTGAGCCAACAGAGAAGCCCCATACCGCCTCTCTAGGTCACCACAAAGGACAGAACTGATGTTCCTGTGCTTTAAAGCAGGTTTCCACTAGCTATCTATTATACCTTTATATATGTCACCGCTACTCTCCCAATTCATCTCACCCTTCCCTACCGGCCCTGTGCCCACATGTTTATTCTCTACATCTGTGTCTCTATTCCTGCCCTGCAAACAGGTTCATCCGTACCATTTTAGATTCCACATATGTATTTTAATATACAATATTTGTTTTTCTCTTTGTGATTTACTTCACTTTATATGACAGACTCTAGGTCCATCCACATCTCTATTTTTCCTGAAAGAAGGTTTTATTGTGAAATACAGCTCAGAAATTACCTAGTTAGGACAGTTATTATTACCTAAAATGTCACTGCTCAGTGGGTCATCCAAGGACCAGCAACTTCAGCATCTACTAGGATCGTGTTAGAAATGCAGGCTCTTAGACCCCACCACAGACCGACCCATTGAATCAGATGCTTCATGTTTACCAGATTCATAAGTGATTCATTTGCACCTTAAAGTTCAAGAAGCTTGAATCTAACTCTGTGCTTTGCACATACAAGTGTGAATAAACATTCATGACTCAGCCTTAAGGGATTCCATTAAATCAAATTGAGGCTGGCTGGGTGTAAGCCAGTAAATTTAGAGAGGGGGAAAAATGCAGAAAGGAAACCTGAGGGTGAATACAGATCATTCATCTGCTATGTTTGCATAAAATTGAATTAGCTCTTTATGATTTTTCTTCAATTTGATTTTTAAATGGAGCCATTATTACTCAGGTCTAAGGGGCTCAGAGTTATCAACCAAAGTGCTACTGAGAATTAAGATGACACCTCCCCCCCCCCTTAATATTTTTCTTCTTTGGGGGGAAGAGGGAAATAGATAAAGAAAATTTCAAATTTCAGGGGTCCTGATCTGGTGGTCTGTGATCTGGATGATGTATAGGGGAGATGTCAGGTCTCTGGGGTCCAACTAGCCTGGGTTCCAGTCTGAACTCTGCAGTTGTGTGGTTTGGGGCAATTTAGCGTCTGAGAGTTCTCATTTCCTCTTCCATAAAATGAGAATACTGATAACTTGTAATGTCTTCAGGAGCAATTCAGAGATATGAAGACTTTAAAGCTCCTCTTTAGGGTAGGCGATAATGTCATTGCAGCAAACTTGAGTAATTTTCTCAGATCTAGTGTTTCAGGGAGCCTCAACCCAATTAACTCCCCCTTCCCCATCCCAGCCTCATCCCCACTCGCTTTGTGAGCAATGACAAACATACACTGAGTGCCTTGGGTGTGCAAGGGAAGTGAATATATAACATAGCCTACTCTGTAATGGCTTCATCCAGTAAGAGGTTCTTATGGCGCTCAAGGATTTCACAGGTCATTACAACTTTAAAAATAATTTAAGGCATTGATGCCAGGTTGCCAACTTTTTGCTCTTGTTAAGAAAATCGGTTTTAAACTTTCACTATCTCTTAAAGAAAAGCCTATTTTAACATCAAAAAGTCAGAGATTATGAAAGACAATCCTTTTATATTGAATAAATTTAACTCTGAAAAATGTTGCATTGTCCTTTTGTTTTCACGATATGAATAGTTGAAAACCTTTTCATGGACCTGTGGCATTTGGGAACCACTCCCTTTGAAAAACCCCAGAAGCGCCAAGAAAGTGTAGGATTTGTTCAGAAGCTGCTTAAAATTGCCAAAAGTTTTATTGACCCTACCAGAAGCCCTACCTCCACCTCCTGGCCAATCACGGGGTTGGAGCTGGGGTTCAGGTATCAGAACAGGACAATTTAAAGGTTGGAGCCAGTCATCCACAACCTAAACATTATTTTATTTATATGAAACGAAGCCTTCTGGGCCCTAGCTGTGGTTAGACTTTGGGAGGACGCTGAAGTGACTAGCAGATGGGAGTCGAAATGCAATTAGTTAATGCAAGTGTGTTATTTAATGCACTTAGCAAATGTATGTGTTTTTAAAAAGCTGAAAGAAACCACATCCAAATGCAGGCAGATGTTATCACTAGTTGGCTGGAAAAACAGTTTATTTTTACATACTTTGGACTTTTCAGTATTTTCCAACAAGATAGATTGTTTATATAATAAGAAAACGGAGTTTATCCTGAAAAAATAAGTATATAAAAATTTTAAACTATGAATTAGGTTTCCCAGGAGTTGTGCAGTGAACTACATGCATAGCCATAAGCTATGTGCCTGCGTGAAATACATTTAACATCACTGTATATCCTTTTGTTGCTATTGGTCAGTCACCAAGTCATGTCTGACTCTTTACGGCCATATGAATTGCACCATGTCAGACTCCTCTGTCCTCCACTATCTCCCCGAGTTTGCTCAAATTCAAGTTCATTTAGTCAGTGATGCTATCTAAGCATCTGATCCTCTGCCGCCTTCTTTGTACCTTTTCGGTTTTGTGCCTCATGCGTGTATTATCTATTTAAAAAATAATTAATTTTTTTAAGTGTTCAGAATGCTGGGAGAAGTAATCCTCCCATGTAGAATGGTTTACCCATTTTCTACCTCTGTGTAATTCCACCTCAACCCTACCCCATCTTTGGGCCTTAGAGGGGTGAGGGACCTCTTCCTGGGGCTCCCCAACTAGTTAGTAGGTGCTACCCAATTTGTTACGGTAGAATGTGATCATTCTCATCTGGCAGCATGGAGTTGACTGACTTGATCGTAACAATTAGAATTGCAAACCATAACCCAAAACAAAGACCACTTCAAAAATCCAGCGCTCACCAAAACATGATGCTGTGATGAGAAGTTTAAATGAAAAAGAAAAAATCAAGAAGACCTTTGTGCAACCAGACTTGGGGTGGACAGAACTCTGTGGTCTTCTCGGCAGAGGTAAGACGAACATTCTTACTCATTAGTAAATATTTGAGATGAAAGCTTTTTTCACTCACCTCCTAATTATCATTTTTTCCAAAGCATCTGCTTCTGGGAGAAGATTAATTAGTTGGCTATTCCTAAAGGCTGGATTTGAAGACATCAAAGGCCCTCAAAATGTAATGAAGAGAGAACTAAACTGTGGAAAAAAATTTTTTTTGGAGGAATGAAGATCAAAATCTGTTTGGGGAGTGTCACAGTAGATGAGGTTTGCTCTGAATTTTTTTCTTTTCTTCCAGAAAAATAAAAGCCCTTGCCAGGACACAAATGTTTAACTTATACTGCATTAAATTGGCCTTCTCTTTGAAGGGCTACCACTTAAAATTTCTCTCTTCTTCAATAGATAAACACATGAAAGACATGTTTCATCTAAGACTATATGCAGAGCCTTTATGAGATACTTTGCAGGGAAACATGAAGACTCAAATATGGCTTCCTTACTTACTTAAATGTGATTTCCTTACATGCACCTCAGACATTTCCTCCTCTGATTTCTTCCTTCTGATTTAAACCAGTCAATCAACAAATAGATATTGATACATTGTGCAATTTTATCCTATGTCTGCACAATGACTTGGAAACTGGGCTTGCCAACATCTTTCTCCCCAGCCCACATGAGACTCTACTTCTCCACAGCTTTTCCTTTCCTGTCTATAAAGTCATTGCTATAGACTGAATGTTTGTGTTGCACAAAATTCATCTGCTGAATGGGACTAGCGCCCTTGTAAAACAGATCCTAGAGAACTCCTTTAATCTTTCTGCCATGTTGAGGACATGTCGAGAAGATAGCCATCTATGGGCTAGGAAATCGTTCCCACCAGGTGCTGACTCTGTAGGCATCTTGATCTTGGATGTCCCAGGCTCTATAACTATGAGAAATAAATGTTTGTTGTTTATAACCTACCCAGATTGTTGTGTTTTTTTTAATAGTTCATGGACTAAGACAATTCTACTTCTTTTTTTTTTTTTTTAGCTTCCAGATTTTCATTTTAATTGCTACTGTGAAACAACATAATTTAGTACCAAACGTTTAAAAACCCATTATAATTACCAGACTCTGAAACACGCATTATTTGGATCTCATCAACTACACAAAACTCATCCATTTTTCTTTTGGAAAAGGTAGTAGAAATCTCAAAGAATAAGGGAGAGACTACTAACTAAAGGTATGATAACTAATTGAGCACCATGATTCCATTCTCAGGACCTCCCAAGAGGCTGGAAGGAGGAAGGGAAGAAGTGAGGATATTGGGAGAAATAAGGGTCGTTCTTAACTTCTGGTCCCTTTTGTGCTGTAAGGCAATGCAAGGTCTAGCGAAAACGAAAACTGCTGAGGCTGGAGATTAAAACAAAAGCTTTTGGTTCAGACGGTAAAGGAGGCCCTGGAGAACAGTACACAGTTTATCCAGAAGGCAGTGCTGGAGTTGGCTTCAGCAACTAGGGGGTTTCTTCTTAGCGTCCACGTCTTTTTTAATTTCTTCAAGTTTTTTAGCCAGGTTTGGTATGTCATAGTTTTGAGCCAGATACATTCCCACCACGTTGCCAAGAGTAAATCCAAGCAAGAACTGGAGCATAGTGTCGGCAAGGAGGGCGCGAAAGGCGGCTGCAGCTCCGAGGGCCGTCGGGACCTACCTCTACTTCTTAAATTTTAATTTGATAATTAAATGTATTTGGTATAAACTTTAGAAAAAAAAAATAGGCTTCCCTGGTGGCTCAGACGATAAGGAGTCTGCCTGTAATGCAGGAAACACAAGTTCGATCCCTGGGTTGGGAAGATCCCCTAGAGAAGGCAATGGCTACCCATTCCAGTATGCTTGCCTGGAGAATTTCATGGACAGAGGAGATTGGCAGACTACAGTCCGTGGGGTCACAAAGAGTCTGACAAGACTGAGCAACTAACATTTTCACTTTCACACTTAAGAAAATATAGATTAACAAAGAGGAGATTTTAAATTACTGCTAAGTCCTACATGCAAAGAAAACTATTAACATATTATTATTTAATCTATCCCTCCAGCTTTTTTGTAGTCATAAAATTGCTTTTCTGCATAAAGTGAATCTAATAGCACACACTGTTTTCTAATTCCCCCCGCCTTTGCATTTCCACAATACTGATCTATAAGATAAAGAAGAAAACAACTCTATTCTGACCAAGGTGGGTGTTGAAATGGTCTGATAACACATGCCCACATTTCATCACAAATTGTACTATACTTAGCTAAGTGTTTTTGTTTACCTTGGCCTTCAAAATGACCAACTGAGCCTACTCTGCAAGTCATCAGCACTCTGGTGAGCAACCCCACTACAGGGTAGCTCTGTTCTACACCCTACATAGGTCACACACCTAGAGGTGATAAATGGGCCCTTTACCTGGGCCCCAGGGCCATCTAATGAATCTGCGGCAGCCCCTGGCCCTGAAATGGTCTTGGTGTGGTTTATTTGATCAGTTCGGGGAAAAGTGTCTCTCATCCCTTTCCCACTACTGAATGAAGGCACAGCTGAGATGCTGGCCTCTTCAACTCAGAATCTAAGGGCTGGGGCTATCTCCTCCCCTCCTGAGCCCTGCCTTCCTGACTGCCCCAAACAGGCTCATTTTCCAGGACTGCACTGTTCATCACTCAAGTTACACTGTACCTAACCTAAGGCATTTGCTATTAGGAAGAAATCAGGTGGGCAAAGGCCACCACTGAAGAGTGTCCTTTAGTAAAGTGTGTACAGCCTACAACTGTGAAAATTTGCAGGGGTTTTTAAGTAAAGGGGACTTTGGGAGAATCCAGGAATGATCTGTTGCAAAAATGCAGGATATACTTGGAGGACATATTCTAATTAAGTCTGGATCCAACATGAAGGCAAGTTAAGCCAAGAAGATGTTAATATCAAGAGGAATTTCTGAAAAGTTAATGAATTGTACTTTACCTGCAGGGTTCCCCAAGCTGGCGGATCATCAGAATCACTTGGGCTACTTTTAAAACTTGAGATTCCCTCCTACTGTATGGCACAGGGAGCTATATTCAATACCCTGTGATAAACCATATGGGAAAAAAAATATGAACTGTTGGTCCTTTATTGGACTGGAACCAGGTGGTCCGGAGTTGACGATGAGAGAGTGAAAGAAGGAAAGAAGCTAACATTCCCTGGGTTACGCAGCCAGCTTTCACGCTCCAGGGAATCAGCCAGAAAGAGACAGAGAGACAAAGAAAGACATGAGGACCCAAGCTCTGATGGAGCAAAGGTGTTTTAATCAACATGGTGTGGGCATATATACTGTCTTACAAGGTAGTTATTCTCAGCAAAGATAAAGATTAAAATTCCAGACTTACAAAATAGGCGATCCCTATTAAAGAGAGAAGAGGGTACTTATCACCATAATGAGAAACTAACAAAGGAAATGCCTGGATTCCTCAGCCCTGAGAAAGGTGTGACTCTCCTCTTAATTCCTGAATATTCAGGAATTAATAAGGACCAAAGGATTCCTGACAGACCCAAAACAGCACACAGGAAGCCTCCTGTTAAATGCTTTCTGACAATGAACAACAACAACAAAAAGCCTCTAGATTCCCATCAGATCTCCAAGGTTCTAATTTAACAGATCTGGGAAACGGCTTTTAGTGTTTACCTATTTCTTACTTTGTTTTAGCAAAACATTTCTTTCCCCCTCCCCCCCACCCCCCATCCCCCGGTTGAGCACTGTATTTCATTCTACTTTAGTTTTTTTTTTTTTTCCCATTTATTTTTATTCGTTGGAGGCTAATTACTTTACAATATTGTAGTGGTTTTTGCCATACATTGACATGAATCAGCCATGGATTTATATGTGTTCCCCATCCCAATCCCCCCTCCTGCCTCCCTCCCCATCCCATCCCTCTGGGTCGTCCCAGTGCACCAGCCCTGAGCTCTTGTCTCATGCATCCAACCTGGGCTGGGTTTCACCCTTGATAGTATAGTTGTTTCAATGCTGTTCTCTCTGAACATCCCACCCTCGCCTTCTCCCACAGAGTCTAAAAGTCTGTTTTGTACATCTGTGTCTCTTTTTCCATTTTGCATATAGGGTTATTGTTACCATCTTTTTAAATTCCATATATATGCGTTAGTATACTGTATTGGTGTTTATCTTTCTGGCTTACTTCACTCTGTATAATGGGCTCCAGTTTCGTCCATCTCATTAGAACTGATTCAAATGAATTTCTTTTTAATGGCTGAGTAATATTCTGTAGTGTATATGTACCACAGCTTCCTTATCCATTCATCTGCTGATGGGCATCTAGGTTGCTTCCATGTCCTGGCTATTATAAACAGTGTTGCAATGAACATTGGGGTACACGTGTCTCTTTTACATCTGGTTTCCTTGGTGTGTATGCCCAGGAGTGGGATTGCTGGGTCATATGGCAGTTCTATTTCCAGTTTTTTAAGGAATCTCCACACTGTTCTCCATAGCGGCTGTACTAGTTTGCATAGCAAAACATTTCATGTTTTTTCTTTCCTTTCTTTTTCTTAATTTAAACAAATTGCTCTATTGTCAATTATTTCCTCTTTAAGCTGAACTTTTTATTTTCCTTATTCTTTAATTAATTGGTTAATCAATTTATTCAGCTCTAGCTGGATCTTAACTGCAGCACTCAGGGATCAGGATTTTCCATCTGTGTTGTGGCATGCAGGAACTTTAGTTGAGACATGTGAACTCTTATTTGCCTCATGTGGGATCTAGTTGCCTGATCAAGGGTTGAAACCAAGCCCCCTGCATTGGGACCTCAGAATCTTAGCCACTGGACTACCAGGGAAGTCCCTAAGCAGACCTATTTTTAAAAATTGAATTGATTTGTTAATTCAGACAACACCAGTTCAGATTGCTTTGTTTACAGCAGTGGTTCTCAAACCTGGACACACCTCAAAATCACCTTGGGAAATTTTAGAAATCCTACTACCCAGCACCCCGTATTAATTACATCACAATTGGTAGAGATGGAGCTGGGCTTTAGCTCCTCAAAGCTCCAGGCAATTCCAAGGTCAGCCAAGGTTTAGAATCACTGGGTGAGACCCAGATTGAAGTACCAACCCAGGTGAGACCTCCCAAGGAGGGAACTAGTGCAGCCCTTACCTGACAAAGGTGGTGGTGCTGGCCGAAGGATGCTGACACACTAGTCTGCCTGATGCACTCACAGCCAAGCTCTCGGGATATTTAGAAAATCCATAAATTGATACACCTAGTCAGCCTACTCAAAGAATGTCCCTGCTTGCTGCTGGGTAACCAGTATAACCACCATTTGCAAGCAAGAGTCACTATTGGGACTTCCACTATCGGGTCCAGTGGCTAAGGCTCCATACTCCCAGTGCAGTGGGGCCCAGATTCAATTCTTGGTCTGGGAAGTAGATATCACATGCCTCAACTAAGAGTTTGTATGCCACAACAAAAGGTTCTGCAGGCCATAATGAAGGTTGAAGATCCTGTGTGCTGCAATTAAGGCCCGGAGGAGCCAAATAAACACATTTTTTTTTTAAAAAAGTAACTGTTCCCAGGCTTAGCCACTTTTTTCCCTTATCTTCACCCCTCCTTTCCCTTCCTGTGTCCTTCTCTCCTCTACCAATTCATGCCCTTACATGTGAATAAACAATTTGCACATAAAAAAATTAATGTTTTGTGTATATTCAGTTCAGCTCAGTTCAGTCGCTTAGTTGTGTCCGACTCTTTGCGACCCCATGAATCACAGCATGCCAGGCCTCCCTGTCCATCACCAACTCCCGGAGTTTACTCAAACTCATGCCCTTCGAGTCGGTGATGCCATCCAGCCATCTCATCCTCTGTCGTCCCCTCCTCCTCCTGCCCCCAATCCCTCCCAGCATCAGGGTCTTTTCCAATGAGTCAACTCTTCGCATGAGGTGGCCGAAGTACTGGAGTTTCAGCTTCGTGTATATTACCATATATGAAATAGATCCCCAGTCCAAGTTTGATGCATGAAACAAGGCACTCAAAGCTTGTGCACTGGGACAACCCTGAGGAATGGTATGGCGAGGGAGGTGGGAGGGGGGTTCAGGATGGGGGCCACATATACACCCATGGCTGATTCATGTCAATGTATGACAAAAACCACTACAATATTGTAAAGTAATTAGCCTCCAGTTAAAATAAATAAATTTAAAAAATAAAAAAAATTTTTAAAAGTAAAATAAATGTTTCTTATTCTTTTGTCGGGGGAGTGGGTAATTTCCTCCGGTCTGTCTCAAATCAGTGAAAATTTGAAACAACAGACCAGTGTTACAGCTCGGTTACAGCTCAGTTTTACTTCGCAAGCAAAGGAAAATACAACCTCGAGGCATGAGGGCAGGCCAACCTAAAAGAAGAGCCTCAATCCATCGTGGCTTCCTCTCCCTGAGCCTGCCCTATGTAAACGACTAGCCAGGAGGGCTGCTTGTTTCACCGGAGGTTCTCACTCTGGTCCTCGGACCTTCCTTTGTTCTATTTTCACGGGCTTCTCCTTCTTTGTCTTGCAGTTACCGCCATTTTGGACTCTTTTTCCTATTCTAAGTACCTAACACTTTGACACTGATTTCAAAGGCATATTTCTTAAACTGAATGTGGTTTATTAACAGTTGTTGTCCAGTAGCTCAGTCATGTCCAACTCTTTTCGACCCCATGGACTGTATCACACCAGGCTTCCCTGTCTTTCACCATCTCCCGGAGTTTGTTCAAACTCATGTTCATTGAGTCGGTGATCCCACCCAACCATCTCATCCTCTGTCGTCCCCTTCTCCTCCTGCCCTCAATATTTCCCAGTGTCAAAATCTTTTCCAATAAAACAGTAAGACACCAAAAATGAAGCCCTGCTATTCACCAGGCACTGGGTTGACACTTCAATGTCATGATCTCATTTCATGCTCATAATGTAGCCGAAATTTGGCCTTTGTACATGGGTGCCAAATTTATTCTCAGAGACAAAGTTTTGGACAAACTAGAAAATAATAGCTTTATTACTTTGCCAGGCGAAAGGGGGGCCATAGCAGGATAATGTCCTCAAAACTGTGTGTCTCAACCTGGAGGCAATAGTGAAGAGTTTTATAGCAATGATTAATAGAGGAGGGCATGATCAGCTCATGGACGTTCTTCTGATTGGTTGGTGGTGAGGTAATTGAGAGTCAGCATCATTAATCTTCTGGTTCTAACTGGTCTGGGGTCTACCTCCTTGTGGGCAGCATGCAGTTAACTTCTTCCACCTGGTGGGGGTTTCAGTATCTGCAAAACAGCTCAAAGATACTGTTTTTTGTTTTTGTTTGGTTTTGTTTTTAGTTTTCTTTTTTTAAAATTTATTTATTTATTATTTTCTTTACAATATTGTATTGGTTTTGCCATACAAGATATTGTTATGTATGTCCCTTGAGGGGTGAACCAAGGCCCTACCATAAGGCTGCACTATTGTTTCTAGATAATTCTTCCATTCTCCCTGCACCCCCTCCCTTCCCTAATCAGCAGCTTCTTGAACCTGCCCTTTGGAACTCAGGGAAGATCCTGGAGGCAGAATGAAATCTATTTCCTACAAATAAGAAATTGGGGACCCAGAAGGCTTTTTGCCCAGGAGCCCTACAAGGCTCTGCTTGGTTACAATGCAAGCTTTTGGTAAGTACTCTTATCGTTTCTAATTCTCGTTGAAGAAGCTGAGGCAACGCAGCTACCCCATACACTGCACTGTGACTCTAGGAGCTGTGTATGTGTGCTGAGATGCTCAGTCATTTCCAACTCTTTGAGATGCCTTGAACTGTGGCCCACAAGGCTCCTCTGTCCATGGGATTCTCCAGGCAAGAATACTGGAGTGGGTTACCATTTCTTTCTCCAGGGGATCTTCCAGGCCCAGGGATTGAATCCGTGTCCTTTATGTCTCTTGCATTGGCAGGAGGTTTCTTTATGACTAGCACCACTGAGACTGGGATTCTCCAAACTCTTTTCTTCTTTGCTTTGTCAGGTTCTGCCAACAAGGGGTGCAAGGAGAAGGAAGGAGGGATTGCCACTTCCCTCAGCTTCCTGCGCCTGTCAACACCCTCTCAGTGATGGCCCTTCCCTTCAAAGATCTGGGCTCCCACTCCACAGTGCCGCTCCTGACAGCTTCTAGATTCTAAGAATCCCAGCTTTTCTTTCATGTTCCCCCCAACCCCCCACAGCCCTAGAGGGGACAAAACTGCTGCTTTCTATGATTTTACTCTGTGTTCTTGCTGGCTTACCTTTTTGCTTCTGTATTCCATGTGGCACTGATTTAATCAATTCCCTATATAAAATTCTCTCTGGTAAAACAGTCAGCGGGTCTCTGTTTTCCTAACTGATAAAGGAGTAAAGTAAGTTACTCAAGGACACACAGTAAGAAATGGCAGAGGGACTTCCCAGATGGTCCAGTGGTTAAGACTCCACACTCCAAATGCAGGGGACCTGGGTTCAATCCCTGTTCAGGGAACTACATCCCACGTGCTACAACTAAAGATCCTGCAACAAAGAGCAAAGATCTGGTGTGCTATAACTAAGACCTGACACGGTCAAATAAGTAAATAAATATGAAAAAAATAAATGGCAGAATCAGGGTTCAAACCTAGTTCCTCTGACACCAGAGCACCTGCTCTGCCCTGTGCCACTAAGAGCTTCTCAGCAGACGGCTTAGAGCCTCCAAGAGAAAAGAGTCTCATCTGACCCTAGTTTTCTTCAGGAAAGCCTCTTCTGAAACATAAAAAAAAAGCTTATACTCATCAAAAACACACAACTTTAAAGAAAAATGGCTACTGATGTGTGAAATGGAAAAGTATATGGTACATTCTGAAGGTGCTTGAGGATGCTTACCTTTAATGATGAGGAAAATCCTGGATTCTTGAAATAAAAGTGTCTCATATAGGCTAGTACAATTATTAGAGTGAAGTTAAGTTTTAATATTTTTAAGCCCCAACAGTCCACAACTCCATACTAATGCATGCTTCTATAGTATATTGTAGGCTGTGATTGGTTGGCCAAAGGAGAAAGAGCTTCATGAACTATGGAATGGATATCACACAGCTTATCTTGTCTACACCCAGTTTATGTTCTTCAGAGCAGGGGTCCCCAACCCCTGGGCTATGGCCTGGTACTGGTCTGCGATCTGTTAGGAACCAAGCCACATAGTAGGAGGTGAGCAAGTGAGCAAGCACAGCTTCATCCTCATCTGCTACTCCCTATCGTTCCCCATCTCTCAAATTATCACCTAACAGTTCACCACCCACCGCCCCCCGTCCGTGGAGAACCTGTCTTCCAGAAAACCAGTGCCTGGTGCCAAGAAGGTTGGGGACCACTGCTTTAGACTCTAGGGAACCTGGAGAAAAGGTCATGCTTCTGTTTCATCTTGATTCAGATTGGGAGCCCAGTTCCCAGCAAGTCAGGAGCCTGTTTCCTCATCTGTAAATACCTATTTCCTAGTCATAGTACTAAAGTGAGGCCTATGAATAAACAGTGGGCAACACACACACACACATGCTGTGTAACCAAATGTTACTGAAAAATGTAACAGTAACACTGTACGCAATGTACAGGACGAGAAAATCATTCTAGAGATGATGTCATTATCAAATTAATGCAATCCAAATCAAACTTTCAAGAAGGTTCTATAGTACTTACTAATATAAATTTTATGTTTATAAAAATAATATAAAAAAATTTTAAATCACTATCCAAGATGGAAATCTACAAGAAGAAAGGAAGAAAAAGGTCCTCTCTAATCCCATCTGCTGGAGGTCTCCACTGTTAAGAGACTGGCATATACCCTTTCAGACTGTACATACAGAGATGTACGTGGCTGAGGGTCAGCTCTGATGAAAGTTCACTTGTAACCCAGCCCCTGGAGCAGGTGTGGGCCTAGCTCTCAGCTGTAAGGACTACTTCCTTCTGCAAGGTTTCCCCCAATTTCACCCTCCCCACACCCCCACTGTTCCCTCTTAGTTTATTTATCTCCTACGCTTCTTTTCCTTTCAAAGAATCCTGCCTCTCCTTTGGGTCAGTCTTCAAGGGGGTCATTGGTCATTTATCCCTGTCCATGCACTGCTGAATGGGGCTCATGCCCTGGATTTGCAAATAGAGGAGGGGGTTGGGTAAGAAACCCTCATCTTGGCTAAACTCAAGGTAGAGTATCTGTATCAGCTCTCTAGGCTGTGTAACAAATCACCCCACAACTCAGAGGTTTAAAACAACATTTATTATCACCAAGTTTCTATGAGTCAGGAATCTGGGTGTGGCTTTGCTGGGTCTTTCATTCAAGATGTCAGCTGGAGCTGAAGACTTTTCAAGACTCAACTAGGAAGGCATCTCTTCGTGAGATTGTTGGCAAGATTCCGTTCCCTGTGGGCTGTTGGCCAGTGGCCATATTCAATTTCCTGCCACATGGGCCTCTCTATAGGTCAACTCACAATGGTGTTATCAAAGCCGGCAAGTGAGAAGAGCCAAAGAAAGACAGAACTAGCAAGACAAGTCACAGCCTATTGTAACCTGTTCTTGGAGATGATACCCCATCACCTTCACAGCATGTTATTCGACAGAACCAAGTTCAACCTAGGGACTGAGGGACACTGAGAAAGGAAAGAACTTCTATTGGGGTAACACCAAACTTACATCCCAAGCAAGGTCTGGATTTATGTATGTATGTATTTTTTGGCTGCACTGGGTTTTCGTTGCTGCACGCAGGTTTTCTCTAGTTGCAGCGAACAGGGGCTACTCCTCCTTGTGGTGCTCAGGCTTCTCACTGAGGCAGCTTCTCTTGGTTCGGAGCACAGGCTCTAGAGCGTCGACTTAATAATTGTGACGCATGAGCTTAGTTGCCCTGAGGCATGTGGGATCCTCCCGGACCCAACCCCTGTCCCCTGCATTGACAGGCAGATTCTCAACCACTGGAACACCAGGGAAGTCCTGAGTTTCTTAAAGTTCATCAAATCCACTTTAAGATATTTTCAAAGTATCAGTTCAGTTCAGTTCAGTTGCTCAGTCGTGTCCGACTCTTTGTGACCCCATGAACTGCAGCACACTAGGCCTCCCTGTCCATCACCAACTCCCGGAGTTTACCCAAACCCATGGCCATCGAGTCGGAGATGCCATCCAGCCATCTCATCCCCTGTCATCCCCTTCTCCTCCTGCCCCCAATCCCTCCCAGCATCAGGGTCTTTTCCAATGAGTCAACTTTTCGCATGAGGTGGCCAAAGTATTGGAGTTTCAGCTTCAACATCAGTCCTTCCAATGAACACCCAGGACCGATTTCCTTTAGGATGGACTGGTTGGATCTTTTTGCAGTCCAATGGACTCTCAAGAGTCTTCTCCAACACCACAGTTAAAAAGCATCAAATCTTCGGCACTCAGCTTTCTTCACAGTCCAACTCTCACATCCATACATGACTATTGGAAAAACCATAGCCTTGACTAGATGGACCTAGTATATTATCAAATCTGCCTTAACTCCAATGGGTGATCCTAAGCTATAGCCTGAAATCTGTCTCATCACTCTATGCTTTAAGGCCAGTTCTAAGCCATGCAATGAAATGGCAGGGTCTTTGGGAACCCGACCACCCCATTGCCTCTTAGTGGCCCTTCTCTTCCACGCACTACTTCTGTGCCCTCTTCACACTTCCCTCCTCCTTCTGCACCTCTTCTCAGGATAGCCTCTGACGTTGTGCTTGGTCTGATCTAATACCCGGCTGACCATTTAGTGCTCACTCGTCGACCTGCAAACAGCAGAGGAAACTTCCTTTCAGGTGGCTGTCCTCCTGGTCCCAAATGCCTTCCATCCTGCATTTCCTCACTTTTCTGCCCAGTTTGGGTCTCCCCCTGGGCCCTTTTGTTCTATCCACAGCATCCAGGTTTTGGACTGTTTAATTTGGCATCTGTATCAGCAAGGTCCAGATAGGAAATCAGTACCTGCTCTGCATATTTCATGCAAAGAGCTGGTTGCAAAGATAGTGAAGGAGCAGGAGAACACAGAGAGAAGGGACGCCCCAGACAGCAAGATGCTAGAGCCCTCACTGCTGCTGGCCGCCTAGATTTCTTGCCACTTGCTATTTACCACCCTGCTCACCACCCTCCTGATGCTGCCAAGAGCAAGAGACAGTGTAGGCTGGTTTCTTCTCCTGCTTTGGAGTCCCCAGTGGGAGACTCCCACCAAGAGCAGCTAGCAGGATAGTCTGGGAAATGTAGTATGGACACTGCCCACTTTGCCAAGCAAAACTTCAGAGCCCTCCCTAGACACAGGACCTGTCATCCGGTCTTTGGCCCTCTGCCTTGGCAGCTAGGCGTGTGTATGTGCTCAGTCGTGTCTAACTCTTTTGTGACTCCATGGATTGTAACCTGTCAGGCTCCTCTGTCCATGGATTTCCCAGTCAAGAATACTGGAGTGGGTTGCCAATTCCTCCTCCAGGGGATCTTCCTGACCCAGTGATCTAACCTGAGTCTTTTGTGTCGTCTCCTGCATTGGCAGGCGGGTTCTTTACCACTAGCGCCATCTGAGAAGCCCCTGGCTGCTAGGAGAGCACCTTCAGTCAGCCTCTCACCTACAGAGGTTTCAAAAGGCAGAATGGAATGAGGGGCCCTACCTACACAGGTAGGGCAGGCTCTGAACTTGGGAAAGGATGGCCTTACCTTGCAACTGGTCACCTGGGTTGGGGGAGGGGGAGAAATCTATGGCCAGGAAAACTCATTGCTTTGTTTTTGTTTCCTTAGCAGCTTTTCAGTTCAGCTTCCTTCCATTTTTCAATTTTGATCCGCTCTATATTTCCTAGGAGATACAGTAGAAATCTTTGACTCTGGCATCACAGAAAACAGGAAATTGCATTTTATGGGGTTTTATTATCTCTGGTTCCCACTTGGTCCTGGTGCACTTCTGAGTTGAATGTCTGCCTTTGAACAAGTGGCACATTTAGCAGGGATCCAGACATACTTATTGAAATTCTGGTACTAGCCTGACCCTGGATATAGAAGTGAAAAAGGAAAGGAAAGAAAAGAAAGCATTGGCCCAGTCTTCATCTTTAAGTAGCTTATGGTTTTGTTATGGAAGGAGGCTTATGTGCGCGCACCTTAGGAAAGCAAACAGCTAAAGTCTGCAGTGTTTGAACTGGTGGTATCCATTCTGAGGATTACAGTTCAGAAGAGCAGTATTTCTTTCTAAAAAAAGGGATTATATTTGGAAGGCAAAGGAGAGGGAGAATAAGTTCCTAGCACAGAGAGCTGATAGCCAAGGCAAGGAATGAGCAGACATACATGGGTAGACAGTGAGATGGTTTAGCTGGTTAGGAAAACACGGCTAACATTGTGGAGGATCTTGAACATCTTTTGAGGAAATTGAACTTGACGCTATAGCAGCCAACCTGTGGCCATGAAAACAGTGACAGTTATAAACCATCTTGTCATCATTCTGGTTCTAGAGAAAAAAATATATAAGCACCCTAAAAGTTGCAATCTTTTAATAAACATGACTCCAGAAATAAATTTGTTCTATAAGCTTAATTATTATAGTTTTATAAAATAATGACCCATTGGGTGTCAAGTGGGGGGATATTTTACCTTACATCCAATGTATTTTTTTTCTCCTAAAATATTAAGTCTAAATATCCTTCATCATTCTAATCTATTTGATTCCTGAGTAGCATTGAGATAGAAAGGTGTATTGTGATCTCTAAATCCATTCGATTCCTGAGTTCCTGAATTAGGAAAGTAAAGGATTTGAGTCCTGATTCAAAAAAATGTATCCCAGGGACTCCCCTGGTGGTCCAGTGGTTAAGACTTTGAGTTTCCACTGCAGGAGGTATGGGTTCAGTCCCTGGTCAGGGAACTAAGATCCCACATATCTCAGGGTATGGAGAGAACAAAAAGAATATCCTAGTCTGTTCAGTGCTTGGATTTGTAGAGAGTGTTAGGACTGCAAGGCAGGTCTGGACCAAATTTTCCAGTGCTCCCTCTTCCACTTTGTCCTGGCTCCCTGATCCAATCTGCCCGAGTAAATACTCAAGGCCCCAGTCCAGGTCAGCATCTTCTACCATCTGCTCTTAGGTGAGGAAGCTGACAATGAAGACTTGAAGCCCACCCACTGCCCCCCCACCCCCCCTACACACACAGTTTTCAACTCTGAGAAGGGTCTCTCTAGTGGTTAATCTATACAACATCCTGAGGAACAGGATGCCACTGGAAAGCTGTGTTTTATTCAAGTAAACATTTCAGCGGCTGCACTTCTCATTTTCCGAAAGGCAGGGGCTGATATGAAGAAGTTGGCTTCAGGCATATTTTGAAGCGGTTTATGGCTGGACTAAAGATGTTGCTCTTGGCTTTACAGGCAATGTGAAACATTGGGCAACACAAGTTTTAAAGCAGGGTGGAAGTATACTTGCTTCAGGAGCACATATACTCAAGTATGGATGGAAGTGACCAGTTCTCCATTGGATAAGGCAATGCTTGCCCTCAGTACTTGGGTAACTATCAGAGGATAAGTTTTGAGCCTGCAAACGGCTAGTTTAAGAAATAAAAAAATAAATTAAAACCTCTTTGCCTGTGCCCAGCTCGGTGCTCAGATGAGGGAAGGAACTACCATCATTTTTTCAAGGCTGAGGAAGGCAAGCACAGAAATCAGCTAAAGGGAAGGACCCTTACTTAGTTCCACCACCCTCCTGCTCCACCTCTTCAATCACCGGGGATGGCTGTCTCCCCCTCCACAGCTCCCCACACTCTGACACAAGGAAAGTCTATTAAAATGAAGGTCAAGAACCACTGACAGAAAAGAGGAGGTTATCACCAGAAGACACCTTGCAGACTGTATCAGTTAGGATTAAGTTTGACTCAGGATAAGAATTCCGATAGGTATGGCTGAGTCCCTTTGCTGTCCACCCGAAACAATCACAACATTGTTAATCGGCTATATGCCAATATAAAATACAAAGATTTTTTAAAAAGAATCTCAAAATAACAGCAAACAAAGTTGTTTTCTTTTTTTTTTCTCCTGTAAAAGTCTGGAGGTAAGCAATTCAGGCCGGGAGCAATGTCCCTGTTCCTCAAAGTCCTTGCACTCTAGCCAGCTTCCAGATCACTATTCCATCGTTCCAAGGAAATGGTTCTTATTTTCATTGTCTGACATGAATGCTAGATCTTCAGTCATCTCCCAGGCAACAAGGCAAAAGAAAGGGCCAAGAAGGAGTGAACATGCTAACTATTTTTAAGAAAGTGTTCTGGAAGCTCGTACAGCTTTTGTGCTTATAGGTCCTCGTCCAGGGCTCAATCTCATGACTCCACCAGATGAAATCCAGGCTGAGAAGTTCTGGAAGCCAGGTGTGTCTGCTGGGAGAAGATGGTGGGTGGGTCTCTTTGAATCCCAGCTAACAACTTTATACCTTTTCTGCCAACACTCTGTGTGTGTGCTGCCTCATTGTGTCCAAGACCTACATTGTGGTGATACCGAATAACTGCTCCTTCCAACATGCTCAGCAGTTACACAGGAGTCTTACTGCTCCTTCTTTTTTAATTTTAATTAATAAATTAATTTTGGTTGAGCTGGGTCTTCATTGCTGCATGTGGGTTATCTCTAGTTGCAGCAAGGGGGGCTACTCTCTAGTTGCAGCACTCAGGGTTCTCTTGTTGCAGAGCACAAGAGCTTGGGGTCAGTAGCTGGGGCTACTGTAGCCCCAGTAGCACAGTCCTAATTGCTCCATGACTTTTGGGATTTTAGTTCCCTGACCATGGATCAAACCCATGTCCTCTGCATTGGCAGGTGGATTCCTAACCACTGGACCACCAGGGAAGTCCCTTACTTCTCTTTCTTTACCACCAGGGGTTCAAATTCAGAGCCCAGGACGGGTCTACTCAGAAGACTTTAGAATAAGCCCTTTATTCCCTATATCAGGGATTGGCAAACATATTCTGTTAACAGATCAGATAGTAAATATTTATGGCTTTGCCAGCCATACAGTTCAGTCTCTGTTACAGCCACTCAACTCTGATCTTTTAGAGGGAAAGTAACCACAGATTATATACAAATGAATGAGCATGGTGTATTTCAATAGGACTTTTTTTTTGGACACTGAAATTTGAGTTGCATATAATTTTCATGTATCATGAAATATTATTCTTTAAAATTTTTTCAGCCATTTAAAAATGTAAAAACTCATCTCACTGTCCATACAAAAATATGTGATGGGCCAGATTTGGTACACAATCTGTGGATACTAACTCTTGCCCTAAAAGATGAAAGTGTAATTGATACAAATGACTATAAAGACATCATATATAAATGACTAGTGCTGGCTCTGAGCTGAGCCTAGTACACAGTCTTCATAATAACCCCATGATTAGGTTGCCTTCTGAGTCTGCTTTTATAGGTGAGGAAACGAAGGCCCAGAGAGGCCAACTAACTTGGCCAAGATAACACAGCCGTCAAGAGTTCAGCCTCACTTGGAGTCTATATCAAATGACAGTATTGCGTCACCCAGACAAGCCTGTAGAGCCTGACCGGGGAGACTGGAAAGAACGAATGGAGAGGAAAGAGCAGGGGACCTCCTGCAGCATGGCTCAGGGGCAGAAGCTACAAGAGGACACAGGAGCCCTCCCAGAGGACAGTGGAGGTGAAGCGTAGACTCTAGGGTCAGACACTGGCTTCAGATCCTCACCCTACCATCTGGAAGATGCACGGACTTAAGCAGGTGACAGAGCTTTCCTGAACCTTATTTCTCTCAACAGAAAAACAGGCATAATGACATCACCTGTTTTGTGGAGTTGCTGTGGAGATGTGTATGAAGTGCTTGCCTGTGCCAGGTCATGTGACTTTTTGACTTTTGAAAACAGGCCCAGGATTTTAATGAGGGCCGAGCAGTGTCTGGACCATGAGGAGGCAGGAGAGAAGGGTCTTTGGGGAGGTCGTTGCTACTTCAGCAAGTATTCAGATACCGATAGAGAAGCACTTTGACCTTGGCTGACTGGGAGGAAGGGACCAGGACAGTTGCATCAGTTTCTCTGAGCTCCCACCCATGAGCTCTGCTGGGGGCCAGAAGTGTTGCCGAGAAGCAGAACAAGAGACCTTGCCTGTCGGTGGGAGGACATAGTTTTCAAAAGTTAGAGAGATGCATAAAGCAATATTTCATCCCCTCCTGCTTCCAGCCCTGCTCAGCCACAATCACAAAAGACTCTGTTGAGAAAGTGAAACCCCCTAACCATAGCAGGCAGGACCCTGGGAGCCCCTGCTCCTCCAGTTGGGGGCTTAAGAATAATTTTATTAAGCACTTGGGTGAAGGTGCCATTCTTAGGGGGATCTGCACACATTTCCTTGTTCATTATAATAATTATATGTTCAGTAATCAACCCTGAATATTCATTGGGAGGACTGAAGCTGAATTTCCAATACTTTGGCTACCTGATGCGAAGAGCCAACTCATTGGGAAAGACCTTGATGCTGGGAAAGATTGAGGGCAAGAGGAGAAGGGGGTGACGGAGGATGAGATGGTTAGATGGCATCATCAACTCATGGACATGAGTTTGAGCAAACTCCAGGACATAGTGAAGGACAGGGAAGCCTGGCGTGTTGCAGTCCATGGGGTCACAAAGAGTCTGACGTGACTGAGCAACTGAACAAGCTTGTTCATTCCTTTCAATAATCCCTCAGGGAGGTGCTATCAGCCCCAATTTATAGACAAAAAACTGAGACACAGATCAATTAAGTAACTCTCCTGAAGCAGGATTATAGCCCAGGCCTCCCACCTAGAGCCTACCTTCTCGTCAGAGATTGTGATTCAGCAGGTGTGGGGAGCAGCCCCAAAAGATGCATGTTGAACAAACACCCTGGGGCGATCTGGGAGCACTCCAAAGTTTGAGAAGCAGCCCCCTAGGATACACCCTGTGGTGGAGACGATAGAATCTTGGTGCGAACAGAAGTCAGCTGCAGAGGTTTAAACTGTGGTACTCTTTCAGGAGACTCATGAAAGGGATGCTGACTTTGCTTTTGACCTTTGTATAAAACAGACTCTCGGGGCTTCCTTGGTAGTCCAGTGGCTAAGACTCCATGCCCCCAGGGCAGGGGGCCAGGGAAACTAGATCTCACATGCTGCAACCAAGAGTTCTAACGCCACAACTAAAGATCCCGAATGCTGAAACTAACACCCATCACAGTCACATTAATAAATAAAAATATTTTTTAAAAAGAGGTAACCAGGGTCTTCCCAGGTGGTCCAGTGGCTAAAATTTCAAGCTGTCAGTGCTTTGATCCCTGGTCAAACGAACTAAATCTCACATGCTGCAACTAAGAGTTTGCATGCCACAACTAAGACCCAGCACAGTCAAATAAATATTAATAAATATTTTAGAAAAAGAGGTAAGCAGATACATTATGATGTATTTTTTGTGCCCAGCAATAGCTCTAAAACTTGTACTCTCCCAGAAGCCTATGTGGGGGATTTCAAAGTATTTGATATGATGTGCACATTGTTGCTCAGTCGTTCCGACTCTGAGACCTCATGGACTGTAGCTTGCCAGGCTCCTCTGTCCATGGGATTTCCCAAGCAAGAATACTGGGGTGGGTTGCCATTTCCTACTCCAGGGGATCTTCCAGACCCAGGGATCAAACCTACGTCTCCTGTGGCTCCTGCATTGCAGGCAGATTCTTTATCACTGAGCCACCAGGGAGGCCTTGATCTCTCATTAATTATTCATTAATTCACATCTATGAACAAATGCATTTAATTCCACTACTTTCCCCTTTGGCCTGTGATCTGTTTAGAATGACAGTGAGGGATTGGATGAGGTGATGGAGAAAAGCACAATTCAGAACATGTGCCTTTCACTGAGGGGAGGCAGGTCTCAGCTTGACAGTGAGGCTGGAGAGTCCTGGCAGGCTACCGTAGCGCACTGGATCACCAAAAGGGCAGAGAGTTTCCAAGACAAACCTGGTTGGCTCTACAGGGTGGTCTGAGACCGAAAGAATGTGGAGATCACAGGGCCTGGCACTGGGAGAACTGCATTCCTGTCTTAACCTTTGCAACTTAATAACACCATGAACCCTGAGTTCCCACCCCTAGTCCTCTCTTCTCTCAGCTGTAAGGAAGGGTCAGTCATACCTGCCCCAACCTGTCTTGAGTGTGACTGTGCTTTGAAAACTAGTCCCACTGCCAGAAATAAACAAGCACATCTTGTTATCATGACTCTTGGGAATGTCCCTCGGGGACTGGCCTCCGGTGGGTCCCTACAGGAGCTCGTCCTGGACAATTCGGTGAGGGGCTGGCCCTGCAGCCCTGGCTGAATGTCTCTCCAGACCACACACAGAAGCACCTAGAATGACTCAACTTTGCTGAGATCAAAACCTTAAAGAGAGCAAGTTCAGCTGATAAGAAGCTTTCTTCAGGGAGTTTCAAATGAACAATTCAGGGTCTGCTGTTGCTAGGTTCACGTGGACCAGGCTCTGGGCTCCAGCTTCCGGCCTAGAGAACAGAGCTGCCGGTGAAGTGGCACAGGCCTAAGGAAACAGGCAAGCGGGACTGTTTTTTAACTGCTTGTTCTTAGGCCTGTCCACGGAGCCCAGATCCACATAAGAGCAGCATCCCAAGCCCACCAAACAGATGTGGGATGTGCCCTGCACCTGGGTGAAGCAGATGTTGCTGGATGTGGACAGGGTGTGTGGGTGTGTATGTATTTTATTTTTTTGTGAAGAGGGTAATGGTTGAGAAAAGAGTGAGCAATCGTAATTCCCCCTGGTTGCATATCCTAATTGTGAGTTTTTAGATATTTTGATTTAGAGGTACTTTCTTCTCTTGCTGTTGGAGAAAAAAAATTTCCTCTATTGAGAACTAATTTCTTATGGAAATATGGCATATGTGCATATGTATGTGTGAATGTATGCATTTATCTATCCCATACAAGTTAATTTGCATTTTTTACGTTAAGACTATCCTGTGCTATATGCTGTGCTTTGTCACTCAGTCGTGTCCAACTCTCTGCCACCCCATGGACTGCAGCCCACCAGGTTCCTCCGACCATGGGGATTCTCCAGGCAAGAATATTGGAGTGAGTTGTCATGCCCTCCTCCCAAAAGACTGTCCTACTAGCTGCAAATTTAACACCAAGTTTTACTGTAGTGCTTCAGTGTTCTCTTGCCTTAGCCATCTCCTCAACTGACCTAGATACATTCTGATCCCTGGATAGGGTTAGCATGCTGCCCTGGGGAGGATTCTGTAATAGAAATTATTCAGGAGGTCTGGTCTGCTTGTCAAGAGTCTGCTGTTCTTTACTTACAGACCTTGGTTTTCTTACTGGGGTTGGGAACACAGGGGATATAGGAACTAGGGTTAATTTATGAACATGTATGTAAGTCTTGTTATTTGACAGAAACTTTTCTAAATGTTTATAAATATTAACTTAATTCATCCTCACAAACACCCTAAGAATTACAATTATTATCCCTATTTTATAGAGGAGGCTAAATAATTTGTTCAGGTTCCATAAGAATTTAGGAACTCTTGGAAAAGTCCTCTGCCAAGATTAGCATCATTCTTAAACAAGAATGAAACTTACCTAATGGCCTCTCTCTTTGGGTGGCAGATGGCGCTAGTTGCAAAGAATCTGCCTGCCAATGCAAAAGATGCAGGAGACTGGGTTCGATCCCTGGGTCGGGAAGATCTCCTGGAGGAGGAAATGACAACCCACTCCAGTATTCTAGCCTGGGCTACAGTCCATGGGGTCGCAAAGAGTCAGACATGTCTTTTAAGGAATCCTGTTGAGAATCTGATGAAAGCTATAAACCCCTTCTTTGGAAAATACAGCTGTGTTGATAAATTAATCTGCATTCCAAAGCCATCTATGGAGCCCAACCAGATTAAAAACCCTCAATATAATAGAGGAAACCATCAGTCCTATCTGACAACTTCTCTCCCACAGGAGCCCCAAACATAGAGAGAGATATTCTGGCATTTACTATCTGATCTTTGTGCCATGTCTGTTCTTTTTTAGTTACTCTAGATTAGAAATCATCTAGGTAAACTAATAGTCATCGTGGTTATTTATGGAGGGTAAAATTCTTGGGTACTTTCACATTCTGCCTGATGTATTTCTGCAATGTTTGAATATCTCCCTATAAGCAGGTATCATTTTAGTCATTAGAAGAGAAATGAAAGATTTTTTTAAGGAATAAGACAGAGACTTTCCTGGTGGTCCACTGGTTAAGACTTCCCCTTTCAATGCAGGGGATGTGGGTTCAGCCCCTGATCAGGTAATTAAAATCCCACATGTCTTGCAGCTGAAAAACCAAAAACATAAAACAGAAGCAATATTGTAACAAATTCAATAAAGACTTTAAAAATGGTCCACATCAATAAAAAAAAATCTTTAAAAAAAAAGAATAAAACAAAAATTTGCATTACAGTTATATTTTTTAATGTGCAAAATTATATATTGGGTTGGCCAAAAAGTTCATTTGGATTTTTCCATAAGATGGTGCAGAAAACCTGAATGAACTTTTTGGCCAAACCAATACGTACAAAGGATATTCATTGCTACATTGCTTGCCATCTTCTCAAATGGGTTCAGTAAAGAAGAAGTTAAATAAACTATGGTCCGTCCTTTGGACTGCTATGGACTGCTGTAAAAATGGCTACTAAAAAAAGGAAAAACTTCCAAGTAGCTTTAAAGGAGACCTTCTCAAGCCTCAAGATCTACCATTTGGAGAATAAAGCATGATGCTGAATGGTGTATAGGGAGCTACAACTTCGTGGAGGGAATATCGGCTGATGTGTCTAATACCTCCAGAAGGATCAGAAAGACCTGTGACAGTTACTGTCTTTGGCAAGTCAAGAGTGGAAAGAGAGATTTATTTTCACTCGATGACCTTCCCTACTTTTGAATTTTGTTTCATTTATTTATTCTCATTTAATAAATGATTAAAATTCTTAAAAGGAAAGGACCTTAAAGGTCATCGAGAAACACCATCATAAGTGGTTTCTTCCCACCATACGCCCTTGTACTATCTGTCTTTCTTCCCAAAATGATCTTCTCTACCCCTGCTCACCCTTTGGATCTCAACTCAGCTGAGAGCTCTACATCAGTCTTCTCTGACCTTTCCAACAAGGTCAAGGACTCTTCCACCTATTCTTGTAATGCCATGTGCCTTTCCATCCAAATATTTTCCCCAGTTGCATTTCTACACGTATTTTTGTGATTATTTGATTCATATTTGTCTTTTCCCACTAGGTACAAATTCCTTGAGAAAAGGATCCTGGGTTTTGCTCACCAGTATAACCATGTAATTTAGGACATAGTAGCATACCTGGTGTACTGATTCATAAATAGTGAGTGAGTACCTTTACTACCCCCATATTCCTGCCAGCAGGTCATCAGGCCTATGCTAGGACTCCTAAGAATGCGGACTTCATAGTTTCTCCAAGCTGTCCATTATACTTTTAGATACTTCTAAAAGTTAAAAATGTCAACCTGATTTTGTCATATTGAGCTGAAATGAACTTCCACCCGTTGGATTTAATTCTACTCTTAGTACACACAAAACAGGACTAATCCCTCCGCTAGATGATGATTTTTGAAGAATCTGAGCACCAGGGTCTTCATTTTACCTAGCTAGCAGTCTTTAGATCATAGCTACTAAGCTGTTACCTCCTTCAGGGCAGGGAGGGTGTCATTCATCTCTGTATTTGCATTCCCCAGCTCTGGGCTTGTCTTAGCATATGTTATTTTAATATGATCAATTTTTATATGGAAAGTTTTTCTTTTTTTTTTCTTTTAGCCAAACTGCACAGCAAGCAAGATGTGAGTTTCCTGACCAGGGATCGAACCTGTACCCCCTGCAGTGGAAGTGGAGTCTGCACCACTGGACAGGGAGTCCTGGCCGCTCTTGTATTACTCACTTCTGAACACACTCCACTTTTCCTGGTTACCTCCCTGCTGGCTCAGACGGTAAAGCGTCTGCCTACAATACAGGAGACCTGGGTTCAATCCCTGGGTCTCTCCTGGAGAGGGAAATGGCAACCCACTCCAATATTCTTGTCTGGAAAATCCCATGGACGGAGGAGCCTGGTAGACTATAGTCCATGGGGTCACAAAGAGCTGGACATGTCTGAGCGGCTTCACTTCACCTTCACCCTTACAGCACCAGCCAAAATTATGGACAAATATCATAGGTGTAGTCTTCCCAGTGTACCTCCTTCCTTCCATTGTTCCTATCTCTAACTAGTCACAACCAAGAGCCCATGAACTTTGAAGGCAGCCACTGATGATACATAATTAGTCTTGTTTGTGTTGGTTTCCTTTTTTTCTCTTTGCAGATCTCCTGTCTCTACCCTAGAACATTACTGTACGTATGACCTTATTTATTAAAATACTGCCCTCAGCTGCTCATGTTAGCATCTCTTTGTCTCTCAGACTTTCCAAAGCCAGACCAGCAGCTTCATGAAATGCCACAAGTCCCTCACCAAAAAGGATAATGCCATTTAAAAATAGGTCCACTTGGAACCTTCCTACACTGTTGATGGTAAATGGGTACAGTTACTATGGAAAAGAGTATGGAGGGTTCTTAAAAGACTCAAAATAGAGTTACCATATGATCCAGCAATCCCACTCCTGGGCATATACCCAGAAAGGACAAAAGCTCTAATTCGAGAAGATAACATGCATCCCAATGTTCATAGCAGCACTGTTTACACTAGACAAGAAATGGAAGCAACCTAAATATCTATCAACAGATGAATGGATAAAAAAGATGTTTTGTATATATATATATCACTCATATAAAAAATGAAACAATGCCATTTGTAGAAAAATGGATGGAGCTAGAGATTTTCATACTAAATTAGGTAAGTCAGACAGAGAAAAACAAATACTATATCATATATATGTGGAATCTAAAAAAATAGTACAGATGAACTTATTTTCAGAACTGAAACAGACTCACAGACTTATGGTTACTAAAGGGAAAGAAGTGAAGTGAAAGTTGCTCAGTTGTGTCTGACTCTTTGTGACCCCATGGACTGTAGCTCACCAGGCTCTTCCGTCCATGGAATTCCCCAGGCAAGAATACTGGAGTGGGTAGCTGTTCTCTTCTCCAGGGGATCTTCCCAACCCAGGGATCGAACCCAGGCCTCCCACATTGCAGGCAGATTCTTTACCAGCTGAGCCACCAGGGAAGCCCACTAAAGAGGAAGGAGGGGTTATAAAATAGGGACCATGGGATTAACAGAAGCACTCTTGCATACATAAAATAGAAAAACAATAAGGATTTACTGTATAGGTGAGGGAATTACATGCAATATCTTGTAATAACCTATAATGGAAAAGAGTCAAAAGAAAGAATGTGGATATATACATACACAAGTATAACCAAATCACTTTGAGGTACACCTGAAACTAACACAATGTTGTAAATCAACTATACTTCAATTTAAAAAATAGGTCCACTTGGTGTGGCAAATATTACCCAAGGCAACGCTACATTGTTCCCCTCTGTCCCACCTTTACTCAATGAGCACCTTCAGAGAGGAAAGAGAGAGTGTTTGAGCTTCAAGTAAGAATTTTTTTAAATGGCCAGCCTCTTTAATCATCAACTCTGATGCTCAGAACTGTCATTAGATCCATTCTCAAGGGCTCTCAAAATGCTGAATCTAAGCTCTTAGCACTAGATAACTTCTGGGTAAGCGCGATCATGGGCACATCATTGCTAATGTGCACAGTGCTTGGCAGAGTGCCATGAGGCCCATACGTCGAGGATAACTTCTCGGTCTTTTAGCCAAGATCAAGAGGAGAGCCAGTCAGTCTCTGACATTGTCATAATTCCTCTGTGGGGAACAAGTCCTGACCTGGTAAAGGGATGGACACGATGATTTAGTTTCTTTTTCATATTCAGCTTTCATGAGCTATATGACAAATGGATAAAGGATCAGAGCACCCTGAGAACTAATGAACCAGAGGGAGAAATTCATTTAATGACTTAAGTGTGCTTTATCTAATGTGAAATGTAGGTCAATTCACTGTAAATTTATTCATGGGGATTATTTGTTCTTAGCCTGATTACATGGCATGTATTGTAAGACTTCAGCCCTGGGTAACGCAGGACAGACCCTGCTTGTCCCTCCTCATCCTTCTCCAACCCTCTCTCCCCCACCACCGCCCCCATACATGCTGGTAAAAACCCAGCAATATCCATCAGTGCTTGTCTCAATAGAAAAACTGTATTTTGGACCAATAAAAAAATTGATTTGGAGCTCTTTATTACATTTTTGGAGACATTTGGAGTAATCTAAAAGCTAAATACAAAAATTCAGATCTATTGCTGAATTTGCAGTCACAACAAAGATCAGGCAATAAGAAGGGTATTTCAGCATTCTATGGGTTCAAGCTGGGTATGTGTCACCAGAGAGACAAATTTTTCACATGCAGCATCCAGGGAAAAAATTTTATGATGTTTGGGTAGTAACTTCTTCTCAATTCTAATTTTAAAAAGCCAAGACAGCAATCTCCTGGGGTTTATTGTAATCATCATTATTATCATTTTGTAAAATTGAGATTAGTAACTGATAGTCCAATTTGGATGAATGTTTCATTAGCTTCATTACCTCTTATAATCAAAAAGAAGGTTCAGTTTTTGGTCTTAAAATACAAGCCAGTAAAGCATTTAAAGATTTGAATGAAAACTTAAGAAAAATGTTTTATTGTTCAAAACAAGTGCCCATAAGATCCATATTTTCAGAGGAAAAAATTTATGGGGGCCTAGTTCACATTAGTATCATAGGTCATTTAGTACAGTAATGTGAAAATCCTGTGGTTTATCAAAAGTTGCCTTTCTGACTTGGAAAAAAAGAAAATGGAATTTAAATTTCTTTTCCTTTTCTAATTTAAGTTTCAAGGTAACTGGAGAAGGAAAGTGTAAGGAAATACTAAGAAACATTAATTTGGCATTGAGCACTTAGCAAGGTAAAGAGAAGAAAATGTCATACTTTCCCCCAAACCAATTTCATCTCCAAGACAAAGAGCAACGTGGCCTTTGAATGATTCTGTAAATTCCAATGAATTTTATAGAATAGGAAAAAACATTACTTTGTGGACTTTTGTCTCAAAACTGTGAACTTAAATGCCTTCTCCTCATCTCCCCTGTGGAACAGTTGTTTAAAACAATGAAGGACCCTGGAAAAATCTCCTAAGTAACTTCGGAGTTATAAAGGACTTCTTAAGTCCCATAAAAAGGCAGTATTAAATTGCACTGTTCCTGGAAGAACTATGGAGAAGGAAATGGCAACCCACTCCAGTACACTTGCCTGGAAAATCCCATGGATGGAGGAGCCTGATAGGCTACATACAGTCCATGGGGTCTCAAAGAGTCAGACACGACTGAGTGACTTCAATTCAATTCAATTTGGAAGAATTAGCCTTGGAATATAAGTAATAATAATGCCCTATATTTGTTTAAAATTTTACAGTTTATAACTTGCTTTCATGCACACAATTTTATCTGATCCTCATATTGTCCTGTGATGCTCAGCAGAATTTTATCTTGCGTGGCAGTGGGGGCAGGGAGGATGGTGATCTATAGTCATCCGCAAAAGACAAATCACATCTACTTAATGTCTCCTGATCACAAAGTGCTGAACACATGGTTTGGTGTCTATGTAAATAAGTTAGCTTGCCTTTAGAGGCCTGGATATACTAAAACCCTCCACAACTTTAAGCCGAATGGTGGGGATTAGGCAATAAGGATGGGAGCCTGACTGAGGGGCTCATGTCTCCAACTCACTCTCAGTCAAGGCACTAGGTCATTGAGATGAATGGCTAGTGGAGGTGAGCAACCCATTTATTTATTTATTTATTTTTAATATTTATTTGTTTATCTATTTATTTGGCTATACTGTGTCTTAGCTGCTGCACATGTGATATTTAGTTGTGGCATGCGGGGTCTAGTTTCCTGACCAGGGATCGAACCTGGGTCTGCTGCATTGGGAGCACGGAGTCTTAGCCACTGGGCCATCAGAGAAGTCCCGCCCAACCTGTTTAGATTCTTATTATCTCTCTCTCTCTCTTTTGCCAAGTGTTTAGTTGCAAAAGTCAGAGTCTCACCAAGAGAAGAAAAACCACTCTGGATATTCAAATAGATGGGCTTGAATATAGGAAATTGGTATATAGATAGATATACTCAGATAGATAGATAGAATATACTAATAGATAGATAGTATCTATAGTATTAGAATAGATAGATATACTCAGATAGATAGAAATGCTCAGAAGATGAGAGCTGAGAAGTCAAACAAGACAGTGAAGATATCAAAAGTCTCCTAATTTCCAGAAGCCTCTACCACCCCTTGGATGAAGGAAAACAGAAAGAAGAAGTGTAACCAGGACCTATGGGCTGGGATCACTGGAGTTAAACTGGAACAAGGTGGGCCAGCTTTGAAGGAAGTAGAGCCATAAAGGAGATGCCATCCAAGATGAGGTGAGGGAGAAATAGCCTGGCCTCTCCTTCCTTCTCTCTAGTCTCCAACTAGCTCCTCTCTTTAGTGGAACATAGCTGCCAGCCAGCAGACAATGGAGTCAGATGCAGCTTGTAGGGATCGGTCTGCTTGCCCAAGACACAGAGCAGATAAAAGGTGAGAAATGGAGCTGAGGATAAACAGAACCAGGACCTGCATAATAAGTAAACTTCTCTTGGTGACAGTTATAGCCTGTACTTTACATTATGCACATTACATTACGTCACACACAACCTATATGTTAAATGTGCATATGATGTGACATCACCAGATCCATTACCAGTTGCAATTTACAGATGAGGAAGCTAAGATCCAAGTTTAATAATTTGCCCAAGTTTACACACTTAAAAAATGTTAGAGCTTGGTCTATTTTTCTGATTATTATGTCTACTGCTATGATCGCTATCCTGGTTCCTTCCATTTGAATATGTTGAAGAAGGGCTAGGATAATCTAAGATTTTAAAAACACAGATAGATGCTTAGAATAAAACTAGTCCAAGGCATTTCAAGCTGGATACCCTGGAGCTCTGAGATCCATAGAACACTCCCCAGACAGAGTCAACAGGATCCCAAACTCCACCCTCCACCGCAAACTTGTGGCAGCTTATTCTTTTATGCAGTGAGAGTCTACTAAGATTTTATTTTAAGAAAAAGATTCTACTAAAAGAGTAAATAGGGGCTTCCCTGGTGGTGGTGGTCCAATGGGTTTCTCTGGTGACTCAGACGGTAAAGAATCTGCCTGCAATGCAGGAGACTCAGGTTAGATTCCTGAGTGGGGAAGATGCCCTGGAGAAGGGAATGGCAACCCACACCAGGATTCTTGCTTGGAGAATTCCATGGACAGAGAAGACTGGTGGGTTATACAGTCCATGGGGTCACAAAGAGTTGGACACAACTGAGTAACTAACACTTTTCACTGCTGGTCCAATGGTTGAGTATCCACCTGCCAATGCAGGGGACACAGGTTTGATCCTTGGTCCAGGAAGATTGCGCACGCCGAGGAGCAACCAAGCTGATGTGCCACAACTACTGAGCCTGCGAGCCACAGCTACTGAAGTGGGAGAGCCTACAGTCTGTGCTCCACAGCAAGAGAAGCCCGCACAATAAGAAGTCCATGCACCACAACTAGTGAGTAGCTCCTGATCACTGCAACTAGAGAAAGCCCTTGCACAGCAACAAAGTCCCAGCACAGCCAAAAAGATATAAATGAATTAATTTTAAAAATAAGTAAAATAATATTGCTCCAGTCTAGTGCTCAGTAGGTCACTAGATCTAGTAATCTCCCTCAAATGAAGTCACTATGGCCCAGAGAGGGTCAGCCAACAGCAGGCTGAAATCCAGATGTTCTGGCTTGCCCCTAAGGCTCTTGCCAATGAACCATACTGTGTGTCATGACGAGCTAAGAGAGAGAGAGTCAGTGAGGCAGGGGTAAGAGAGAGAAGTGACAGCGTGAAGAGGCAAAAGACAGAGACCACGCAGGGAAGGATGACTTAAGAAAAAAACAAGAATGAAATCCCCATTCTCTTGAGGATGCTGCTTGAAGGCTTTAATGGCACTGTGACTCTGCACTTGGGGCAAAAACAAGGCTAATTCTGCCAGCAATCTGACCCGTTCACGGAGGGGCCAAGCGAAATCAAGGATAATAGCTCCAAGATGGAAACAATTCAAACGTTCATCAGCTGGTGAGTGGATCACACATGGAACATCCGAGTAATGCACAATTCTTCAGCAGTAAGGGTGCAGAGAGCAGCTACAACATGGATGCACCCAGAAAACATTATGCCAAGTGAAAGAAGCCAGACACAAATGACCACATACAGTTTAATTCCATTTGTATGAAATGTCCTCAATAGGCAAATCTATCAAGATGTAAAATAGATTAGTGGTTGCCTGAGGCTGGGTATGTGAACAAGGAATGACTTTAAAGGGCAGGACGTTTCTTTCAGGGGTGACAGAAAACGTTCTTGAACTAGATTGTGGTGACAATTGCCCAACTCTGGAAATTTACTAAAAATCCTTGAAAGGTACACTGCAAATGAGTGGATTTTATGGGTGTCAATTTTACTTGAATAAACTGATGTTATTTTAAACACAAAAGATAAATTGAGGGCTGAATCTAGGTTACAGTTTTGAGGGCAAAAAACTAACCCCATAAACATTCACGAGAGAGAAAAATCTTGCCGTATCTGTTAGGTGGGTGAGGTGTGGCCCTTCTGCCACTCCTGGGTCAGGTCACCGGGGACCTCATCCATTACTTCCAGCCCAGTAACAGATCTGTCACCTAGTTCAGTCCTGCCCTGAGACTGCCCTGCACCTCCGCTTCCTGGGTTTACAGATCATGAAAGCTACACAGTTGCAGATTTGAGATGAATATGATACAAGCATAAAAAACTTTCTCACAGGACCTTCTTGGTGGTCCAGTGCTTGAGAATCTGCCTGCTGATGCAGGGGACACCAGTTTGATCCCTGGTCTGGGAAGATTCCACAAGCCGCTGGGCAACTAAGCCAGTGAGCCACAACTACTGAGCCCGTGTGCCTTAGAGCCTGTGCCCTGCAAGAGGGAAGCCACCTCGATGAGAAGCCTGTGAACTGAAACTAGAGAGTAGCCCCTACTCACCGCAACCAGAGAAAGCCCTTGAGCAGCGACGAAGACCCAGCACAGCCAAAAATAAATAAATAAAATGTATAAAATAAAATTTTAAAAAGAAAGACATTGTTTAAAAAAAAAATTCTCATGTGATCTCTCAGCACTCGGCACCCCTCCTTCTAAGTACCTGCTATAAATCTATGTTCCTCTGTGGGCTGTAAACTCCATAAGAGCAAGAATGGGAACCATCTTTTCTACTATTTTCTTGCGCTACTCAGCATTGTCCATTCTAGAGAATTATTTGTTAAAAGAATTAAAAAATTATTAGGGGGACTTCCCTGAGGGTCCCGTGATTAAAACTTAGCCTTCCAGAACAGGAAGTCCAGGTTTGATCCCTGGTTGTGAAGCTAAGATACCCACTCCAGTATTCTTGCCTGGAGAATTCCATGGACAGAGGAGTGGGGTGAGCTACAGTCCATGGGGACCCAAAGAGTCAGACACGACTGAGCAACCAACTTTCCACAAGGGCAGAGTTGGGCTCCTTTTTTCCCATCATGCATCACTTTATGTATGCATAAATATACATAAAAGGACTATGTATAAAAAAAACATACGTAAAAAGACATACACAAAAGGACAATGTATTAAAACTTTAGTACTGAGACTTCCCTGGGGGTTCAGTGATTAAGACTCAGAGATCCCAATGCAGGGGTGCAGGTTTGATTCCTGGTTAGGAAACTGGATCCTGCATGCAGCAACTAAAGATTCTGTGTGCTGCAACTAAGACCTCATGCAGCCAAATAAGTAAATAAATAGTTTAAAAAGTTTCAATACTTTTTATCAAAATGGGTCCCTAATTGCTTAGTGATTTTAAAAATGCATAGATAAATAGAATCAAAAGATGAAGTGTACCACAAAGATCTCAGATGGGGAGCTAGCAAATGAAAGATAGTTTTTATATAGTCAGAAATTAGTTCTAGAAATAGATTGAACTAAGAAAGACTGCATGTGAAAGATTGGACTTCAGTCTGAATTTATTAAATTCGCCTATGGAAAGAAACTAAACTACAATGGATACTTTATTGACCAACTGTTCAACTTTTAATAAAAGTATGTGATAAACCTCACATTAACCATAGACATGGGTGAAGAGTGAAAGCTCCCAAAGGGAGCTATAATTGTTTTGTCAGTTCAGTTCAGTTCAGTCGCTCATTCATGTCTGACTCTTTGCGACCCCATGGACTGCAGCACACCAGACCTCCCTGTCCATCACCAGCTCCTGGAGCTTGCTCAAATTCATGTCCATTGAGTCAGTGATGCCATCTAACCATCTCATCCTCTGTCGTCCCCTTCTCTTCCTGCCTTCAATCTTTCCCAGCATCAGGGTCTCTTCTAATGAGTCAGTTCTTCACATCAGGTGGCCAAAGTGTTGGAGTTTCAGCTTCAACATCAGCCCTTCCAATGAATATTCAGGACTGATTTCCTTTAGGACGGACTGGTTTGATCTCCTTGCTGTCCAAAGGACTCTCAAGAGTCTTCTCCAACACCACACTTCAAAAGCATCAATTCTGCAGTGCTCAGCTTTCTTTATGGTCCATCTCTCACACCCATACATGACTACTGGAAAAACACAGCTTTGACTAGGCAGGCCTTTGTTGGCAAAGTAATTTCTCTGCTTTTAAATATGCTGTCTAGGTTTGTCATAGCTTTTCTTCCAAGGAGCAAACGTCTTTTAATTCCATGGCTGCAGTCCCTATCTGCAGTGGTTTTGGAGCCCCAAAAAATAAAGTCTCTCACTGTTTCCACTGTTTCCCCATCTATTTGCCATGAAGTGATGGGACTGGATCCCATGACCTTCATTTTCTGAATGTCGAGTTTTAAGCCAGCTTTTTCACTCTCCTCTTTCACCTTCATCAGAAGGCTCTTTAGTTCCTCTTCACTTTCTGCCATAAGTGTGCTGTCATCTGCTCTGCACATGGCTCCTTGTGATTGTCCCCTCATGGTGCGTAGTCTTCACCATGCTGATATGAGGCAAGTGATCTTCTGTGGCTCTTTCCATAGTCTCACTTCCCAGAGTTAGCTGCTCATTCACAGCTGGTGACTAAAACATCCTTATAATCCTCTCTTTCCTTTCACTGCTTCTTTCTCCTCATCTATCTCCAGAGGTTTAAATAGGTCCACACTTAACCTTTGGCTAAGCTATTCAGGAATAATGGGATACCTTGATATTATTACTCTTATTCAGTGTAGAAGGCAAAAACCATTATCAGCCATGTATTCCTATGGGAGAAGTGAGGCCCAGGATGTCATCAGAGTGTTGGGGGCCACATTGGATCAGAACTCCAATCTGTAGAGCTCTGGCCCAGGGTTTTGTCTCCTCCCATGTCATTTCTCAACTAAACAGTTTATTAAAAGCCTCGATGCCCAGAGTCGAGGAAAGCTTACAGATATAGTTCTGATCCATTTCAAAATATGTTTCCAATATGATAATCCCTGCCTCCTAGGCTTCCAATTTCAAAAAGACTTCAGAAAATTGGTCTCACAACTACTCAATTTTGAACAACAAAATATTCAGCCTAGAAGATGATTTATTCAAACCCAGGTATACTGGATGGGGGCTTCCCTGGTGGCTCAGACAGTTAAGAATCTGCCTGCAAAGCAGGAGACCCGGGTTCAATCCCTGATCAGGAAGATGCCCTGGAGAAGAGAATGGCAACTCACTCTGAACGTGTTGGAGTTCACTCATTCAGTCGTGTCCAACTCTTTGCAACCCCACAGACTGCAGCCCACCAGGATCTCTGTCCATGGTATTTTTCAGGCAAGAATATCGAAGTGGGTTGCCAATTCTTCCCGACCCAGGAATCGAACCCAAGTCTCCTGCATTGTAGGCAGATTCTTTATCATGTGAGTTACCAGGGAAACCCAACCTACTCTAGTATTCTTGATATACTTGCATTTTTACACATGAATATATTTCTTGGAGAACTAAAAAAATTTAATTTCACCCTTGCCAGCAGCCTTCTGCCACAGGGGCAAAAAAAGAGGCAACAAAAAAAGTTCCTTTTTTTGTTTTTAGGCCACACTGTACAGCAAGCAGAATCTTAGTTCCCCGACCAGGGATCTAACTGCTGTCCCATGCATTGGGAGTGCAAAGTCTTAACCACTGGACCACCATAGAAGTCTCCTTAACTTTCCTTTTTAAAGAAATATCCCCAACAGCATTCTAGTATGACTGTTAGTATAATGTTAGGGGGGGGGAAAAGAACACTAACCCACCTCAGAACAAAAAATAGAGAACCAGAATTTGAGAAAACCTTCCAAAGCATCTCTGTGTCCCTAATGTTACCTTCACGCCTCTCTGAAAAGGCTTCTGTCGTGCCCTCGGGGGGGAACCAGCAGCCATTGGGCCCTCCCACAGTCCTTTGGAGAGATCGGTGAGGGAGGAAACAAGGCCTCCTGGCAACAACCAGCACTGACTTGCGAGGCATGTGAATGAACCACTCTGGAAGCAGACCCTCAGCCGCAGTCAAGCCCAGTGTCTGCCCCGCGGCTCTGGCTGACATCTTGGCTGCCACCTCGTGAGGTGCCTTGAGCCAGACCACACTGGTCAGCTGCTCCTGGATTCCTGGCCTGCAGGAACTGTGAGATAATAAATATTTATAGTTTAATCCACCAAACCTGGGATGACTTGTTACGTAACTGTAGGTAACGAATACAGAAAGTCACCTGAATATGTGACTAATAAACGACATAAATTTGGTCAGAAAATTAACCACTAGGTTCTAACTGCTGAACTCATTCCCAGAGTAGGGAGTTGGGAGATTGGAATGAGAGGGGGAAGACCGGAATACTTTATATTGATTATTTTGTTTTCATTAAGGGGTTTTTATTTTTTTATTTTAAAGAGAAGGGGGTGGTGGTGAAGGGCTGGGGAAGGGAGATAGAAATATGGAATCTTTTTTAAGGGTTTTTTTTTTGTATTTTTTTCTTAATTATTTGTGTTTTAAAAGAGCAATTTTAAAATTTGTTCTTTGGTTTGAGGTCTTGTTGCTGTCTTTCCTCTCTTCTACTTTCTTTCCATAGATAGAATCTAAGTAGGCTGGTGTTGGCTGGAGTTATATCCCACTTGGGGTTAAAACTGCTGGAATATACTGGAGGAGCACTTGAGTGAGAACAAAGAGAAGAGTTATTTTCTTTCTTTTTGACATAAAAAAGACATTCTAATCCCAGAACCTACAATAGAACAAAGTCAGCTGTGTCTTCATAAGGACCTTAGTGTCTTTAAAATCAATTCCAAATAGTAACAACAGATAGAAATGAGATCCTGTCCTGGGATCTTCCTGGATAAAACTAGTTACAGCCTCAAACACAGAGAGGAAGTTAATGGCCAATTTTTCCCAAAGGAAAGGTTAGTTGTGGAGACTGTTTCAAGGGTAAGTCTCAGGAATTATGACATATTAGACAAAAGGAAACATGGGATTATAAGTGAGAAGATTATAAGTGAGATTTGTTGAATGAATTCATTAGTAGAATGTATTAATTAGTAGAATAAATTATCCTTTATTGTGGTACATTGAGATGGATTCCAGTTTTTTCACAATTATAAATAATGCTTCAGCTAACATTCTTTATTCCTCCTCTGCAAAATAAATTATGAGTGAGAAGATAGCGAGAGTGGCTAATTTTAATTATAAAATGATAATGTTCAGGGTTTCTCAAGTTTTAGTGTACTTGAGAGTCACTTGGAGCAGGGAGACAAATTCAGACCTCAAGGCCTCAGCCTCAGAGATTCTGATTTAGGATTTAGCAGGTCTAAGGTTGAGTCCAGTAACCTATGTTTTTAATATTTATTTATTTATTTGGCTGCCTGGGTCTTAGTTGTGGCACTTGGGATCTTTAGCTGTGGGTCTAGTTCCCTGACCAGGGATGGAACTCATACCCCCTACATTGGGGGTGAGAAGTATTAACCACTAGACCACCAGGGAAGTCCCCAGGAATCTATGTTTTCAATGAGCATAATATGTTGCTTTGACTGTCAAAGTTTAAGAAAAATTGAGTTACTATACACAATATGTGTCATCAGACGCTGTGTTTGTTAAAATTATGAATGGAAGGATGTCTAGAAATACTAGGCAAAGGGTGGACAGCAAGGCAGAGTGTGAAATGTCATCCTGACAAGTGCCCAACAGACATTTCCAGCAGATCTGTCAATTGCTCCAAACCCTCCTAATACTATCCATCTCCTAAAATGCAACTATGTTTGATTTTTCACAGTTCAAAATCTAATCATTGCACAGTAGCCATCAGAGAGGGTATTTCAAAATAACTGTATTATAAAGGAAGATGGTAAATGTTTCCCTAGGTTTTGATGGAATACTATGTTCTTACGGTGAAGCAGCACTTGACTTGAAAATTCTAAAATGAGAAGGAAAAAAAAAAATAAAATGAGAAGGAAAAAAAATTAAATCTAGTTTTAGAAGAAAATTAACTTTTATAAGTAAACATTTTTAATAAGAAGAGTATATGAGATATAAAATAAAAATCTCGACTCTTTGTTATGTGGCTGCAGAGGCAGTTTTACTTTTTATTAGTGACACATGCAATTCGGAGGAGAAAAGCCTGAGGACATGTGGGTACAGCCCAGCTACGCTGCTGTCAGCACAGGCAATCGTGTATTTCCAGTCATTTCCACAGGTGACACGCTGACAATTGGATTTACGGAGCAGTGACCCAATTCAGTCACTCAGAGAGCTGAAAAAACACAAGTGTCACAAAACAGAGGGGGAAAAAAATAAGAAAATGATAGTATGTGGAATACAAACAGGAGGAAAGGAAAAACTTCAGGATTGAAGGGGACTAGAGGGGACCCCCAAGTCCAGCACCTTCATTTTACAGGTGAGAAACAGTCATGAAGTGTTTTTCGCCTGTGTTTGCCCTCATGATATCCAAGTGGAACTCAGACCTCCCAGCCCCCAGCTCAGCAGACCAAGGGTTATTTAACTCATAGTGGTGGAGTCGGCGCTAACCCACCCCAGGGACGAGAGCCTCTGGGGATCATCACTGCCTCCAAGCGTGTGTCTGGCTGCTCTGCTGACCAGGTGCTGCCTTGAGTAATTTTTTTTTTAAATCACATCTGTTATTTTGTATTTAACTTATTGGAATACCTTTGCTTTTTAGAAATAACATTCTGCAATAATAAATCTAAAAATAAAACATTGCACATTGTAATAATAATGTTTTTTCTTTTAGCCTGCTCTTATCATTTATTCTATCATGAATGTTTCCAGTGCATCCGGTTGAATGGCTCACTGTTTTCTAGAATGGGACCTTATTTTTTATTTTTTTGGCTGTGCTGGATTTTTGTTGGGGCAGGCAAGCTGTTTCTCGTGGGTTTATCTACTTGAGGTGTGTGGGCTATGCACAAGCTTAATTGAGATACATGGCATCTTAGTTCCCTGACCAGAGATGGAACCTGGGCACCCACATTAGGAGCTCAATATCTTATCCACTGGACGACCAGAGAAGTCCCTGCTCATACTTGTGCTTAAGTTCAGTTTTAAGCTCAGTTATGTGTGACTCTTTTTGAGCCCATGGACTCTCGCCTGCCAGGCTCCTCTGTCCATGGGAGTTTTTCCAGGCAAGAATACTGAAGTGGGTTGCTATTTCCTCCTCTGGGGGATCTTCCCTACCTAGGGACTGAACCCGCATTTCCTGTGTCTCCTGCGTTGCAGATGGATTCTTTCCCTCTGAGCCATTGGAGAAGCCCAGGGAAGCCCCTGGGACCCTGTTTACTCTGATCATCCTGTATGCCCACCTTTAGCACCGTGCCTGCCACACAGCAGGAACTCAATAAACATGTGTTGAATGAATTCATTAGTAGAATGTATTAATTAGTAGAATAAATTATCCTTTATTGTGGTACATTGAGATGGATTCCAGTTTTTTCACAATTATAAATAATGCTTCAGCTAACATTCTTTGATGAATCTTTGCACCCACTCCTTATTATTACCTTGTGATAAATTCCTAGAGATGCAATTAGTGGATCAAAGCCTTTAATACATATTGCAGAAATGTCTTTCAGAGAAATGGTCCAGTTCCCCCCTGTACTCCTGCCAAAGTTCTTTTCTTTCTTTTTAACAATGAAGATATTTGTCTCCTGAGAACGGAAGTTAGTGCTGGGAAAACATTTTCAGAACATTCTGCCCATTTTGATCGCATAAAACAGTTTTTGAACACTTTCCGTCTGTATTGTATTAAATTGTACCAGTAATTTATCTAGAGGTGAAAGGTTACTGAAGCCACTGCTAAATCGCTTATATTCGTTGGACTTGTTGTGCCGTATAAGTTTTATGAAAGGAGGGAGGGGATGTGTCTTTTGCTTGAGACAGCGCAAGGGAGCCCAGACATGGGGTTTCAGAACCACAGTGGGACAGAAGGGCAGGGTGGCAGGGCGCTACAGCAGGGGAAGCCATGTCCTCGGAGGAGGCCGCAGCACAGAGTTCTCTCAGGTACTACATACACACAACACGTGTGGAACAACGTGGGGGGACCTCAAAGCACAGTGTCTGAGGGGAGGAGAAATAGACACTTTTAAGACTCATAAAAATGAAAACAATGCATGTGAAACACATCAGAGGGGTGGTCTGATTGGAAGGGAGGACGCAGTGCATGGGGATCAGATATGAGGGGAATCATGCTCAGACCACGGATGCTGTGAATGTGCCCCAGATGGGGAGGAGAAGTAAGCTGTGGCCACTCAAAAGGAAGCAAGAAAGAAGAGATTTCCCTGGGGTCCCAGAGGCTAAGACTCTGCAATCCCAAAGTAGGGGGTCCGGGTTTGATCCCTGGTCAGGAAACTAGATTCCCACACGCCACAAGTGAGAGTTGGCATGTCACAGCTAAAAGTCCCTCATGCTGCAAATGAAAGATTCCGTGTGCCACAACTAAGACCCTGCGCAGCCAAATAAACAAATAAATAAAAATAAACATTAAAAAAAAGAGAGAAGGAATGAAGGAGATAGAGGGAGGGAGGGTTCTGACACCCTCTGAACCCCCAAGCCCTAACTCTGTCACTAACTCTGGATGAATTGCCCTCGAGTCCCTCCCCAGGCCTAGGTTATACATGCTGGGGAAGGACTAGAAGGTTCCAGGGGGTCACGCTGCAATTCAGACATGAGCAGGGTGCAGATGCAGCCGCCTAGGCGCTTTCGTGTAAATACAGGTGTTGTGTTTCCCCTGTCCACCCTGACAAATCCCACAAACAGAAAGCATCGATCGATTTGTAAAACAAACCATGTGCTTTATGGAAGAAGCACTGCTAGCAGAGACTTCCATAATATTATAAGCAGATGTGAGCCGTTTATTAAATTTACAAACAGCAAAGTCCCATAATGACGGACCTCCCCAGGACGGCCAGCTATTCTTTGGCAGAATTCCAGCAGGAAATTTTCTGGTGTCGACTGTTCTCCTTTCCTCTTGGAACCACAATGTCTCCGACAATGTTTGAATTATTTAAATATGCCCCAAATCTGCAGTTCATTGCCTTATCATTTCAAAGGACTGTACTTCTATAAATCATATCAAATGTCTGAGATTCAAACCAAAAAAGCAAGGGGAAAAGTGAGGCACAGATACTCCTGTCTATCCAAGAAAAGCACACAGCAGAAAGGAAATGACATTGCATATTACAAGCAAGTATCCTTTTGAAAGGTTTATGTGAACACAAGATGATAAAGCACAGTCAGTTGGTTCCACAGATTAAGATGTGTGCATGTGGCTGTGTGTGTAGGTTCTGTAATTAACCTGGTTAAAAATGACACAACTTGCTCATAAGAGCAACCAAGTAAATGTATTAGAATATGTGGAGAGGAGAGGAGTTGCCTAAAGCAATTTTTCCCTTTATTGTGGAAGGGAGCAGCAAGCTTTGCTAAACACCTTGACACCATCTATGCTGATGGATGCCAGACCATCCCTGTGTGATCAGTTTCCTCCTGGTTTTCATTTGGAAGAGGAAGCAGCTTGAAAACCAGGGTTTTTTTTCCCCCTCTGGCTTTAGAAACACAAGGAGACCGGCCAACTTTTAAATATTCTGTTGGTCTTAGTTGTGTTACGTAGGACCCAGTTATTCCACTCTAGCTGTTGCCAGGAATTAGACATACACAAGAAAAGAGATGAGCAGGAACAAATCATTCTTGGGTGCCTTACCCATGGAGAGCATTTCATCTGTTCTTGGCTTCGCCGGTGGAGATTTGGAGCCTGGGAGAAACACAGTGAGTTTCAGCACTTGTGGAGACAGAGAACAGGGCTTCTCTCCCACCCTGCTGTGGCCCCTGTGGACTCCAGTTCATTTCAGCCCACCTTACACAGGGGACGTGGTGGGTACATGGGAGGAGACGGGAAGGTAGCCAGGCACATGATTACAGCCACTAGAAAGCAGGCTCTGAGACTCAGATTGTGTGCAGGAGGTCAACTAGGAAATGCTCTTATTAACCATACCTGTGAGGGAGTGAAGAAAGCAGGATAAATGGAGGAAGAGGCTGGTCACAGAAAGACCTCAGGGATCTCCAGGGATGCTCTGCTCTGTGGCAGCTCTTCAGAGTTGCCCCCCCTTGGCCACTGTTATTAGTCCTCCCACATCAACCATCTAGTTGTTGGATACTGGCTATCTTTACCCCACACACCACTCACACACACTTCCCTCATACCAGGAGGAGTGGAGAGGGACTCAGATAGGAGCTATTGGCCAACAACACTTCCAGCAACAAAAGGAAGAGGTTCCTCAGTGGATGTACCAGGGAAACCACCACAAAATAAAAGATGCGTCTCAGCCACTAAGGAGCTTACACTCTTTATTTCGGGACCATGTACATTAACCACAGTACAAGGCAATAGATTATTAAGTGTTAAGTGAATGGCACTGATTGTCTGTTTTACAGATGTGTGGAGAAATGACGGAAAGCTGGAAGTGGAATTATGGATTACTGGACCCAATCAGCTCCATTTCCAAGTGAGAATACTCTGACGTGAAAAATGGGGAGACATGTCCAAGCTTACATGTCTACCAAGGAGCCACCTAGGTTTCCTGATTCCCATTTCAGTCCTCATTCTCCTCCTCAGTAAACCTCCCACTCCCTGCCTTTAGAACTGGTTACTTGTGATAGGACTGATCTTATATAATTGTGACTAGATCCAGGTAAGGCAGAAAGCAGAACCCTCACAATAGGTCCTCACCAGAGGAATTAAAGTCAAAGAAAGATCTTTGGTTTTATTCTAAACAACTGTCAGTCAAGAAATGGGACTAGAAATGACTGCCCTCAGCTTACAAGTAATTTCACATTTTATCACTTGCCAGTCTGTTTGTGGTCGTGTGGGAGGCCGCCATCTCTCCTGAAGGAATGACCCGCCCCAGCTATGCTCATTTTGTGGAAATGAGAAATGGTTTTTGAATCAGTTCCCAAAAAACACCAAAGAACATAAAAGTAGAAAACCAGAGTCAAGACCAGACCACACTGGTGCTATCTCACCTCTGTTGAGTTTATTTGGTAAACCGTAACTGTAGTCTGTAGTCGTGCTCACTGTCTTCCAAATGGCAGCATGGCTTGCTAAGGGTCTCCTTTTCTTCTAGAACTTTCCAGTTCATTGTTTTTTTTCTATCCATGTGAAGTACTTCTACAAATATGTAAGGTGCATTGAGTGGGTAACAGAAAGGGCAGCTTAGAGGACATAGGACCAAGTCAGTATTAAAGATCTGAGTCCTTTGATAAGTAACTACCTGTTCATTCCTGAAGTCACTCATTCAACAGGTATTTGCCAGCACTTACTCTGTCCTAAGTGAACTTGTCAGAACTGAGGGCTTGGAGATGAGTAAGATATGGCCCCTCAGGAACCAAACCATCAGGAAGCTTGACCTGGTAGACAAGACAGAGATGTGAATGTGAGTCACGTATAGTGCTACAAGGAAAACCAGAGCAGGGATGTGGGTGGTGGGATAGTGCTAGAGTTGTCTGTGCTACAAAGAGTCCATTTATTTTGTTTGATGTGAAGCATCATTTGGCTTGAGTCCCACCCATTGTTTTGTTGTTCAGTCGCTAGGTTGTGTTCAGCTCTTTGAGACCCCATGGACTACAGCTTGCCAGCTTCCCTGTTCTTCACTGTCTCCCAGAGTTTGCTCAAGCTCATACCCATTGAATCAGTGAAGCCCTATTATTTGTTTATTCACTAAAAAACAGTTACTGGGAGATTTCCATGTGCCTAGTATAGCACTAGATACTTCAAGTACATCTACTTGAGTGACTCATTAATAACGTTCTTAATAATGAAGGGTTTTGATGTATTAGAACATCTATTTTGTTGTGCTTTGCTTCCTGAAGCATACATATGTCGAGGGAACCCAAGCATCCCATCCATTCCATATCACGTCCTACGCAGATCTACTCTAGTAGACTGGAGCTTAGCCTCTTCCTAACTCCAGGTCTCTGTATTTCTTTTTCAACATCTCTGCCCCTCGATTCTTCTGAACTGGGACATGCTCCTAGGTTTTTGCAACTGAGTCATTCTAGTGGTTCTTCTACTCTTAGCTCACTTCCCTAGAACCTGAGTTCCTTAACACACTCTTGAAACAAAAATAGTCTATCCCATACAGTGTTTCTCTCCAGCCCTCCACCATGGCTTTTTTTTGGTTACCCTAGCCCCTTCAGTGTCTCTGCAGAGAGCATGGGCACACTCACACACATCTCTCACACTTTGCTGTTTCTCCATTCTTAAATGGTTCATTATCCAGCCCAAAGCCCAGCACAGAAGTAAGCTGTACTGTGGGGATTTGGAGGGGAGAGACTAGGGTGATGTTGCCTCATGAACTCAGTGATGAACGAGGTCATCACTAGTCTCTGTGGAGATGGATGTCTCCAAACATTTGCACTGGTGGGTGCTCCTCACTTCTCTTCCAACCGCCTCTGAAGTCTCAGGCCTCCCCTCCTGCTTTCTTGTTGGCCCATCCACCCTGCTGCTTTATGCCTCACTACTTTTCTCCCTCCAGAAAATCTCCCTTCACCAACCTATAATTGCCCACTGCTCTTTACCCTCTTCGGCTGCTTCCCAGGAGGCCCTGGAGCCTGTCGACAGCTTAAGGTCTCACTCCCACATTGCTCATGCATGTAGGATCTTGCACTATCACTGACACATTTTTCTCAGCCATCGGGGGTCAAAACTTCTCCAGCACAGAAAGAAAGGCAGAAGGGGTGGGAGGGCATGTGGAGTAAAAGTAGTCATTGTAGGACACACTCAGCTCAATGGCAGGCAGAGTCACGGCCACAGCTCTGCAGGGTACACTGCTGAGCACCGATGAAAGGGCTCTGCTGAGCTTGCACACAGAGTAGGGAGGACGCATGTATCTTCCCAGTGTAGTGTCATGGGTACAGTTCTTGAGAAAACACTTCAGAGACAAACAGTGTTACAATGAAGCAGGTCTGCTCAGTTCAGTTCAGTCGCTCAGTCATGTCCGACTCCTTGCGACCCCATGAACTGCAGCACGCCAGGCCTCCCTGTCCATCACCAACTCCCGGAGTCCACCCAAACCCATGTCCGTTGAGTCGGTGATGCCATCCAGCCATCTCATCCTCTCTCATCCCCTTCTCCTCCTGCCCTCAATCTTTCCCAGCGTCAGGCTTACTAGACAATGGTAAATGTGTACAGGTGTGAGATTCAGAACCCTCAGTACTTAATGTGGGTTTTTTCTCTGAATGTGATCTCTGGACCCACTGCATGGTCTCTGGACCCACTGGCTTGTTTTCTTTCCTTTTTTTTTTTTTTTTCTCTTTTCTTTCTTTTCTTTTTAAAGAGATCTTTACACTTTCAACTTTAAAATAGGGTAGGACACATACCGGGCTTCCCCAGTGGCTCAGATGATACAGAATCTGCCTGCAATGCAGGGGATGTGGGTACAATCCCTGGTTCAGAAAGACTACCTGGAGAAGGGAAAGGCAACCCACTTTAGTATTCTTGCCTGGAAAACTCTATGGACAGGGGAATTTGGTGGGCTACAATCCATGGGTTTACAAAGAGTCGGACATGACTGAGCTACTGATACTTTCACTTCATTTTAGGACACGTATCATGTTGATCTAACAGTTATAATATGAAAGGGCAGCTAAGGTGCTGAACCACTGCATCATCTTCTCCTGGGATGCTTTTAAAGGAAGAAACTTAGCAAATCTGAATCTCTTGGAGCAGGGCCTAGGCATTTGAGTGAGAAGTCTATTGAATCTAAGTTTGGACAAGAGACATTTTAGATATAGATAAATAGATAAATATTATAGACAAATAGATAAAATTTCATTTTAGAGAAATAGCCAGTGCTTGAACATCCTTCCTCTCTCTGGCCTCGAAGCCACACATTAGTTCTCTGCTGGCTCTTATCTGCAATTCTGGAAATATTCATCTCCCTGGAGATTTCCTCTCCGGAGAGGATTGTTTTCATCTTTCTAGCATTCTATAAAGGGAATAATTCTATAATTAATTTCATATTGAGTGAGAATATTCTTTCTATAGATATGTTGGGCTGTCTAGTGCATATGGGAGACATTCCCGGTAGATTATATTTATAATGTTACATAACTGCAGAACACCCCCCACCCAAGTGATAAGATCTGTTCCTCCCAAATGGATCTAGACTTTTTAAACCTTAAAAACAAAGATTTTGAAACTACAGGTTTTTAATTTTCACTTGAATGGAATTGAGACAGATTTGGAAACTTCTTAGTGATAATTCTTGGGATCATGTATTTTCATGAACTTGGTTGTAAATTTTCCAGTTCACAATGAATTCTAAGATCTTGTGAATCTGTTCAGGTAAAGAAGGTGCTTGTCACCACACGGCACTGCTAGAATACTCCCATTTTATAGCTCTTAGTGAATCACTGATATAGGTAACAATCGTCAATGATGAAACACCTTGATAAAAGGCTGGTGGGAAATTTACGAAAACATCAGGATGGCACCTACTGAACCCACTGGTCAATCTCAGTTTCACTGAAATTTGGACAACTTGCCCTTATGTGTCCCCTGTGTGGTGTGGTATGAGACATGCAGTGTGTGTTTAGTCACTCAGTCATGTCTGACTCTTTGCAAATCTATGGACTATAGCTCGCCAGGCACCTCTGTCCTTGGGATTTCCCAGGCAAGAACACTAGGGTAGATTGCCATTTCCCCTGGAGGAGGAAATCTTCCCAACCCAGGAAATGAACCGGAGTCTCCTGTGTTTCCTGCATTGCAGGAGACACGCAGTACCAGCTATGAAATCTACTTGCTCCAAGTTTCAACCAGAACCTAATTAAGTTGAGAGAAACAACTTCCAGTTTATAAGGAATAGGGAGAGAGAGGACAAAGAAAGCAACATCACAGAGGAGAACAGGTAGATCCAGAGTGTGAAACATTCTACAGGATGGCAAACAGTTGTCTTCAAGTCAGTGCCACCAGAAAAATAAGGATGGGTTACTTTAGACATTAAGATGAAAGGAAGCATAACAAACACAGAAAACAAATCTAGTGTTTGCCATTTTAACAACAATTAGGGTGGGACTTTCCTGGTGGTCCACTGGGTAAGACTCCTCTCTCCCAATGCAGGGGGCGCAGTTTGATCCCTGGTCAGGAAACTAGATCCCACACACTGCAACTAAGAGACCCTGCAGGCCACAGCAAAGATCATGATTGCTGCAACTAAGACCCGGCACAGGTAAATAGATAAAAAATTTTTTATTGATTGATTTTAAACTTGTAATTTTGTTGGAGTATAGCAGATCAGTCCTCGGTGTTCATTGGAAGGACTGATGTTGAAGCTGAAACTCCAATACTTTTGCCACCTGATGTGAAGAGCTGACTCATTGGAAAAGACCCTGATGCTGGGAAAGATTGAGGGCAGGAGAAGGGGATGACAGAGGATGAGATGGTTGGATGGCATCACCGACTCAATGGACATGGGTTTGGGTGGACTCCAGGTGTTGGTGATGGACAGGGAGGCCTGGAGTGTTGCGGTTCATGGGGTCGCAAAGAGTCGGATGTGACTGAACTGAACTGAGCAGGTCAACAATGTTATGACAGTTTCAGGTGAACACTGAGGGACTCAGCCATACATATACATGTATCTGTTATCTCCCAAACTCCCCTTCCATCCAGGCTGCCACATAACATTGAGCAGTGTCCCATGTGCTATACACTAGGTCCTGTTAATTAAATAAATATTTAAAAATGATAAAGACAATTAGGGAAGCCTGAGTATAGACTGGGCACTAAGTGATATCAAGGAATTAATTTTATTATGTGGGATAATAGCATTGTATTTGTACAAGAACATGTTCATAGGATTTAGAGAGTAGAAGGTACTTAGGGAGCAGAGATGAAATGACACAGTATATGAGATTTGCTGTAAAATATACACATACAAGTGAAAAATAGACAAAGCAAGTGGTAATACCTTGAGACGGTTGAAACTAGGCCTGGTGGTACATGGGGTTCATTACATAATGCTCTCTACTTTTGGTAGATTTTTTAAGATTTTCATAATACCATGTTTAAAAAAACTCTACCTACAAATAATAACAAAGAAAGCAAGTCACAGAAGAGTATATCACAATTCATGGGGAAAAGGGAAAATATGTTTATGTTTGTATATCCTGAAAGGATACCCAAGAAACTGGTAAAATGATTGCCTCTGAAGAGAGGAACTAGGTGACTGGGAGACAAGGATGGAAGGAAGGCTATTCAAATAATAAAAAATATTAATTAGTTAATTAATTTATTTGGCTGTGCTGGGTCCTAGTTGTGGCATATAGGATCTTTAGTTTTGGCTGTGGGATCTAGTTTCTTGACAGGCATCAAACTCAGGTCCCCTGCATTGGGACCTCAAAGTAATTTTAGCCACTCGACCAGCAGGGAAGTTCCTCAAATAATTTTTTAAAGAGAAGATCCTAGGTGACACAGTGGTAAAGAATCTGCTTGCTAATGCAGGAGACACAAGAGACATGGGTTTGATGCCTGGGTCAGGAAGATCCCCTGGAGGAGGAAATGGCAACCCACTCCAGTATTCTTGCCTGGGAAATTCCTTGGACAGAGGAGCCTTGGAGGGCTACCGTACACGGTGTTGCGAAGAGTTGGACATGACTGAGCACAGCGCACAGCACAGCATATGCAGATGTTGCAAAAGGAGAGAAATTGGTTTTTATAGACTTGGCCCTCATTAGTTCAGTTTTATTCCTCTCTGTGCCCTAGTCATTTATTGGTTGTAAACTGGGTATCTGTGGGCCACATTCAGCTGAAGGAGGTAATTTATCTAAATAATGGTAGAGAAATGTATTTAATAAACAAATATTCAGTGCCTGCTGCTATGGGCACTAGGTCTCAGGAGATAAAAAGATGAGTCAGACACTTGTCATCATCAAACTGATAGTGTTTAACATAATTTCACTAATGCTTTATTTTTAATTTTAGGCATAAAAGAAGGAACCTCAGAATAACCGTTATTTAATTTTGACTGTCTTTATGGTTAATTAAGAATTCTATTTAGCTGTGCCAAGTGATATGGATAATGAAGAAAGAGATATATCAGTATGATTGAAGCCCAGTGAATGCAGAAAGTTTCTGTGTCTGAAACTTTGTACTCAACTACTTTCCCTTGTGGCTCAGCTGGTAAAGAATCTGCCTGCAATGTGGGAGACCTGGGTTTGATCCTTGGGTTGGAAAGATCCCCTGGAGAAGAGAAAGGCTATCCACTCCAGTATTCTGGCCCGGAGAATTCCATGAACTCTATAGTCCATGGGGTTGCAAAGAATCGGACATGACTAAGTGACTTTCACTCACTCACTATAGCAATAGGATTATTAATAAAAGTTAGAATGGCATGGAGAGGAATTAGAGAGGTAAATGATATTAAAGTATTATTTCATCCCACTGATTACTGTAAAGAGCCCTGTATTTCCATGGTGGCCTTGTGGTTCAGACCCACATATTAATACATTAAAAAAATTAAAATCTTTTAATTTCACAGGAGACCAAAGTGATTGTTTTTGCATATATTCTGATATGAAGGCAGATGAAATGTTATCCCTTTGTTTCTATTTTACCTTTGGGTAGAAAAAATTAAGCTAACTGAGTTGATGCTTGAGTTTTTTTTTTTTTAATTTTAATATTATTCATATTGCACTGGGGAAATACTTAAAGAATAATGTTAAGAGCTGATGCATTACAAATCATCAGAATGGATATTTCCTTCTCTTTTCAGCTCCCTTCCAACTCACTAACCTAACCTTGCACATATTGACAGCTTTACATATTGCAAAGGTGGTTCTAATGCTGAAAATTCTGAGTTTATATAATGCTGGAAGTCTGATAAAACTCAGTGGAATCACCTTTTGAGGCAAAATGAGAACAATTAAATCTTCTTAACCTGAGGAAGCTTCAGGATATGGATCTGGTTGGCAGGAAGTAAAAGTATATTCAAAACGGTGAGACAAATGACATATGGGCCAGTTCATTAGAACTCCTGCATTGCAGTTGATCACTAAGATTTAAATGAACACATAATGATGCCAAGCTGATATCCTAACGTGTCTGTTTTGAGCTGCTCTGGACAATAGAACATTGGGCTACAAGGATTACAACTAAGCCTCTGTGCCAAGGATTGGTAGGAAAAACCATCTTTTTTTGGTGCATTCTAAACCTTAGGAGCTTGTCACTCTGAACAAAAGTGAAAGTCACTCTGAATGAAACTGAAAGTCATTCAGTCAGCCATGTCTACCTGTTTGCAAGGCCAGAATACTGGAGTGAGTAGCCACTCCTTTCTCCAGGGGATCTGCCCTACCCAGGGATCGAACCCAGGTCTCCCACATTGCAGGTGGATTCTCTACCAGCTGAACCACAAGGGAAGCCCAAGTACACTGGAGTAGGTAGCCTATCCCTGAGCCACCAGGGAAGCCCCCCAGAAAGGCAAGGACTGTATTTTGTTCAGTTGGATTCTGCGTAGCTGGGAGGGAGAGTGTTTTGCTCATAATGAGTCTTGGCACCAATAAATATTTGTTAAACCAATTTAAAGAAATAGGCAAGTAACAATTGTGTTGGATATATTTATTTTGTCTTTGATATAGACCCAAAGCCATCACTTACCTCTCTGAAGAAACATTAAAAATATCTAATTTCTACCTACATTTATTCTATTTCAGTTCATCTTTCAATTATGCAATTAAAAAACAATGACTTAGCCATGATTTAATCATCTTAATTGTTTAGAACAAGTCTATTCCATTTGAGGTTGATTTAGAATAATATTCCCTACATGAATATAAATACATTGCTTTAAAATTAAAGTTGGTTTGATGCCTAAACAAAATTTTTCTTTCTTTTTTTTGGTAGAAAATCATGACCTTTAATTCTTATCAGTAGCAAATACCTATACCTGCTTCCAAGTTTATTTAAAAGAAGCCTGCATGAAAGTAACAATTTCCAAGAATCCATTTTATTTTCTGAATTCTAAGTCACTTGTCATTTTTGCCATAAATTCTTTGAGGCATGAAATAGCCTGTCAATTGTCTATTGCTCTCAAAATTAATGAATGGTTATCAATTTGTTTATTTATTTTTTAGTATAAATTTATTTATTTATTTTTAACTTGGTACATTTTATTTTTACTTTTTATAAATTTATTCATTTTAATTGGAGGCTAATTACTTTACAATATTGTAGTGGTTTTGCCATACATTGCCATGAATCAGCCATGGCTGTACATGTGTCCCCCATCCTGAACCCCCCTCCTACCTCCCTCCCCATCCCATCCCTCAGGGTCATCCCAGTGCACCAGTCCTGAGAACCCTGTCCCATGTATCGAACCTGGACTGGTGATCCATTTCACATATGATAATGTACATGTTTCAATGCCATTCTCCCAAATCACCCCACCCTCGACCTCTCCCACAGAGTCCAAAAGACTGCTCTATACATCTGTGTCTCTTTTGCTGTCGAAAATTCTGAAAGAGATGGGAATACTAGACCACCTGACCTGCCTCTTGAGAAACCTGTATGCAGGTCAGGAAGCAACAGTTAGAACTGGACATGGAACAACAGACTGGTTCCAAATAGGAAAAGGAGTACGTCAAGGCTGTATATTGTCACCCTGCTTATTTACCTTATATGCAGAGTACATCACGAGAAATGCTGGGCTGGAGGAAGCACAAGCTGGAATCAAGATTGCCAGGAGAAATATCAATAACCTCAGATATGCAGATGACAACACCCTTATGGCAGAAAGTGAAGAACTAAACAGCCTCTTGATGAAAGTGAAAGAGGAGAGTGAAAAAGGTGGCTTAAAGCTCAACATTCAGAAAACTAAGATCATGGCATCTGGTCCCATCACTTCATGGCAAATAGATGGGGAAACAGTGGAAACAGTGGCTGACTTCATTTTCTTGGGCTCCAAAATCACCGCAGATGGTGATTGCAGCCATGAAATTAAGACGCTTGATCCTTGGAAGGAAAGTTATGACCAACCTAGGCAGCATATTAAAAAGCAGAGACATTACTTTGTCAACAAAGGTCCATCTAGTCAAGGCTATGGTTTTTCCAGTAGTCATGTATGGATGTGAGAGTTGGATGGTGAAGAAAGCTGAGCGCTGAAGAATTGATGCTTTTGAACTGTGGTGTTGGAGAAGACTCTTGAGAGTCCCTTGGACTGCAAGAAGATCCAACCAGTCCATCCTAAAGGAGATCAGTCCTGGGTGTTCATTGAAAGGACTGATGTTGAAGCTGAAACTCCAATATTTTGGCCATCTGATGCAAAGAGGTGACTCATTGGAAAAGACCCTGATGATGGGAAAGATTGAGGGCAGGAGGAGAAGGGGACGACAGAGAATGAGATGGTTGGATGGCATCACCGACTCAATGGACATGGGTTTGGGTGGACTCTGGGAGTTGGTGATGGACAGGGAGGACTGGAGTGCTGTGGTTCATGGGGTCGCAAAGAGTCAGACACAACTGAGTGACTGAACTGAACTGATATAAGGTTACTGTTACTATCTTTCTAAATTCCATATATATGTGTTAGTATACTGTATTGGTGTTTTTCTTTCTGGCTTACTTCACTCTGTATAATGGGCTCCAGTTTCATCCACCTCATTAGAACTGATTCAAATGAATTCTTTTTAATGGCTGAGTAATATTCCATGGTGTATATGTACCACAGCTTTCTTATCCATTTGTCTGCTGATTGACATCTAGGTTGCTTCCATGTCCTGGCTATTATAAACAGTGCTTCGATGAACATTGGGGTACATGTGTCTCTTTCAATTCTGGTTTCCTCGGTGTGTATGCCCAGCAGTGGGATTGCTGGATCATATGGCAGTTCTATTTCTGGTTTTTTAAGGAATCTCCACACTGTTCTCCACAGTGGCTGCACTAGTTTGCATTCCCACCAACAGTGTAAGAGGGTTCCCTTTTCTCCACACCCTCTCCAGCATTTATTGTTTGTAGACTTTTGGATAGCAGCCATTCTGACTGGCGTGAAATGGTACCTCATTGTGGTTTTGATTTGCATTTCTCTGATAATGAGTGATGTTGAGTATCTTTTCATGTGTTTAAACAAAAAATTTTGTGGCACCTATAATTAATACATCTCCAGAGCCAAAGAAGCCATTCTTTTTAAAAAATTTATTTATTTTTGGCTGCACTGGGTCTTTGTTGCTGCAGTTGGACTTTCTCTAGATGTGGTGAGCAGGGGATACTCTCTAATTGCAGTGGGTGGGATTCTCATTGCAGTGGCTTCTCTTGTTGCGGAATGTGGATTCTAGGTGTGCTCCGGCTTCAGTAGTTGTGGCACTAGGGCTTAGCTGCTCAGGAGCATGTAGGATCTTCCTAGACCAGGGATCAAACTTGTGCCCCTTGCATTGGCAGTCGGATTCCTAACCACTGGAACACCAGAGAAGTACCAGCCATTCTTATTCAATTAACTATGATCGAAGATTAAAAAAAAATTTTTTTTTTTAGTTTAAAAGTCTTTCTACAATACCTTGGTATTATATAACATTTCATGAAAATGTGTTTATAGATATAGCATTTAAAAGAAATCCCAAATGACCAGAAAGACTTAAAAGTTAGATATTTAATAGTAAAGGAGTTTTGATAATCCACACTAAAAAATATTTTTAAAAGTTTTTAGCCACAGTATAACCCCAAACAAGTCTTCTCAACTCAGTTATCAAGCAACCAAAAGGGAAACATTTTGTCCCACATAATGTTGATATTAACCATGTGATTTGGATTAAAGATAAATCCAATTTAACATCATAATTACTGGAATTCTTCTAGACAGCATGTTCTTCAGAGATACTTAAAGAACCTTCAGTGGCATGTTTTCTATACCATAGGGGAAAAAAAATCTCAAACATCTTCTGTGTTGGGTAAAATAATAACAATTGTTTCCTGAATCCATGTGAATGATTTCCTTTTCTTAAAAAAGACATTTAAATCTGCATCCTCCACTCCACTCTGAATGTCAGGAATAAGGTGAGGCTCTATCCATGGAGATGGCTACAAAGCTAAAATACATTAATTCTTGCAAAATGTTAAAAATCTGCCCTTCAAATAAAATGAAAGTAACTTATCAATTATATGCTGTACTGAAACTCAGATAATATTCTCTCTATAATTATTAGGTAGTAATCTCTCCTAGCGGAGAAGGCAATCGCAGCCCACTCCAGTACTCTTGCCTGGAAAATCCCATGGACAGAGGAGCCTGGTAGGCTGCAGTCCGTGGGGTCGCGAAGAGTCGGACAGGACTGAGCGACTTCACTTTCACTTTTCACTTGCATGCATTGGAGAAGGAAATGGCAACCCACTCCAGTGTTCTTGCCTGGAGAATCCCAGGGACGGCGGAGCCTGGTGGGCTGCCGTCTACGGGGTCGCACGGAGTCGGACACGACTGAAGCGACTTAGCAGCAGCAGCAGCAGCAGCAATCTCTCCTAGATCTTAAAATTAGAGAGCAGATGGAGAGATTTCTATAAACCTAAAAATGTCAAATGATAATAAATAGAAGCTCAAGCATCCCATTTCCATCTCTGGTTCTGAGTAATAGGCAATTTTCAGAAAACGTGGTTCCCCTGTCCACCCTGTTCCTTGGAGTGGGTAAGGCAATTTTAAAAATATCATGAACTGTTGGTGTATTGTATTGAGGAAGTCCCGGAAAATATAGCACAAAATATAAACAAAAGTAGAACAAAATATTTGGTGGAATTTCTTCTAGCTTTTCAACATAGACACAATTGGGTTTGCTCAGGTATATGTGCAGACAGGAGGTTAAGAGGTTATGGATAACAGGGCAATGGGTGAATAGATCAATTTCTTAGAATTTCTGTAGCACCAAGTAAGTCTGGTTTGGTCTTAATAGCTCTCAGTTCAGTTCAGTCACTCAGTCATGTCTGACTCTTTGTGAACCCATGGACTGCAGCACACCAGGCCTCCCTGTCCATCACCAACTCCCAGAGCTTGCTCAAATTCATGTCCATCAAGCTGGTGATGCCATCCACCCATCTCATCCCCTGTCGTCCCCTTCTCCTCCTGCCTTCAATCTTTCCCAGCATCAAGGTCTTTTCCAATGAGTCAGTTCTTTCTTTGAAAGTTTTTTTCAGGTGGCCAAAGAATTGGAGCTTCAGTTTTGGCAACATCCTTCCAATGAACACCCAGGACTGATCTTAGGATGGACTGGTTTGATCTCCTTCCTGTCTAAGGGACTCTCAAGAGTCTTCACCAACATCATAGTTCAAAAGCATCAATTCTTCAGCATTCAGCTTTCTTTATGGTCCAACTCTCACATCCATACATGACTACTGGAAAAACCAGAGCCTTGACTATATGGATCTTTGTTGGCAAAGTAACATCTCTGCTTTTTAATATACTGTCTAGTTTGTGAAAAAAATAAATTTTAGTTTTAGATATATTTGTAATTGACTCAGAAGCTATCTCTTTGATTTAGTTCCCCCAATATCATACTTTTTAGTCACACAAAAATGCGTATTTTTTTCAGTTCCTAATGATCTGCTTGGCAGGAATTGGAACAGTATGGTGGTGGTGGTGGTGGTTTAGTCACTAAGTCGTGTCCGACTCTTTCGAACCCATGGACTCTAGCCTGCCAGGCTTCTCTGTCCATAGGATTCTCCAGGCAAGAATACTGGAGTGGGTTGCCATTTCCTTCTCCATGGGACAATACGAAGACTTGGTAAATTGCTTAGTGGAATGAGTTTTATAACAAGCTCTAGACAGTCTAAGATAAACTGCCACCATGTTTTCCTCTGCTGGATGGAGACAAAGTTCAAGAATGTGAACTTGTTAGATCAGGTTTTTTGCTGGTCTACAATGAATTATGATCACTGTAACTAGTAAAGAAAGGGACTAATAATAGCTGACTCTATAGAAATAGTTTAGAAATAAGTATCTTATAAGGTCTACAGAAGGTGTCTCAACTTCAGAGCAGTTACTGTAGGTTACTGGTAAAATCTATTTGACTTTTATTTGGAAAACTGTTGGGAAAATATACTATTTGGCATTAGAATGGTTAGAGCTAATTTTTCTAAAGAAACAATAAATAGCTTTGAGGTCATTAAGAGAGGTTGAAGAAACTGAGACATCATAAAAATAGGTGAAGTGTTCAAAGTCAGTTGGTTAGAAGCCCAGACTAAAGCAAAGAATTCCAGGACTCATGTTCTTGTTGGGGGAAAGGGTCTGATTGATCTGAGAGCCACAAAATAGGCTAATTGAACACATAATGCATAGATATTCAGATACCTGCACCTCACTCCTCTCAGACTTAGCTGCTATTTTGAAATGAGTGAAATTACTGGACTAAACCAATGCTATATATAACTCTACAAGATGTTGGTATCCCAGGATTGCACTGATAAGTCTAGCAGGAGAGATGACTCTTCAAATATCTCAGGAACTGGTCAAGTAGATAGTGAACAAATATGCTATTTTCATGGAACAAGTATTTGTTGTGTACCTACTAAGTGTCAGGCCCTTTTAGGCACAGAGGTACAAGAAAGAACTTTGCTATTACTTTCTAAAATTCAACAGCTTCTCACTGGCAGGCAGAGGGAGAACATGGGATATTTTGAGAATGGTGAATTAAATAACGGAAAATCTTTAAATCTAAGTTGGGGAAAAATCTAATTTTGAGATGTTTGACAAGAAGTCATTGGGCTCCATGAACTGACAACTAAGCAGAAAGGGAAAATGGCTTTAGTTGTAGTCAGTTTTTCTTTTTGTCTTGAAGAGCCTCTTATGCAAACCTGTCATTTGAGCTATAAAAATATGGTCAATAAACCAAGGGACAATTTAGGTGGCATTAATGACTTTATTACCAATCTCTTACAAAAATCAATAAACATGTACTTTTTAACCATCCCCTGAGGTGGCTTCTTGCCACCACCAGTTATTGTTAGATTGGGGAATGTTTAAAGGTGTGGTAAACAGAACCATTTTTTCTGTGTGATTAGAAACTGTGCCGTGCAACTTTGAAAACTTTCTCAAGTAGCCAGTTCATTGGTTCTCTAATAGTGCTTTTTGATTTATAAAGTTTATTCTCTGAAATAAGTTAAAAAGCTGTTCTCTGTTATAAACATCTGTGGTCATAGTAAAGTCTAGTCCATCAGCCCTAACAAGAAGATGTTTTGTTTTTCTTGTAGAGTATCCAGCCGTTATCCAATGTCTCAACAGACTTTGTCAAGATAGATCAATTTACATAATCTCCAATTCATAAGGGCAGAAGTTTCATGCTCTAAGAAACACTAAAAAGTTGCAATAGTTTCAGTTAGGAGTAACTAAAGAGATTTGCTACCTGTTTCTTGGGGAAAGGAGTTAATCCTGGTTATTTTATATTGGGATGAAGAAAAATGCAAGGTCTTTTCTTATTAAAAACATTTTATTTGTAATTAAAAAGTTATGTGTGTCCCTTGGAGAAGGAAATGGCAACCCACTCCAGTACTCTTGCCTGGAAAATCCCATGGACCGAGGATACTGGTAGGCTACAATGGAGTCGCATTCATGAGCGACTTCACTTTCACTTTCCTGTGTCCCTTACAGAAAAATCACAAACTAGAACTAAGCAGACAGAGATAAATCACCCACAACTCCAATTACCGAGACCTAGTTAACATCTTGGTTTCTGCGTCCAGTCTTTTCTACCTCTCCACATACCAATTTTCAAAAATGACATCATATAGTACATAGTGTTTTGTGATGTCACCGGGCCGCCAAAACTTCTCATTGCTTCAGGTCATCCTACAACATTTCCTAATGGCTGTGTAACTGCAAAGGTATATCATTGACATTAAGGGCACAGTAGGCAGGAGAAAAATTTCTTCTTCTGAATTTAATAGATTACGCCCCCTCATCTCTAAAAGCCGTTCTCTAAATCTCTAAATGACCTCTGACCAGGTGGGTTTTGGTGTCGGCGTGTGCGACACATAGAGAGGGAAAATCCTGCTTGGGGTTCCCACCGACAGCATCGCAATAGGACTCCAGAGCCCATCAGGTTCCTCGTGTCGGAACATCACCTCGCTTCCCCTCCGTGGCGGGCCAGAGGTTTGGGGAAGCGCTCTGCGGACCTAGGGGCCCCATTCCCCAAGACAGTGCATTCCCTCCCCTCTTCACATAGCAGACCCGAGCTCTGCGACAGCTCGGCCGGCGCCCCTCTTTGCCCTCGAAATCTCCCAGCACCGGACGGCTGGCTAGAGACCCAAGAGGTGCCCTGTGGAGCCCGTGCCTGCCCAACCTCGGTGCCGCGCTGCGCGGCGGCCGAACCAGAGCCGCGCGGGGCCGCGCCGTCCCCGAGTGATGACGCGCTTCCTGCCCTCCCGGCGCTCCCGGGCCGTGCGCTCGCGCTCGCCCTCGGCTCTTGTTCCGCGCCTGGAGCCAGCGGCGGCGGCAGCGGCTGGGGCGGCTGCGGGAGCGGAGCGGTCGCTGGGCGCGCTGGGGGACGCTGGCTGCACTCCGAGGCAGGCGCTCTGCAATGAGACAGTAAATGCATCCCCCGGTAAGGCGCACGGCTCACTCGGGTTTTCCTCTTCCTCCAGCTGCATGCACGTTGCATGAATTTCTCGTGTCTTTTCCCTCCCCTTTACAGAAGGAAAATGTGGGTGGTTTTCCCTTTCCTTTTGCATCTCGTGAGTGATGCCAATGCAGAAAAAACCTCGCAAAGCTCCAAGCTTTGATGTTCTAGGGAGCTTTTTGCAGGAAAATAAAAATAAAAAATAAAATTAATGCACCTGTCTATTGCACATGTATGTTTCACTGCACTGAACCCGAGCGCGGCGGTTTGCAAACAGCCTCACAGCCGGCTCCCGAGAGCGGATTCCTAGCCATGGGCAGCTGGTCCCCTGCGGGGCTCCCCCTGGGTTTCCGGTAACTGGGCTTTGAAAAGCGGCCCCGCCTGCCTGGAGTGTCCCCTCGGCCCCGGCCGGGCCCCCGCGCCGGGAGAGTTGGCGCGGGCGGAGCAGCTTCGTTCCAGCACTGGTCGCCCCGACTCCAGCGCCACTTTGCAAACAAGTCTTCGGCTGGGCTCTGGGCAAAGACAGCCGGCCGGTGCGGAGCTCCTTTCCCAGTCCCGGACTCTCAGACCTGCCGATTCCACGATTCTGTTTTACTTGGCAATCTCGCCACAAGCAAACTGCTGGAAACTGGGGGACCAAGAGCGAGGGGGAGAATTGGGATTCAGTGCTGCCGCTGGCCTCGCGCTGGACCAGGGGCGCCCTATCCTTCCTTGGCCCCAGGAGCTGAAATTTCGCCCTCGTCGGGAGCCGGGGGTCCCGGACACCCTCATTTCGTGATTCCCCAAGGGGACCGAGGAGCGACGTTCGAGGGCGCCATATTTTCAGTGGGTCTTGCCTACCGAGGGGAGTGGGCGAACAGCTGGTGGGCCGGGGGGAGAGCGCGGCGCCCCGGCAGGAGAGGCTGGAGCGGTTTTCCCCGGGAAAGTTTGCGCTCCCAGGCCGGCACGGAGGTGGTTTCGCAGGGCGCGCACCGCGCCTGTCCCCGCAAGGGCGCGCGGGCTGCAGCGTGTCGCCAGGCCGGCCCGCCGGGGTTGAGGGCCGAGAGCCGCCGTCAGAGACTGCGCGCTCTGTTCGCCTCGGTCCACGGTCCCGCCGAGACGCAGCAGTCGGGCTCCGAGGCGCAAGGAACACGCCCCTCTCCTGCGGCCGCGGCCGCCGCGGCGCTCCGCTGGAGCCGTGCGCTTGACCGCTTTCCCCGGCCGGGCGCCGGTGCGGACCGTCTTGCCGGCGCCAGGAGCCTCCTGGGTGCCCCTCAGAGCGCCGGAGCTCACTCCCCGCGTAGACGAGGAGCCCCGGTTATCGTCCGTGGTTTGCGGTGACCCCCGTGGAGGAAGACAAGCCCGAGCCTCCTCTCGCCTGTCTGGCTGCGCCCGCGACAGCAGCAGCGCCCGCGGCTGCGTGCTCGGCTCTCGCCGCGGTGCCAGCTGGCGGAGGCGAGGTCAGGGGGACATTTCCAGAAGTTGGGGTTTCAGGGGGATGCGTGGAGAAACTTGGATTTTTGCTGCACGTGAAGAACCAAGGTGACTTGGGGAAAGGAGATTGATTCAGAATGCCTGTCTGGTGGTGAAAACTAACCGCTGGCTATTTCTAGACGATGAGAGGGGAATGAGCGGGTGTTGGTGTTGTCCGAGACGCATTTAAAGACGCGAGAGTAGGGGGGTGTTCTGGAGAACTGGACCCCTAGATATAATAAACTACAAGCAGCTTGGTGCTCTAAATGCCACTGAACTCTGGCTCTGATAGAACCCGGGGTGCTGAGTGGTGACATTCGTCAGGTTGAGCGCTGTTCTCCCTTCTAAAGAGCTTGGAGTTGACGACTTCTCGGGAGGGGGGCTGTGAGGAAATCTTTACTTTTGAGATAGATTGTGATCTCTGCTTTGTGAAGGGGCTGGGGAAGGGCGAGTTGGCTGACCTACAGTTCGCTGGCAGGAACGTGCCAGCCTTTCTCCTTGGCGAGAGAAATGCTGCCATAGTATTGAGGTCATGTCAGCACTTTGGGGCTTCATCATTGGAAAGGCTTCAAGGGATGACTGAGAGCATGTGGGGGGAGGGGGGAGGCTTTCATCTCAGAGATGTGCCCTGTGATGTCAGGATTTAGGCTGCTCTTACGTCTGTTTGCCTCAATAAATACTTATCCAGTGAGAATGTCAGGCATTGAATTTCCAACATTTTATCTTCCTTGTTGGCTGATTTGGGGTATCTATGCAAAAACCCGGGAAGGGCCTTGAATGTGATAAGACACATGGCCTTGAGAGAGGAGGGATATCTGCAGAAATGCTAATTTTGTTTTCACTGAGCCCTAGAACTGTGGAGAACAACCTGAGCCTAAGATACATTTTACTAGAATTAGCATAATTAATTTAGGAGAGAATCAAATTAGTTGCTGAAAGCCTCCATCCCTTTTGTAAACTTCCCAGTCTTAGAAATGGTACCTGGAATCAGAAAACACAGAGCTCCTCAGATTGGGGAAGTCCTTGGATTCTCTCTGCCTTTGTGCCCACTCAGGTCATCAAGGAGTACTGAAGAATTATTAGAGTTTCTGTTTTTGGCATTGATGTGCTTTTACCTCCAAAGGGAAAGTGCACTTTTAAAACTTGGCCCTGTTCATTGAGTTATTGGGGATATTCTTTATAGGCATAGGTTTATTTATATGGGTTTTGAATTCACCTACTGTTAAATCTACTTGTTTGGGGACTTTCAAACAGTATTCCCTAAAGTATTTTTAAGCAAAGTCAGGTTTTAGAAAGAGGTGTGTGTGTATGTGTTATTTGCTTTAGTCCAGTTTCTTTTATAGCTCAAATTATACTGATTCCCCCATTCTTCCTCCCTCTGTTACTAGCAATCATTTGTTTCTAAGAGCAGTTAAGGATGGTTATAGGTGGTGAACAATTTAAATTTTTACCAACTGCTCAGCAAAAGAAAATGTCTAAAGATGTATTTATTCATCTTAGTATTGTGCTTTATAACTATATATATATCACATATTTTTGTGCATGTACTAAACATTACATAATAAAAATCTAAAAGAAGTATTCTCAATAAAGCTAAAATTAAAAATTAAAAAAGTTTTATTATAAACCCTTGTACCTTCATTCCTAAGTTTACTACCTCAATATTTGTTTTTTTTTATGCCTCTCTTAACAAAGTGTTACAAATTGTGCTTTGTTGCCTCTTGCTTGATTCTTATTATAACTTCTTGGCTTGATCAAAGTTCCTGCAATTTTTTCCTATTAAGATTTTATAACTTCAAGAGGTTAGAAATGCCTATTCATTTTGGAGAATTGCCTGTCAAGTTACTATGTGGTGTGTGTGTTGTGGTGTGTGTGTGGCATGCCCAGACTCTTGGGACAGTGTCTAAAACTTGTGATCTCTGACATTACTACTCCAGAACTTTTGAGTCATAATGTTCTCTTGGAGGTTTAAGGTGGTGAATTAGCCAATACAGGAAGTACTAAAAAAGAGTTAAGTAATTCAAAGTTATTTTTATGGGTTAAAAAAAAAATTAAAGACAAGAAGGAAAACTTAATAAGCAGGACCAGAATTACAGCTTAACATATACCCAACTGGTGCCTTTTTAATTACAGTACTTTCCCCCAGAACTTTTTAATCCTATTACTCTTATACTTAATAAGGAGACTAGTTAAAATATAAGCCAAACAGAACTATTACAAATGATGGGGATAAATGCTGGGTATAACCAGATGTTTTGTCTAAAGTTAAAAGAGTTAAGGAATCTGAACTCTATCATATTCCCCCTGTAGGCTGTCCTCAATCCCCTTCCTCAATAAGCAGGAAATTTTCAAAGGCAAAAAAATCTTGGATGGCAGTGGAGACAAAACAAGAAAAGAACAAAATGTTTAGGGTAGACTTCACCTGTCTGTTGACCAAGCCTGTGGCTTAGTGGAGATGTCACTTGGTTTTGAGAGCCTTTGTTTATGTACCACCCAGAGCTATGAATCAAGACGGCTTTTTTGCCACCCTTTCATAGTGGATTGTTAGAGTCAGTGCTAGGACAATGTTTTGTTTCTCCGTTAACCAACAATTAAATTTCATCCAAAGTGATGTTGTTCTGAATATGTAGAACAATAAGTGAATATTTGTATTTCCCTTTTAATCTTTTAGCTGCACTCCTAACAAACAAAATTTTCTAAGTCTGCTATTCACCTATTCAGTGATTGTTTTTGAGGATTTATTGTGTACTTAGACATCTTCTGGCCTCTCCCCACACAGCCAGTCCCTAGAGCATGATCTTTTATACTTTATGCATCTTGTAGATTGGGGGATGGGGGAGGGCAATAGTGTGAGATTAAACAGTACTTGAAGGACAACATGATCAAAGATATGCAAAGGATGTGAACAGGCAATTCTCAAGATAAGGGGTACAAATGGTCATAAACATGTGAAAAGATTCTCAAAGCACATCATGGTCAGGGAAATGCAAATTAAAAAGCCAAGAACTGTTAGTTTTCTGTTCATCCAGTTAGTGCGTGTTTTAAAGGTTGGTAACATCCTCTGTTAGGTGGGTTGGGGGCAACCCTCAGACTCTCGGTGGGAATCTGAATGGGCGCAACCTTGTGGGAAAGCAGACAGTTTCAGTGAAAATTTGGAATGTGTTTATTTGTGTATGTTTATTTGTGTATGCAGTCGCATATTTGGAATCCTTTCTTACAAAAGTAGAAACAGCATGTAGGGATCTGTGTATGAGGATGTTTGTTGCCAGATTACTACAAAATAAGCTAGAAGCAGTATGAGTTCCCATCAGTAGGATGAATATATAGGGTCCATATCTATATATATGGATCCTCTCATCCATATATAGAGAGATTATTTTGTGAAGGATGTCTATGATATATTACATGTAAATAAAATCAAGTTGCCAAGTATCATATGTGGTATGATACTATTTCTGATTTAAAAAAGAAGCCCTATGTGTATGACCTTGAAGAAACATATGGAAGGACACATAAAACCTAATATTGTTTAAAATTAGCTGTGGGGCAGAGGGGTGATTAACTTGCTCCCTGTACACCTTGAATGGTTTACTTGCCTAAACATGCAGGCTTTTTTAATATGAAAACATTTAAAAATATTATTTGGTTAACGAATAGGAAATTTGTCTGGAACCATTTTAGAAACAAAAACTGGGCAATATTCTTTTTTTTTTTTTTCTGTTCCATTCTGCAGCAATCTCTTGTCGCTTTGGAAACTTTCAGTTATCTTCTAAAATTCTGAGATTTCCCAACTTTAAGTGAAATCCTTCAGTATAAGCCTTGGCTTCCAGAAGAGCTATTCACCTTTATCTCCCAGGAGGGTGATGATAAGAGTTTGTGAAACCCTTTCCCTTGACTTTCTTTGATCCCATTCTGAAGGTAGAGGGGAGGTCTTCTGGCCAACTGCAGTCTTCCAGGATTTCAAGGCAGCATGTCCTCAAACTTGGTTTTCCTGAGCCAGAGAGAGAGAGAGAGAGAGAGAGATAGAGAGAGACACGAGTGTGTTAGTCGCTTAGTCATGTAGGACTCTTTGCAACCCCATGGATTGTAGCCCGCCAGGGTTCTCTGTCCGTGGAATTCTCTAGACAAGAATGCTGGAGTGAGTAGCCATTCTTTTCTCCAGGGCATCTTCCCGATCCAAGGATTGAACCCGGATCTCCTGCATGGCAGGCAGATTCTTTACTATCTGAGCCACCAGGGAAGCCCAGAGAGTTGCTGCTAAATGATTCTTCTGGCATTTGAATCCCGGTCTCCATCCAAACTATCTTTAGCTTAGCTGATTGCTCTACCTGTGTACCATTTTCAATTCTGCCTCTAGATGTGATTTTTGAAACTTGGTAGTATTTGAGTTCTTGGCAGTCACTACCAAAAAAATGAAACTTTCAAAAGCAGTGGAACCTCCATTCACATTTTAAAAAGTACCTATCACATGACTCTGAATGCTGGTGGGTCACTCAGAATCTCAACCACTTGGAAGCCAGGGCTGTGCTGCAAATTTGAAAACCGTGCTTTATATTCAGTGGTTTCCAGGTGTGAATGCCTCAAAATCCCCTGGACAGTGAAAGTGTTATTTGCTCAGTCATGTCTGACTCTTTAAGACCCCATGGACTAGAGCCCACCAGGCTTCCCCATCTGTGGGAAGGATATATCTAGGCAAGGATACTGGAGTGGATAGCCATTCCCTTCTCCAGGAGATCTTTCCAAATTAGGGATTGAACGCAGGTCTCCTGCATTGCAGGCAGGAGATGGTGATTCTTCACCATCAGAATCACCTGGAGGACTTGTTAAAACCCACTTTGTTGAGCCACAGTTTTAGATTCTGTAAGTCTTGGGTGGGGCCTGATAATTTGCATTTTTAACAAGTTCCCAGATGACACTGATCTTCCTGGTCCTGGACCATACTTTGCAAACCACTGGTGTAGGGGAACAGCTTCCTGTGTTTTGCAGCTCTGGTGTTCTTGTCCAGCCAGTGCTCTACCCTTTCATGGATGAAAGTTACAATGCCAATCAAGGCAAATTAACTCAGTTTTATCAGTTTCACCGAACTGAGAAGAAGAATTATTTGAGTTACTTTACTGAACTGTTGTCTGTATCCATTGTAGGTGTTTGGGGATGTAATGATGTTTCATACATGGATGTGTGGTTAATCAACAGTGAAAGTCAAAGCTCGGGTTTATTTTAAATATTCTGTAATGGATTCTTATGGGAAAGCAGAGAAGCCTATTAGTCTCTGGTTCCTGTGTTTTTTGTTTTTCATCATACACGCTTGAAGGGTGGACCTCTTCTGTAGGGTTCTCCACCCTGGCCACGTGTTGGGATCACTTGGGGATGTTGATTTAGTTGATCTGGATGGGGTCTGGACATTGGTGGGTAAGTTCTCTAGGTAATTCTAATATGTAGCTGGGGTAGAGAACATGCATCTACAGTCCTCAGGGTCACTTTGCCTCATTCTTTGAAGATGGTATTCATCTGGACCACAGTTCTTTCTCTGATCAACATTTTTGGTAACTTGGGCATCTATATAGATTGTCCACCCAACTCAGTCCTTTGACCAACTCTCTTTTAGTTATCCTTTCTTCTGTCTACTTCAGCCATCCCTCCCACAGTTATCCTTAGGCTGCTGGTTCTCAGCAGTTTTGCCACCCAGAGGCTATTTGGCAATGTCTAGAGACATTTTAGGGCTTTCCAGGTAGCTCAGTGATGAAAAATCTGCCTGCCCATGCGGGAGATGCAGGAGACTTGGGTTCAATCCCTGGGTCAGGAAGATTCCCTGGAGGAGGAAATGGCAACCCACTCCATTATTCTTGCCGGGAAAATCCCATGGACAAAGAAGCCTGGCGGGCTACAGTCCACAGGGTCTCAAAGAGTCGGACACGACTGAGCAACTGAGCACACAGGCATGCAGAGACGTTTTTGTCCCAACTTGAGGGGACACAGAAGTGCTGTGGGTATTCAGTGAGTGGAGGCCTGGGATATTGCCAAACACTGTATAATGCACTCCCCCACTATCCCCCTGACCCCCGCCCCGCCCACATACATAGAGAATTACTGGTCTAAAATGTAAGCAGTGACATGATAGAGAAAACTTGCCCTGGTGTCCTGGGGGAGTTTTTTTCTTTTTTTTTTAAACCCCGATTTATAGGAGAAATACATCTTATGTGATGACCCAATGCAAATATACATACAACTGAACCAAGTTTCACAAAACAGTGCTTACCCTTACTAGGTGTAATGTAGTCACATACTTTTTATTTTGTCTCATTAAAAAAAAATTGCTGGTCATGACCGGCTAAATTGATTTTATTACCCATTAAACTTGCAATCACAAGTGTAGACCTTATCATTACCAATAACTGTACCTCAATCAAAATCTTGACAAGCATTCCCGTCTGACTCTCACCTTTTCTCTTTCGCCTTATTCCTTTTATTACCCAAGTGCACCCAGCCTGCACCCTCCAAGGGGCTCTGACCTGGTGACCCTTCCACTTCTTTATCGTCTGTCACCTTTATTACTCTTCCCACTATGCCCCACCCTAGCCCCCACCCCAAGGTGCTTGCCTATGCCCCCCAACTTCTTTGACTATTTCTCCCTTCATCTTACTTTCCTAGGAAAACCCCATCCTCTGTCCACTCTGCTCCTGCCTCAGGCTGATGAACCTGGCTGGAAAAAACCAGCCAACTGCATCGTCTCACTTTTTATTTATGACCATAAACCTCCAGACGGACTCTTGGCACTGCAGAGCCCACTATGTTTCTGTCCCCACCTCACTGGCAGCTGATGACTTGGCTTATTTCACTGAGAGAAAGGAAGCAATTGGGAAGTAGTTTCATCATTTCCTCATGCTAAATCTGCTAGCCTACCTGCATTGCAACCACATAGCACTGGAGCCTGCTCCCTGTTGGCATGCAAGGCTCTCACTCGTACGTGAATCTTCTTTCCCTTCTGCACCATCAGCTTTCTCCCTCTGATGGATCGTCTCCATGAGAAACATACTGTAGTTTCTCTCATCTTGAGGGGAAAAGTACCACCAACAGGACTCTCTTAGCCCAATATCCCACTTGACAGTTCTCCCAGTTCCTCTATTCTCCCTTGGAGTCAGTATCTTCCAGAAGAACTGTCATACATTCTGCTCCATTTCCCTCTCTCATTCTGTCTTGAACCCACCCAGTTTGGCTTCTGTCCCACCCCTTCACCGAAAGCACACTTCTTCAGGTACCGGGGATACCTAGTGGCCAGCGCTCAGTCGTCGTTGCCTGCAGCCTCTCGGCAGCAGGTAGCCAGCTCTCTCTTTGGCTGTCTTCACTTGGCTTCTGCACCACGGCCCTCACCTGGTTTTCCTCCTACACTCAGGCTGTTCCAACTCCTGCTCTGCTGCTGGATCTCCTCCTCCTGGCTTCTGAAGGTGGGGGCTGCTCTCTCACACTTCACTTGACTTGGGAGTCTGCTCCAGTATCACCTCCTTAGAGGTCTTCCTGGCGCCCCCTGGTCCCTGCTCCCAGCTTCTTCCTTGTTTTCCTATCATGTGTCATTCCCTTCTAACAGGCATACCTAGGAGATAGTGTAGCTTCCGTCCCAGACCACTGCAATAAAGTGAATATCAAAGTGAGTCATACAAAGTTTTTGGTTTCCTAGAGTATATTTATACTATACTATAGTCTGTTATAGTATATAGGTTATGTGTAGTACATTATAGTAAATAGGCTTCCATGGTGTCTCAGATGGTAAAGAATCTGCCTGCAGTGTAGGAGACCTGAGTTTGATCCCTGGGTTGGGAAAATCCCATGGAGAAGAAAATGGCACCCCACTCCAGTATTCTTGCCTGGAGAATTCTATGACAGAGGAGCTTGGCTGCAGTCCATGGGGTCACAAAGAGGCAGACATGACTGAGCTACTGACACTTTCACTTTCATAGTCTATTAAGTGTGCAGTAGCATTGCACCTAAAAACCACCAATGTACTTATCTTAATTAAAAATGACTTTATTGCAAAAAAGTGCTAACTGTCCTCTGAGTCTTCAGAAAGTCATATTTTTTTTGCTGGTGGAGGAGGGTCTTGCCTTGATGTTGATGGCTGCTAACCTATTTGGGATGGCTGAAGGTTGGGGTGGTTGTGACCGTATCTTAAAATAAGACAACAGTGAAGTTTGCCACATTGCTTTTGACTCTTACTTTCATGAATGATTTCTGTAGCAGGCAGTGCTGTTTGATAGCCTTTTACCCATAGTAGCACTTCTTTCAGAATTGGAGTCAGTTCTCTTAAACCATGCTGCTGCTTTTTCAGCTGAGTTTACGTCATATTCTGAATCCTTTGTTGTCATTTCAATGACCTTTATAGCATATTTACGAGGAGCAGATGCCATCTCAGGAAACCACTTTCTTTGCTCATGCATAAGAAGCAGTTCCTCATTCATTCAAGTTTTCTCATGAAATCAAAGATATTCAGTCACATCTTCAGGCTCAACTTCAAATTCTAGTTCTCTTGCTGTTTCCACCACATCTGCAGTTACTTCCTCCACTGAAACCTTGAACCCTCAAAGTCATCCATGAGAGTTGGAATCAGCCTCTTCCAGATTCCTGTTAATGTTGTTGTTTTGACCTCTTGCCACGAATCATGAGTGTTCTTAATGGTATTTAGACTGGTGTATTCTTTGCAGAAGGTTTTCAGTTTGTTTTGCCCAGATTTATCAGAGGAATCACTGTCTATGGCATCTGCAGCCTCATACAATGCATTTCTTAAAGAATAAGACTTAATAGTTGAAATGACTCCTTGATCCATGGGCTACAGAATGGATGTAAACATGAAAAACATTCACCTTATTGTACGTCTCCATCAGAGCTCTTGTCCATCAGGTACATTGTCAATAAACAGTAATATTTGAAAAGAAATTTTTTTTTTTTTTTTTTTGTGGGTAGTAGGTCTCAAAAGTGGGTTTAAAATATTGAGTAAGCTATGTTGTAAACTGGGTGTGCTGTAATCCAGGCTTTGTTGCTACATTTACAGAGCACAGGCAGAATAGCTTGAATCTTTTTAAGGGCCCTAGGATTTTTAGAATGGTAACTGAGTATTGGCTTCAACTCCAAGTCATCCTCTGCATTAGCCCCTAAAAAGAGAGTCAACCTGTTCTTTGCAGAGCCAGGCATTGACTTCTCCTCTCTAGCTATGAAAGTCTTAGATGACATCTTCTTCCAGTATGACTCTTTTATCTACATTGAAAAATCTGTTGTTTAATATAGCTGCCTTCATTAATGATTTTAGCTAGATCTTCTGGATATCTTGTTGCAGCTTTTGCATCAGTATTTGCTGCCTCACTTTGCACTTTTATGTTATGGAGACAGCTTTTTCCCTTGAACCTCACTAACCAATTTCTGCTAGCTTCAGGCTTTTCTCCTACAGCTTCCTCATCTTTCTCAGCCTTCCTGGAATGGAGGAGAGTTAGGGCCTTGCTTTGAATTAGGCTTTGGCTGAAAGGAATGTTGTGGCTGGCTTGATCTTCTATCCAGACTGATAAAACTTTCTCCATGTCAGCAATAAAGCTGTTTCCCTTTCATATCATTTGTCTGTTCTCTGAAGTAATACTTTCAATTTCCCTTAAGAACTTTTCCTTTGCATTCATTCACAGCTTGGCTGTTTGGCTCAAGAGACCTCGCTTTTGGCCTCTCTGGGCTTTTGACATGCCTTCCTCACTCAGCTTAATCATTTCAAGCTTCTGATTTAAAGTGAGAGATGTGTGACTCTTCCTTTCACTTGAACACTTAAAGGCTTTTGTAGGCTTATTAATTGGCCTAATTTCAGTATTGTGTCTCAGGAAATAGAGAAGCTGGAGGAGAAGGCGAGAGACGCGGAGCTGCTGGTTGGCGTAGTAGCCAGAACACAAACATTAAGTTCATCATCTTATTTGGGTGCAGTTCATGGTGCCTGCCTAACAGTTAACAATTGTTACATCAAAGATCAATGATCACACATCGCCTTAACAAATATAATTATATCAAAAAAGTTTGAAATATTGTGAGAATTACCAAAATGTGACGCAGAGACAGGAAATGAGCAAATGCTTTTGGAAAGGTGGTCCTGATAGACTTGCTCACCACAAAGTTGCCACAGACATTCAATTTGTAAAAATAGTGGCACCTGCAAAGCTCAGTAAAGCCAAGTGCAGTAACATGAGATCTGCCTGTTTTACATACATGATTCATTCCTTGCCTGTCTCATGGCACTAGAATGTAAGCTACTGAGAGAAACCATCATGGCACTCTGTCCACAAGAGTCAAACAACATTTGGCACGTGGTAGATCATCAACAACAACATTTTTTTTATTGAAATGTAATTGATTTACAGTGTTGTGTTAATTTCTGCTATACAGCTAAGTCATTCAGTTATATATATACATATACATACACACACACACGCACATTTTTTTCCATATTCTTTTCCATTATGTTTTATCTTAGGATATTGACTATAGTTCCCTGTGCTGTGTGGTAGGACCTTGTTTATCCATCCTGTTTGTACTAGTTTGTATCTGCTAATCTCAGACTTTCAGTCCATTCCCCCGACCCACCCCCCCCATCTCTCACTTGGCAGCCACAAGTCTGTTCTTTGTGAGTCTGTCTCTGTTTTGTAGATAGGTTCATTCAACAAAAAAATGTGAGTAATTGGTGAGGAAAACTTGTTGATTATAGAGTTAGCCTTGTGTGAGGAAAAATTATTGTTTTCCATATTGGAGTCAAGGAAGAGAGTAGTGTTGAGGTAGAAAAGCAGCGTCTCTTGGGGACAGTATTTCTCAGGTCATGTGCTGAGAGTTAGGGAGTTCAAGCACTGAATGAATGAAGCCTGTCCTTATTAAATACTTGTTGAGTGGTGGAAGGCACCTGCTGAGGACAGCTAGACTGAGACAAATGGCTGCCTTTCGCTTTTATCTCTGAAGAGGGGCTCTTAAGTGGTCTGCTTGCTAACTTGCCGCTGGGTTGAAGACGTAAGTTCACTTGCCTTAAGTGTTTATCATTGACCTCAATGTTCTGGTGAATTGTTTTGGTTCATCACTCGTCCCCAGAGTCCACTCGACCACACGGAAAGACGTCTCTTTTTTCCTCACAGTGTGTGAGGCCCTCGCAGAGTGAATTCCTGCAGATGGGTGAAGTGTTCTGTGCTTCCCTCTGCACTGCTCTCTCAGCCTCCAGACTTTGTGTGTTTAAATCAAGGCCCTGTCCTCTCTCTCTATTTGCATGCCTCACGACTGCCCATTTAATTACTTGGCATCCGTGTCCAGGACCTAGTTTGATGTAAGTGGAGATATTTCCTGAGTGTAGCCTGAGGTCATGCATGGCAAATCTTCCAAGAAGAGTGTGGCTTATTCCTGGGTTTGAGAGATTACATCAAGGGCACTTTAAGAGGCTTAATTTTCTCCTTGAAGGGTTGTGCATTGGGCTTAGCATCTGTCACTCCTAGGCCCTCCCCACCGGGTGAAGGAGCTCTTCCTGTGGGTAAGATGTCAGCCATGGCAGCCTGACGTGCACCACGAAGCCTTTGGGTCCAGTACTTCCAGGAAGAAAGAGTGATGTCTTTGTGGGACATCTTTATTTTTATTATCAGTGTTTTATATTTATTTATTTCTAAAAGTGAGCTTGAGTGGTTCTTGGTCAGCCTTTCTCTTTGACAGGGAAAGAACTGAGTCCCAGAGAATGTGACTAACTGGGGTCACTTGGCACAACTGGCTCTGAATTCCCACCCTCCTGACCACCACAGCCTCCATTTTCTGGGATGTCTGGGTGGACCCTCACTTTAATTCATGACTATGATTCTAGGCTCTAGGCGTGTATTATAATCACCAGGGGGGACTTCCCTGGTGGTCCAGTGGCTAAGACTCTGTGCTCCCAATGCAGGGGACCTGGGTTTGATCCCTGGTCAAGGAACTAGATCCCACATACTGCAGCTGAAAGATCTCACATGGTGCAATGGAGATTGGAGATGCCAGGGGCTGCAACTAAGGCCCAGCACAGCCAAATACATAAATAAATATTAAAAAAAAAACCACCAGGAAAGCTTCTTAAGCATGCTGATTGTGCTAGTTCCCAGACTCCCCTTGATTTGGGATCTTGGCGAGCGGGACCTGGACACTGTTTCCAGTAGTCATGTATGGATGTAGGAGCTGGACCATAAAGAAGGCTGAGCGCCAAAGAATTGATGCTTTCAAATTGTGGTGTTGGAGAAGACTCTTGAGAGTCTCTTGGACAGCAAGGAGATCAAACCATTCAATCCTAAAGGAAATCAATCCCGAATATTCATTGGAAGGACTGATGCTGAAGCTGAAGCTGCATTACTTTGGCCACCTGATGCCAAGAGCCAACTCATTAGAAATGACCTTGATACTGGGAACGATTGAGGGCAGGAGGAGAAGGAGGCGACAGAGGATGAGATGGTTGGATGGAATTATCGACTCAATGGACATGAGTTTGAGCAAACTCCAGGAGATGGTGAAGGACAGGGATGCCTGGAGTGCTGCAATCTTTGGGGTCTCAAAGAGTTGGACATGACTAAGCCACTGAACAACAAAGGGAGGCTCCTAGGAGAGGTTGCTCAGGAAGGGTGTGAAGGGGGTAAAAGCAGCCAGGGCCTTGGTGATAGCTGCCCAGCAAGGGTGATGCTTGCCAGCCTTCCACTCTAGACAGACATGGCTTCTTCCTGGGGCTGCGTAATCATTTCAACCAGGCCAATCTGCTCTTCTCTCTCCCACACTCCCTCTGCTTACTGACTACGACCTTGTGGGGTTCTGGTTGTAATGCATATTAGCAGGACTGTATATTTTCTTTGGGAGCATTTCCCAATGTGTTTTGCTACTTAGGCAAGAATGAAAGCTGTGTTCGGTTTGAGAGGATCATGTCCCAAGGGCTTTTATGGGTCCTCTTGTTTAGGGTCTCTGGGTGCCTGCATGTTGAAGGTGACTTACCAGCTCTCAGACCTCTGGAAGTGAAAAGCTGTCCATAGGTGCTGATGGAAGAAAAAGGGCAGTGTGATTGGCTGTGCAAGGTGGGTTTGCACCATTTTATAAGAATGAAAAGTCACTTGCTTGCTCTCAGGCTGGTGAACTTCCAGAAGTGTTGGAGCTCTGAGTTTGTGACAGTTGCTACAGGTCCCAGACTGTGATGCCTTTTCCCCCAAGAGCGGGTGTCTGATGGTCCTGACAAGTAGAGTATATATAATTTTATGAATATACCTGATGAAGAATATGAGGACAAGCCCTGTGGAATCTGAGATACATAAGTGGCCAAATGTCCCTCATGAGAGGAACCAGAGAAGGGCACTTTGCTCTTGGATTGGAACTTGACAGATTGAGTTTGTTAAGGACCCCTTATCACCATACCACAGGCTAGTGGCTTCAACAGCAGAAATTTACTGTCTCAGTTTCAGAAGCTAGAAGTTGGAGATCAAGGTGCTGGCAAGAGTTGGTTCCTACTGAGAGCTGTGTTCAGTTCAGTTCAGTTACTCAGTTGTGTCCGACTCTTTGCGACCCCATGGACTGCAGCACGGCAGGCCTCCCTGTCCATCACCAACTCCTGGAGTTTACTCAAACTCATGTCCATTGAGTCGGTGATGCCATCCAATCATCTCATCCTCTGTCATCCTCTTCTCCTCCCACCTTCAGTCTTTCCCAGCATCAGGGTCTTTTCTAATGAGTCACATCAGGTGGCCAAAGTATTGGAGTTTCAGCTTCAACATCAGTCCTTCCAATGAATATTCAGTACTGATTTCCCTTAGGATGGACTGGTTGGATTTCCTTGCAGTCCAAGGGACTCTCAAGAGTCCTCTCCAACACCACAGTTCAAAAGCATCAGTTCTTCGGTGCTCAGCTTTCTTTATAGTCCAACTCTCACATCCATACATGACTACTGGAAAAACCATAGCTTTGACTAAATGGACCTTTGTTGGCAAAGTAATGTCTCTGCTTTTTAACATGCTGTCTAGGTTGGTCATAACTTTCCTTCCAAGGAGTAAGTATCTTTTAATTTCATGGCTGCCGTCACCATCTGCAGTGATTTTGGAGCCCCCCAAAATAAAGTCAGCCACTGTTTCCATTGTTTCCCCATCTGTGTGCCATAAAGTGATGGGACTGGATGCCATGATCTTAGTTTTCTGAATGTTAAGCTTTAAGCCAACTTTTTCACTCTCCCCTTTCACTTTCATCAAGAGGGTCTTTTGTTCTTCCACTTTCTGCCATAAGGGTGGTATCATCTGCATATCTGAGGTTATTGATATTTCTTTTTTTTTTTTTAGTGTAGATTAGAAAAAACCTTTTATTTTTGGTATGTGTGTTATTTTTATTTTTTGCTATTTTTTTTCCATTTATTTTTATTAGTTGGAGGCTAATTACTTTCCAGTATTGTAGTGGTTTTTGCCATACATTGACATGAATCAGCCATGGATTTACATGTGTTCCCCATCCCGATCCCCCCTCCTGCCTCCCTCTCCATCCCATCCCTCTGGGTCTTCCCAGTGCACCAGCCCTGAGCACCCGTCTCATGCATCCAACCTGGGCTGGTGATCTGTTTCACCCTTGATAGTATACTTGTTTCAATGCTGTTCTCTCTGAATATCCCACCCTCGCCTTCTCCCACAGAGTCTAAAAGTCTGTTCTGTACATCTGTGTCTCTTTTTCTGTTTTGCATATAGGGTTATCATTACCATCTTTTTAAATTCCATATATATGCATTAGTATACTGTATTGATGTTTATCTTTCTGGCTTACTTCACTCTGTATAATGGACTCCAGTTTCATCCATCTCATTAGAACTGATTCAAATGAATTCTTTTTAATGGCTGAGTAATATTCCATAGTGTATATGTACCACAGCTTCCTTATCCATTTGTCTGCTGATGGGCATCTAGGTTGCTTCCATGTCCTGGCTATCATAAACAGTGCTACGATGAACATTGGGGTGCACGTGTCTCTTTCAGATCTGGTTTCCTCAGTGTGTTTTCCCAGGAGGGGGATTGCTGGGCCATGTGGCAATTCTATTTCCAGTTTTTTAAGGAATCTCCACACTGTTCTCCATAGCGGCTGTACTAGTTTACATTCCCACCAACAGTGTAAGAGGGTTCCCTTTTCTCCACACCCGCTCCAGCATTTATTGTTTGTAGACTTTTTGATGGCAGCTATTCTGACTGGCGTGTAATGGTACCTCACTGAGGTTTTGATTTGCATTTCTCTGATGATGAGTGATGTTGAGCATCTTTTCATGTGTTTGTTAGCCATCTGTATGTCTTCTTTGGAGAAATGTCTGTTTAGTTCTTTGGCCCATTTTTTGATTGGCTCATTTATTTTTCTGGAATTGAGCTGCAGGACTTGCTTGTATATTTTTGAGATTTATCCTTTGACTGTTTCTTCATTTGCTATTATTTTCTCCCATTCTGAAGACCGTCTTTTCACCTTGCTTATAGTTTCCTTTGTTTTGCAAAAGCTTTTAAGTTTCAATAGGTCCCATTTGTTTATTTTTGCTTTTATTTCCAATATTCTGGGAGGTGGGTCATAGAGGATCCTGCTGTGATTTATGTCAGAGAGTGTTTTGCCTATGTTCTCCTCTAGGAGTTTTATAGTTTCTAGTCTTACATTTAGATCTTTAATCTATTTTGAGTTTATTTTTGTGTATGGTGTTAGAAAGTGTTCTAGTTTCATTCTTTTACAAGTAGTTGACAAGTTTTCCCAGCACCACTTGTTAAAGAGGTTGTCTTTTTTCCATTGTATATTCTTGCCTCCTTTGTCAAAGATAAGGTGTCCGTAGGTATGTGGATTTATCTCTGGGCTTTCTATTTTGTTCCATTGATCTGTATTTCTGTCTTTGTGCCAGTACCATACTGTCTTGATGACTGTGGCTTTGTAGTAGAGCCTGAAGTCAGGCAGGTTGATTCCTCCAGTTCCATTCTTCTTTCTCAAGCTTGCTTTGGCTATTCGAGGTTTTTTGTATTTCCATACAAATTGTGAAATTATTTGTTCTAGTTCTGTGAAGAATACCGTTGGTAGCTTGATAGGAATTGCATTGAATCTATAGGTTGCTTTGGGTAGTATAGTCATTTTCACAACATTGATTCTTCCAATCCATGAACACTGTATATTTCTCCATCTGTTTGTGTCCTCTTTGATTTCTTTCATCAGTGTTTTATAGTTTTCTATGTAAAGGTCTTTTGTTTCTTTAGGTAGATGTACTCCTAAGTATTTTATTCTTTTTGTTGCAGTGGTGAATGGTATTGTTTCCTTAATTTCTCCTTCTGTTTTCTCATTGTTAGCATATAGGAATGCAAGGGATTTCTGTGTGTTAATTTTATATCCTGCAACTTTACTATATTCATTGATTAGCTCTAGTAATTTTCTGGTAGAGTCTTTAGGGTTTTCTATGTAGAGGATCATGTCATCTGCAAACAGTGAGAGTTTCACTTCTTCTTTTCCTATCTGGATTCCTTTTATTTCTTTTTCTGCTCTGATTGCTGTGGCCAAAACTTCCAAAACTGTATTGAATAGTAGTGGTGAGAGTGGGCACCCTTGTTTTGTTCCTGATTTTAGGGAAAATGCTTTCAATTTTTCACCATTGAGGGTAATGCTGTGGGTTTGTCATATATAGCTTTTATTATGTTGAGGTATGTTCGGTTATTGATATTTCTCCCGGCAATCTTGATTCCAGTGTGTGCTTCATCCAGCCTAGCATTTCTCATGATGTACTGTGAGTATAAGTTAAATAAGCAGGGTGACAATATACAATCTTGACATACTCCTTTTCCTATTTAGAACCAGTCTGTTGTTCCATGACCAGTTCTAACTGTTGCTATGAGGAAGCATCAATTTCAGGCTTCTCTCCTTGGTTTGTTAATGGCCATCTTCTTCCTAGGCAGCTCTGTTTTTGTGTCCAGATTTCCTTTTTATCAAATAAGGACATGAGTCACAACAGATAAGGGAGTGAAAGTGAAAGTGTTAGTCACTCAGTCCTGTTCCACCCTTTGTGACCCCATGGACTGTAGCCTGCCAGGCTCCTCTGTTCAGGCAAGAATACTGGAATGTGTTGCCATTCCCTTCTCCAGGGGATCTTCCCAACCCAGGGATTAAACCTGTGTCTTCTGCATTGCAGGCGGATTCTTTACTGTCTGAGCCACCAGGGGAGCCTAGGGCCCACTGATAACAGTTTCATTTTAACTTAATCACCTCTATAAAGACTCTATTTCCAAATAAGGCCATATTCTGAAGTTCTGGGGGTTAGGACTCCAACATTTTCTTTTCTATTGACTGCACTGCACAACATGTGGGATCTAGTTTCCAGACCAAGGATTGAACCTCCACCACCTGCATTGGAAGTGCACAGTCTTAGCCACTGGACCTCCCTTTTTTTTTTTTTAAAGGGAGCCCGAGTGGTTCTAGGTCAGCCTTTCTCTTTGACAGAGAAAGAACTGTCAGGGAAGACTCCAGGGAAGTCCCTAGCATTTCTTTTTTCATGCGATGCAATTCAAGGCGTAACACATTGTTAGACAGACTTGTTTCTGAGAGTCTGCCTCTGACATGGAATGGTTATTACTGAAGTTACCTCTTTAGGCTAAGGGACCCTCGTCTGTCATTCTGTACCTGATAGTTTCATTGACCTACACCTGGGACTTTATATTTTCCTAAGGTCTTGTCTGTATTTTCTGCCATCAGAACAGCCATGGCAGGCAGGAATTATTTCTACTTTGAGGAAATTGATATGTTCCAAGGTTTACACACTAAACACTGGGTACATTTGTTTCAAGTTCAGATTTTCTCCCTGTATCTTAGATGTCTCCCATAACAGTGGTGATTTCTCGTCTTGGTATGCATAAGAATCTCCTGGGAGACTCGTTGAAAATACAGATTTAGGAGACTGTGGAATGCTGCTGAACAAGAAGCTGAGGTTACAAGTAAGGAAGGAGTATTTTTATTGTTTCCTGGCCCTTCCCTGGTGGTTCAGTGGTTAACACTCCATGCTTCTACTGCAGAAAGTACGGGTTTGATCCCTGGTCGGGAAACTAAGATTGCGCATGCCGTATGGTGCAGCCACACACAGAGAAGTATTTTTTTATTGTTTCCCCTGGAGATTTTTTGATGCAATGCAATATGTGAGAACAAGTGCACTGTACCATGGATATAGTTTTGGCAGGGAGGGAACCCACCAGCACTATCAAGTTCTCATTTTTCTGTTGGTGGCTTGCATGGGAGGCCCTAGGAGACATCCCGAGAAGGTGCTCCTGGAACTGGGGTGCTTTGAGCCTAGAACCTGCCACCATACTGACGAGGAGGGTCTCTGGCTGCCAGGCTGTGCCGTCTCTCACCTAATGGAAAGCAAATCTGTCTTGAACTTCCTGTGCTGTGCAGATGCACCTTGCAGCACAGTGGGGAGCTGGTGAGAGATAAATTGTTGCCTTTGTGGAAACAAATAAGCATTGCATGCATTATCAAGGCAAAAATAGAGCTGGCAAGAGGACAAGAAAAACTTTGTGACTGTTAAGTATTCATCGTTATAAAATGGATTCACAGGAAATAAAATGTAGTGGCGCATGCCCAGTACAGAAGAAACACCTAGAGAAAATTTTGAAACCTGGGTTTCTAGGCTCTACCCCTAGAGATTTTTTTTCTAAAGTGGGATTCAGAAATTCTGAGATACTAGTCTGGGGACCACAGAACTGGCAACCCAGTATTAATGAAAGATTGTCACTGTGTAGTTCATCTGTTGATACTACAGTGACATTCTCTCTGAATCACAAAAACATTCCTAAGCCTTGGCCATTAGCCTGTAGATTATATAATTTATACTCAGGATCAGTGTTCAAGTTATTTCACCAACTTGACTTTATTGTAATGACTGTATAACAAAACACATGCTCCCTTAGTGCATTTCTTAGAATGTGGTCCTTAGGTCAAGTATGATCAAAGTTACCCAGGAATAAGGTTAAAGGATGAAGGTTAAATGCTGTAGTTGCCCAGGCCCCAGATATTCTAATTTGATAGATCTGTGTGGGACCCAAGAATGGGAAGTTTTCATAATCAGGAGATTGTTAGGGATACTGAGGTTTCAGTACCACTCAGCCTGGACTTGGAAAACCCTGTGGTTTTTACCAGAGTCCAGCCACATAGTAAGGTTAAAAATACTGTTAGAGACTTTGCTGGTGGTCCAGGGGTTAAGAATCCACCTGCCAATGCAGGAGACATGGGTTCGACCCCTGGTCTGGGAGGATCCCACGTGCCATGGAGCAACTAAGCCTGTGTGCCACAGCTACTGAGCTGGTGCCCTACAGCCTGCAAACCTGTGACAAGAGAAGCCGCCGCAACGAGAAGGCCATGCACTGCACCTGGAGAGTAGTCCCTGCTCACCACAACTAGAGAAAGACCATGTGTGGCAAGGAAGACCCGGTGTAGCCAAAAATAAATACATAAAAATAAAATTAACAAAACACTGTTAGATTGATTGTTTACAGTGGCATTTGTTGCCATTTTCCGACTTGTAATTCTGTTTATAGTCGGAAGTTACCAGGACCTTGTTCTGCAGCTGGGATGTAATTTTAACAGATTCTTAGAGTTCTAGTTGAATAATCACCTCCCTCCCTTTTGTACATAAAGCTCATGCAATTCGTTTTAAGATACATCTTAAAATGAAAGTTATGCTCCTTGTCTAGGTAAATTCCTTTGGAGCATTGATAGTCATGTGAAATTTATTAGAGATTTTTGGAATGAATTCAAGGAGGCTTTGTGGTTTTAAACTGCACAAGTGGCTAAAGATGACCTATGGTAAAAATAGGTTTGTATTCTTGGGCTCCGTTTGTATATTTTAAAAAAAGGTAAATACTTTCATATGAGCGGGGGTGTTGTCAAGGGGAGGGACTCTCCCATTAGTAAAGGAAATTCAACTGCATTGAACATTATATCTTGGTAGTTTCCACTCCTTGCTTTGTAGATATATCTACAAATTGATTTTTTTCCCCCAAAGACAAGATTTTCCCTTCTAGGTTCTTCTTTCTGGCAGAATGGGGACCATTACTTTTAGAAAGAGAAGCTAGAGTTAATTTTGTGTCATCAAGCCATATGTGCCCTCTTTACTTTGTGTAACATATTCTTGAAAAGTTAGAGGTGAATAATCTATTTTTAACATTGCTGCAGGAACTGCGTGTGTTTGTCAAAATCGATTGATCTCTACACTTAAAAAGGGTGAAATTTACTGTACATACTAATACTTAAATGAACCTGTCTCAAAAAAATGTGCCAGGGGGACTTGTCACTTTAACCATTCTTTTTGTGAGTTAATTTTTGAATTCAAGATGTCGTTTGTGATGCAAATGACTCCCCTGGGTTCATCTTTGTTCCATACCTGTTTGAAAAGTGTTCTGTGTGCTTTGCCTTTGTTGGTGCTTAGTGGGGTGGGAGGGGTGGAGATGGCACAGGACTGTGAGGGATGGCATTTACCTTCCACCCATTCTTTTTGTGTGTGTGGGCTGTACTGGGTCTTCATTGCTGCGCGGGCTTTTCTCGAGTTGCTGCGAGTGCGGGCTACTCTCTACTGGTGGTGTGTGGGCTTCTCGTTGTGATGGCTTCTGTTGTTGAGGAGCATGGTCTCTAGTCAAGTGGTCTTCAGTAGTTGCTCTGCAGCATGTGCGATCTTCCCTGATCAGGGATTGAACCCGTGTCTCCTGCACTGGCAGGAGGATTCTTTACCACTGAGCCACCTGGGAAGTCCCCTCCCACCCATCTTGATCATTTTCATCTCAGTGCCATATTTAGTACATCGTGAAAGTCCACAAAGGTTTGGGGGATGAATAAAACCATCATGTTGATGGAGAAATCGAGATTTGGTTCTGAGAGGCCAAGTGACTTGTCCAGATGTGAGGGCAGCATGGCTGAAATGGGAGAAGAATCCTTCATGCCTCTGACTCCCAGACCACTTGCCCTTCACCATCCTTTCTTCAACTTAGGTCTTGTAAATTTATGTTTTATCAGTTGGGGGTGTTTTAAACCTAGGTGTACCTGTAGCCTTGTAGAGTGGAGCATTCCGTTATCATGGAGGAGCCCTGGCTTTGAAATCATTCATCAGTTTTGGCAAATCTTTTTCTGAGTGTCTCTAAGGTGCATGCATGGTGGATATGGCCCAGACCGGAGCCCTGCTTTCATGGAAAGCACAGTTTGGGAGGGTATGTGTGGGCAGGAGGCATTAAAACAAATCAGAAGAGGGTCGTCTTAAAAAAAAGATGCCCTACATGAGAGTTTCAAGTTAAGTTTTATTTGGGTCAAAATGAGGACTGCAGCACTTCAGATAGTTCTGAGGAACTGCTCCAAAGAGGTCGTGGGGGACGACTGATACATGTGATTTTGGTGAAGGGGAAGTTCAATGCAATCAAGCACATATTTTACTTTTCTGCTAGTCACAAAGAGCTGATATCATCATGAAGGTTTTTAGTGCTTTTCTCGATATGAGGAGATGCAAGGATTGGGATTATGAAGTCAGTTTCTGAAAACATCTATCTAAAGACCTGTTTCCTGGAGCACAGAGTGCCTCACCCTCCACCCTGAATTCCCTTCAGGGCATGTCGAACTTCAACAGCTGCAAGGCACAGGGTTTGATCTCCATAGAGGCGGATGGCAAATGCACTCGGCAAGGGCCAATTTGTAGTTGACAGGGTTGAGTATCACAAAGGGTTACATGTAGGAACCTAAAGTATGGTGACCACTATTCAGAGTGTGACCTTGTGGAAGTCATCTAACCTGTAAGCGTCAGTGACCTCAATAAAACAGACGAATCAAGGATTTGTTGCAAAGATTCACTGAGATCATAAATGTAAAGCATACTATGCTTGCTTCTGGGCACACGGTAATTATCTGTAATTTGTTAGGGTGAGTAAATATGTTTGTATTTCTCACCACTGTGCTGCGTTGGCTCTTGTAGACAACCTCAGAATGGGAGTTTGGAATGTTTGTTTTTTCCTCTTGTGTTTTGGATCATCTGAAGAACGATGGAGAAATGTATTGGAGGGCTGTGTTAGTTGGTTTTGCTCATTGACTAGTGAGATTGAGGTGGGAGCAGCTCTTTCTAGCCAGGGAGCTGGATTATGATCATAAGCGCACTGAGATAGTGATGCCCCCGTCCTTCCTCTGTCTCTCAGGGGCTGCAGAGCTCAGGCTGGACAAAGAGGATAATTTTCCAGGTGTGCCAAGACTTGGAAAATTTGGGGGAGCACATCTCTAAATGTGCTCTCACCCTAACCCCCGGAAGCAGGAGCTAGGTTACTAGATTTTAAGTTCTCTTCTCACTGAAGACAATGTAAAGGAAGCAAGGCCTGACCCTGGCTGCCTGGGAGTTTTTAAATGAGAGATGCAGGACTTCCCTGGTGGTCTAGTGGTTAAGAATACACCTGCCATGCAGTGGACACCGGTTCAATCCACGCTCTAGTAAGATTCGACATGCTGCAGAGCAACTAAGCCTGTGAGTCACAACTACCGAGCCTATGTGCCCCAGAGCCTGCAAACCACAACAGGAGAAGCCACTGCAGTGAGAAGCCCATGCCCTGCAGCTGGAGAGGAGACCCACTGGCTGTAACTAGAGAAAGCCCTCACATAGCAGTGAAGACACAGCACAGCCAAAAATAAAGTAAAATGAGAGATGTAGATGATCTAGACTAGAGTTCCCAAACTCCTCTGATATTAAGACTCACCTGAATACTTGCTAAGCTGACAGCTCACCAGGCCTGCCCTGGTCTGGATTGGGGCCCTAGAATCTGTGTATGTAAGTTACCCCTGTGTGATTCTTACTGGGGATATTTGAGAAACCCTGGATGAGGTCATAAATTTCTTTGTCCTTGCCACCTGAAGTCGGTCCGAGGATCAGCAGCATCAGCATCAGCAGGGAACTCGTTGAAACTCTCGAGTTCTGTCCAGACCTGCTGACTCAGAGTCAGCATCTTAATAAGATCTCAACTTGAATGTACATCCACAATAAATTTGGGGCAGGGTTTGCCTAGAGGGCAGGGACACCTGTCAACATTTTACACCAGAGAGGTGGTGGTAACAGGTCTGATCATCTCTTCTGAGCAATCAGAAGAGATGCTAGGCCAGGGATTTGACCTCAGGTTTCTGATTGCAAATTGAGTGCTCCTCACACAAGCTGTGTGACAGAGGATGAGATGGTTGGATGGCATCACCAACTCAATGGACATGGGTTTGGATGGACTCTGGGAGTTGGTGATGGACAGGGAGGCCTGGCGTGCTGCGGTTCATGGGGTCGCAAAGAGTTGGACACGACTGAGCGACTGAACTGAACTGAACTGAACACACAAGCTACAGCTCCAATACTTTGGCCACCTGATGGGAGGGAAGACCCAACTCATTGGAAAAGATCCTGATGCTGAGCAAGAGTGAGGGCAAGAGAAGAAGAGGGCAATGGAGGATGAGATGGTTGGATGGCATCACCGACTCGAGGAACATGAATTTGAGTAACCTCTGGGATATGGTGGAGGACAGGGCAGCCTGGAGTGCTGGAGTCCATGGCTGGAGTCCATGGGGTCGCAAAGAATTGGACACAACTTAGCAACTGCAACAATACACATCCTCTTGACTGTGGTTCTTACAGACTCTGAGGGTGTGTCTCTAACCTGATGTCAGTGCCCTCACCCGCTTGTTAATGCTGCACCTGGGAAGAATGACACCTGGGGACAGGAGAGGACTGCTGGGAACACTCAAGTGTGCTGTAGTCCTTGGCATTCATGATACAGAGTCGGCCCTGTGGGGCTCCTGGGCACAAAGCCTTTCTGTGTCTTCCATTTCTTTGCTCATAGGAAATAGCCTTCATTCAGCTTCCATGACCTTCCCTGAATTCCAATGGGTAGATTCAAGCAGTTGATAATTAGGGAAGGGAGGGTATGCAAGACAAGGGAGAAATAGTCAAGAGAAACAATAGTGCAATCTTGGGTTAAAGCCCTGGTTTCCTATCAAAGGATACACACAACAGTATCTGTGAACTGTTTTGCAGATACTGAAACCCCCTCCAGGTGGGAGAAGTTAAGATTAATGATGGTGTACTGTCCACAAGCTTGTAGACCCTAGATCAGTTGGAACCTCAAGGTTGATGATGCTGACTCCTACTTACCTCACCACCCAACCCATCAGAAGAATGTCCACAATCTGATCACACCCTCTGAACCATTACTATAAAACTCCTCACTATTGTGTCCAAATGGGGACACACAGTTTTTTATTGAGGCAGAAGTGTCCGCCTTTGCCTGGCAAAGTGATAAAACTATCCTTTTCTATTTCACCCAAAACTGTCTCCAAGATTTGATTTGGCCCCGGTGTATAGAGAAGCTGAGATTCTGGCGTCATTAACCCTATCAAGACCCCTTCTCACTGTTCCTGGGAAGAAACTTAGGTCCAAATGTCAAAGTCAGCACCTTTGAGTTCTTGGACACCTGTAGAAGTTTGTATCATCCTGGTGGTGGATCCCTGAAAAAGTTGTTTTATCTCCATCCAAGGTCAGGGTCAGATGGAGTGCAATTTTCCTAATGCTCCTCCAGACTTTTTAATCCTTCTTCTCCAAGCACAATGTCAGAGAAAATACCCTGTGAGGCTCTTGCCAAATGGCTTGAAATAAACGTCCACACACATTTCCAAAAAGACAATTAGAAGCTTATTTGATGAACCAAAGGCCTGCTGTGCTAGACATTAGTCGGAGAGAGCTCAGTGCCAATTTGGGAAGCTCTCCCAGGGGCCCTCTTTCTCATCGCAGCCCCCTCTTGGAGAAGTTAAATTGGGGAAGTGCTAAGACCGCCAGGGAGAGGGGAGGATGGGGAGGAGAGGCAATGGGAGTGATGGCCCCAGAGAGAAAGGAACAATGGCTCTGTCTCCTCCCAGGAGAATTGGAATCTTTGCAGATAAAATTAAGCAGAAAAATGAAGGTCGTTACAAATTCATCAGCATTTGAATCCTATTACCAGTTACCACTGGTGGTGTGGCCATGGAGACTCTTTAGGAAACTGAGCCCTAGGGAGGTCATGGACTCTATCCAAGGTCATGTGTTGGGTTAGTGGCAAAGCTTGGGTCAGGGTCCAGGGATTCCATCTGTGCTCTGTCCCTGTGCTCTGCTGCCTTCTCTATGGGAGGGAAGATGCTAAGAATGTGAAATTTTATAGTGATTGGATCCAGATGTTCTGGCCCTGCCCCCCTTTAAAGCTAACATAGTGGGTTTTTTTTTTTTTTTAATGAAATAGAATATTTTAATCTGCTGGTTTCATTTGCTAGTCCACCTTATGCATTCAAGGGATAAAGGTCAGGAAGGAAAAATCCCAAGCTGGTAAGTATCCTGTGGTTTGGGGGTGTGACACCAGACTGTTTCTCTTGGCTTGAGGCATCAGATTGAGTGACCTGTGGCCCACAGGACAGCGACAGGCTCTGTGCTGGACGTGGGCAGAATGTTTATGTTCATAGTTGGAGCGTGGGTTTAGATGCTCTTGCCAAGGACAGACGCATATTACATTTTAAAAATTAAATTGTGGGAAGACTGAAATTTTTTGGTGGTACTTTTAGCTTGAGTGCATGTGTGCGTGCTCAGTCATGTCTGACTCTTTGTGACCCTGTGGACTGCAGCCTGCCAGGCTCCTCTGTCCGTGAAATTTTCCAGGCAAGAATATAGGAGTGTGTTGCCATTTCCTTCTCTAGGGGATCTTCCTGACCCAGGAATCGAACCTGAGTCTCCTGCATCTCCTGTATTGGCAGGCAGATTCTTCACCACTGAGCCACCTGGGAAGCCCATTTGGCTTGAGGAGGGGATCCTAAAGGGCCCTGGTGAACAGGCATGGGGAGGATATAGCCATTTCTGTGATGCTTCATTGCTTGTGTGGAAAATCTGAAGCCTGTGATGGCTTAGCAAATAGATTACACATTGCCTTGGTTTAAAATAGTGTAATGTGTGTGCCTGTTTGATTTTGTTCACTAGATTGAATTTTGAGGACAACCAAATCCTTCTTTTGTCCAGCAGTCGTGGGGGTGTGTTCAGTGGTTAGAACATCCTGATGCCACGGTCAGAGGAGACAAACGCCTTAGTGAAGCTGGACTTGAGCTGGAGGCCAAGTGCACTGAATTTTGGTGTCTTTCCTTGTGGTGCTGGCTGTGTCAGCCAGGCCGTTACAATTTCTTATCAGTCATATGTCATATTGGTTGAACTCAATGAGGTTATTTTCTTCCATTGAGGTATAGTTGACTTACCATGTTGTGTTAGTTTCAAATGTACAGCAAAGTGATTCACACACACACACATGTACACACACACACATATATATAGTATTGTTTAGTCAACAACATACATACACACCACACACACACGTATATACACACACATACATTGTTGTTTAGTCACTCAGTCATGTCCGACTCTTTGTGATCCCGTCGACTAGTCTGCCAGGCTCCTCTGTCCAGGCAAGAATACTGGAGTGGGTAGCCATTTCCTTCTTTACGGGATCTTCCTGACCCAGGGATCAAACCCATGTCTCCTGCATTGGCAGGCAGATTCTTTACCACTGAGCCACCCAGGAAGCCCTACCACATGTATATACATGTATCTATATATACACATATATGTCTATTCTTTTTCAGATTCTTTTCCCTTGTAGGTTATTACAAAATATTGAGTGTATCCCTGTGCTGTACAGTTGGTCCTTATTGGTTATCTATTTATATATATATCAATGAGCTATTAACAAAAGTATATGATGTGTTGAGAATTAGATCCTTTTAGATTATGACAGAAGCAAGTAAGTCATTAGTGCCAGAGGTTTGATTTGTTTTGAAAACTGAGGGGAAATCCCATGCTTTGATTTCAGTGGTAGAATACCAGTGTTTTGGGGGGACTGGGTTTGAGCACCACTGGGCTTCTGCGTGCACCTTGGCCAGTCTGGTAAGAAGCCAGGTTCTAGCTTGGTTGTTCAACCGGTGACTGACGTGCTGTGTTCAGCTGTTCCGAGTGTATGTACTTCTGGGGCCAGCAGCTCGGTTATCACCTGGGAACTGAGAGAGAGGCAGAGCCCCCAGGCCCTTCCCTCACCTACTGATTCATAACTCTGGGGCAGGGGTCCAGGAGCCTGTGCTGGAACAAGTTCTGCAGAGTGTTTGACTGAACACCAAGGTTTGAGAAGCACTGCTGTATAGCTCTTCTTTTTTAAATACAGATAGTCAATTTATTTCTTTTTCTTTTGGCCGTGATGCACGGCATGGGGATCTCAGTTCCCTGACTAAGGATGCAACCCACGTTCCCTGCATTGGGAATGTGGAGTCTTAGCCACTGGACCACCAGGGAAGTCCCTGCCGTATAGTTCTCGAGCAATAAGAACTGTTTGGATGTGCAGTCTGGTGGATCATTTCCCGAAGCCTTCCCATTGGGTTGGTTTCTTGTTCTGGTAACCCAGGCCAAGTTAATGGGGGGTTAATAGAGCTAGATTTCCATTAATGCTCAGTAATATTTAACAATAGCCTACAGTCTGGATGGATAGGTCCGTCTAGCTCACCTCAGACCGGTCTCTGCAAAAAGCACGCTCTGATGGTGACTAGGTGAATCAATTTCAGGGCATTTCCTCTCAGGGATGTCTTTGACAGTGTTCCTGTCAGGGGTAGACAGAGATGGACAGGTCTCAGGGAGGAAAGAACAGGAGAGGCACCAAAACTGGCTGAGGACCTTGCAGAGAGACAGGTTTCTGCTGCGGAAATGCCACAACAGCAGCGGGGTTAAGAGGGGGATGTTTTTCACCTGTGTTTCTGCTGGCCGTGCGATAGCAGAAATGTTTGATGAGCATTTGTCTCTTGAAAAGATGTTTTCATTCCGTCAGTTCAAATAGAGCTCTCTGTTTGAGAAACATTTTCTCCTGGAGCAAGTGTTTCCAACTGAATCAGACTGAGTGTGGAGATAGTATTGACTTGAGGGAAAAGAGGAGAGGTAAAGGTTTCCATTCATTCATGCCTTCTCTGTGCTGGGCAATAGCAAGAGTGGAGTAAGACAGAATTCCTGCTGGGATGGGGGTTTGCCCAGAGGAAGGGGCAGCTGTCAGTCTTTCCTGGCAGAGGGCACAGTTTAAGGGCAGAGTCAGTCACAGCTCAGGGGCTCCGGCACCTGCTAGAATTGTTTCTCTGGCCCTTGGGGTACGTGGGGCTAATGGAAAAGACTGTCCCCAAGCTACAATCTGCCTTTTCTTTTAGGATCTTTGAGCGGTTATGGAGATGACTGTCCCCTGCCCATATGGCCAACCACATCATAAAGCCATAATAGTAGCCCATTTTAGTGTAAGGTAACTAAAATAAAAAAATAACTTAAAAATAACTTCTAGGAGGTCAGATCTGGGTGCAGGTTGGGGCATTTCTGTGAGGAGTGTTAGGGAAATACAATTAAAGACAGAATCTCCTCCCAGCCCAGAACACCTCCCCACAAAGAGAAGAGAAAGAAAACCATTTTGTTATTGAATAAACATTACACCAGAATGTGATACACATCATAGGCAGCCTGTTGCGAGGACTGCAAAGCTAGAGATTACAAAGGTGGAAAGAATTCTGTCTTTTCTGTAGCTAGGTGGGTACAATGCATTGTATTCAAGCCTTCAAGATAGAATTGTTCCATTTGTCAAGTCTTTACCACTGGAGGTTCGGCTTGCACTTTGGAGTCTGGTGACGACTAAAGTTAGGTCCTATTCCTCCCAGGAAACTGAGCTTTATTTTCCTTGAAGATTACATTTTAAAGAGGTGATTCTCAGGCAGTTGTGAGAGAGGCTTATTTAGTATTTGACTAAATGGGAGCAGCCCTGCCCCATTTCCCTGGTGGGGGTGGCTTATGTATCCCAGAATCAGGGATCTTCCTCAGTTCACTGGGGTTCCTACCTACTAATGTAGACATTGACCTTGGACAGGTACCTCTCCTTTCTGGCCTTAGGAGTCTCATGTGAAAAAAGAGGTTGGACTAAAGCTCTTTGGTCTCATGATTTGGAGGCTCTGTTCCCATTTCATTTCCCCAAGTTGCCATTTTTTCTCTTCTTAAGCCTGGTCAGAGCAGTTGCAGCCTGACTCAGAAATCTTACCAGTTCATACATATGTGCAGATCGAGTTACAAACCAGGTTTTGGAGCTCCAGTTGGGAGTGCCTCGGAGATGGCATCTGGTCTCGGGGTACCCCGGGGCAGAACCACCTCCTTCTCCCCCAAGGCAGTAAGGTCCTGAAGGATAACTCTATAGCAGACAGAATTTGCCTGAAACCATAGTAAGGCCAATTTAGTGACACCGTGTTGCGGTATAGTACAGCACCAAGCGAGGAGAACGGGCAGCTTGTACCCAGAAGACCTGAACTTCCCAGTGGCTTTCAGATAAGGGTTTTAAAAGGCAACAATAGGGGTGAGGGATGCAGGATGTGTGATCAGCTTGTGGACCTACTTCTGATTGGTAAGTGGTGAGGTAACAGGGTGATGTTTCTGGAATCTCAGTCATCAGCCTTCTGCTTCCACCTGGTTGAGGGTTTATAGGCTTGTGGTCCGCATGTCGTCACCATCCTCCACCTGTGTTGCAGTCTTAGTTTCTGCGGAACAGTCAAAGGTATGGTCAGATTGTTATCTATATCCCTTTGGGAGGAACTCGGAGTCCTGTGATTCTACTGTTCTAATCATTAACTGTTTGAGTCTGAGTCCTCTTTGAAACTCAGGGAAGCCTAGGAGACTAAAGCTTTTTTTTTTTTTTTAACAGACAGGAAATGGGGGACAAGGAGGGACTTCTATACCTGGGAAGGCCTCATAGGATTCTACTTGGTTTCAATCTTTGCGCATTATCTGACTCACCCTACCTTTATAAGGTGATTAAAATCACTTAATTTGTCACCATACTTCCCCAATTTGTTGCCTTCAATACATTTGTCTCTTTTCCCCCCTCCAATCAGAATCCTCACCCGCTTACTTTCTGGCTATTCTCTAAAGGAAGTAGTGAGACTTTATGTGCCTTTTAGCCCAAGCATTTTATGCTTCCTTCCTCTAATGCCTGAGGAAGCCTCACATCATGGTCACCTGTATGCTCAGTTGTGTGTCCAACTGTTTGTGACCTCATGGAAACCGTAGCCCACCAGGCTCCTCTGTCCATGGGATTTTCCAGGCAAGAATACTGGAGTGGATTGTCATTTCCTCCTCCAGGGGATCTATCTTCCTGACCCAGAGATCGAACCCGCCTCTCAAGTGTCTCCTTCATTGGCAGGCAGAATCTTTACCACTGCACCACCTGGGAAGTCCTGAGGGAGCTTAAACCGCTTTACCTTGGTCTTTCTGAGGTCTCGCCAAGCAACTTTGAGTTGACTGACAGTGCTTATGTACAGAAATTTCCTATCAGATGATGCTTCAATGAATTGCTCATCCTTCATTTACCAAGTCAGAAAATTCTTTTCCCTGCCTGATTCAGCCCTACGGTGGGAACCTCACACTTGGCATCTGGGTTCTGCAAGAACCAAATCCAGTCTAGATGGAGACTTGTGAAGCTAGAGCTAAGAAAAGCTCCTGAGGGCTCTGAGCCTGGCGGTGGGAAATGAGCACCCGGCTCTTGGCCACAACAGTGCCAGTGGGCAGTGAGGGGGCACCACGGAAGGATTTTGTATTTAGTGGTACAAAAATGTAAAAAGAGCCTTTTCAGATCTTTCCCTCCCTTTTATCCTCTTACTCCTCCTTCCTTCCCCTCCACATTCATTTTCAGACCAGTGTGTGGTTTGTCATCTCTGGCTACCTGCGTTCTGGCTGGTCTTGAATGCTACCTGGTACTAAGTGTAGAGAAGACCCAGGGACTTCCCTGGTGGTCCAGTGGTAGAGACTGTGCACTCTCAGGGTAGAGGGCATGGCTTTGACCCGTGGTTGGGGAAATAAGACCCCATTTGCTGCATGGCCAAAAGAGTTAAAAAAAAAAAAAAAAAGAGGACACAGCATGTCCCCACCCGTAATCCTTGGATTTTGATGTGGCATGGGGAGAAAGGAAGGGTGCTTCTGGAGAGTTGTAGGGCCTTGGGCAATTCCTTCACTGCGGCTGATCTCAGATTGTCTATCTGTTAAATCCACTTAATGGTGTGTCACGCAGGGGATGGTGGGGACCAAGCAGGACAGCGGCTGTTCCACTCACACAGTGCTTGGCTCACAGCAGGTGCTCCGGAAATCTGCTTCCACTTTCTTCCTCGTGGTCTCTCTCCTGGTTGAACCTGTCATCCTTAAGAGAGGCCATTACATGCATACACTGATTTAGAATCAAAAAACTTTTCAAATATTCACAACAACGACAAATCCCTCGTGCTTTTACCCTATGAGCAGCCCTTGTTCCTTCTGATGACTAAGAAAAGAAAGCTTTCAATATGGAGTGCTTTGGAAAGAAGACCCATCAGTCCTTCTGGTTATGGTAGCTATTGGCCACATATGGCTGTCGAATGCTTGAAATGTGGCTAGTGGGGTTGAGAAATAGGATTTCTGAATTTACGTAATCCATTTAAATGTAAATTTAAAATCAGTTTCTCAATTTGGTGATAGGAAAACTTTTAAGTGTGTTTGGAATAACTTGGGTATGTGAATCAGCCTTTTCAGCTGTAAGTGTTATGAATTCAAAATATAGATCACACATTTATTTCCAATGAAGATTTTGTATCCAGATTAAGAAGTGTGCAGTAAATGTAAAGTACATACCAGATTTCAAAGACTTGGCATAAAAGAAAGACTGTAAAATATCTTATTAATGATTTTTTATATTGATTAAATGTTGAAATGATAATATTTTGGGTAAACAGATTCAATAAAATGCATTACTAAAAGCATGTTCATGTGTTTCTTTTTACTTTTTTAAATGTGGCTGCTGGAAAATTTTAAATCACATGTATGACTCAAATTATATTTCTGTATGAAAAATGTATGACTCATATTTCTGTAGGCTTAGACCCTGGTTTATCACAGAAGCCAATTGGAAGGCCAAAAAGAAGCTGCTGGTTCCAGAAGTTGCTGTAGAGTGATGGTTTCTGGGGTCTTCCTCAGTGACCTGCATATGTAAGGAGCAGTGAGCGCTGGCCACTTAAAAATTCTAAACCACTGGAGCACCCTCCTGACCTCAATAGTGTGTCCTTCTGGGGGCAAGATGGGGAGAGCATTCTTTTCATAAAGGCTGCTGTGTTCCACGGGGAAGCCTGAACTCTTTGGTTCCTGACAGCTCCAGGGACTCCTGGACTCCTGAAAGATGGCTCTCCCCTGGGGCTCTTTGAGGTTCCTTGTTGATCCAACTTGGCTTCCTTCTGATATATATATATATTTTTTAATTTATTTTTTTAATTTAAATTGATTGATTTATTTGGCTGCACAGGGTCTTAGTTGCAACATGCAGGATCTTTGCTCTTCATTGTGGCACGTGAACTCTTATTTGCAGCATGTGGGATCTGGATTGAACCTGGGTCCCCTGCATTAGGAGCACAGAGTTTTAGCCACTGGACCACCAGGGAAGTCCCCTTCTGATTTTATGTTAGGCCCCCAGTCAAAGAACAGTAACAGCAATCAACTGTTAAAAAATTGGGAAATTCAAAACAGTGTCACACTGTATAGAGACATGCTTGAAATCCATGTGGTCCAGAATTTGATGTCTTCGTTGTCAAGTTGTGGGCCAGCAAGTACTCTGCCAGCTAGTCGCATTGCATATAAACAATTTTAAATGCTCTTATTTAAAAAGTAATGAAGTTTGAGTTGAATACAATTTTCAATAGAATTTCATACCACTTTGGATGATAATGGTTAACCAATCCTGACTTAAAAATGAAATCAGTGTGTTATTCAGTCATTCAGAAGGCATCCTTTGAGCACCCCTATGTGTGGGATTCTTGAGGCAAGAATACTGAAGTTTTGCCATTTTCTTCTCCAGTGGACCGTTTAAAACTCAACATTCAAAAAACTAAGATCATGGCCTCAGGTCCCATCACTTCATGGCGAATATATGGGGAAAAAGTGAAAACAGTGGCAAATTCTATTTTCTTAGGCTCCAAAATCACTGCAGATTGTGACTGCAGCCACGAAATTAAAAGACACTTGCTCCTTGGAAGGAAAGCTTTGACAAACCTAGACAGCATATTAAAAAGCAGAGACATCACTTTGTTGACAAAGGTCTGTAAGTTAAAGCTATGGTTTTTTCCAGTAATCATGTATGGATTTGAGAGTTGGAAGGCTAAATGCTGAAGAATGGATGCTTCTGAACTGTGGTGTTGGAGAGGACTCTTCAGAGTCCTTTGGACTGCAAGGAGATAAAACTTTCTTGTCTAGAACTTCAAAAGCAGTTAGTTGCTGTTAATTTTAAATTGCAGTTTTTATTATATTACTGTAATTGTCTTCTAATTATGAGTAGCAGGTCATTTACACTGCAGCTTTTCAGAGCATGATAACCAGACTTGGGAGGAGCCTTGGATATCTCCAAATTTAAGGTGCCAGGAATTTCTTTTCTTAGGAGTTGTCCTCCTCTCACTGTTGTCTCCCCATTGGTCCTGATCCTATTCCCTGGCACCCCAGCAGCAATGTAGACATGCCTTCCACAGAGAAGTCCCCATGTCCCATTTCCACCCTTCATGCCATCTTTTATCCAGGCTAAATGTCCCTTTTATTCCACCCATCTTCAACAACTCTTCACATGTGTGATTTGTGGATTCTTGACCTTCTTGGTTCCATTCTTTGGTCACTGGTTCTCAGCCCAGCTGGAGAACCTTGTAAGCTGGCACATCCTGGACCTTCTCCCAGAGACTGGTTTAGAGAGTCTAGAGTTGAGTGTGGGCACCTGGTCTTTAAAACCAACATGAAATAACCACCCAGTCACTCAAATAGCTATGCAGCCCAGTGAAGAGCACCGTGGGGCTGGCTTCTCCTGTGAGGAGGAGGTTGTCCTGATGTAGCCCAGAGTCACATTAGCTTAGAAGGTCATCAGAAGGGAGTGACTTGCGTATCTCCCTGTCACCAGCACCCCATTTCTATATCTTACCTATAATAGATCGGTACCCTGCAAATGTGTAAGAATGGATGGTCCCTAAAACCACAGATCTTATCCATGTGAACTGTCAGTAAAAATCAGATATCCCCCATCTCTGCTGATGAAATTCTTAAGATAGCAAATTCAGGGCTTTAATGGACTCTCTGCTTTCACTGAGTAACATCCCCTCTCCGCCATAGTTGATCTTGATGGTAATTCTAACTCCATGTTGTCTGAGTAGCAGAATGGCTGGATGCAAAGACTCAGAGCCCTACCATCTGGATCTGAATCCTAGTTCTAGCGGCACAACTTGCTGCTTCAGTTCTTAACTGGCCACACCTCAGTTTCCTCATCTGTAAAATGGAAATAATAACAGTTACTGGCTTCAGTGAGTTGTGATGGGATTAAATGATATAATGCACATAAGGCACTTAGCACAAGGCCTGGCAGAGGAAGTGCTCACTGGTTATTTCTCTTAAGGCTGAAGATGGTAGTCACAGGACGGTGGTGAGGAACAAACATTGTGGTTTGCTGTGCCCTGCGCCCTGTTGAAGGCTGTGTGGATTGAGCTTCTCCAGGAGGTGGCTGCAGTAGGAAGGATGGGAAGCTGAGTGGTGAGGCCTCAGACAAGCTTGGTTCTATTTTTTTTTTTTTTTTAATTTATTTTTGGCTGTACTGGGTCTTCACTGCTTTGTGCAGGCTTTCTTTAGTTGTGGTGAGTGGGAGTTACTCTTCATTGTGGTGCCCAGGCTTCTCTTTGCGGTGGGTTCTCTTGTGGAGCACAAGCTCAGGGCTTCAGTAGTTTTGGCTCCTGGGTGCTAGAGCGCAGACTCAGTAGTTCTTGCACATGGGCTTCCTGTTCCACAGCATGTGGCATCATCCCAGACCAGGGATTGAACCCATGCCCCCTGCATTGGCAGGCAGATTCTCATCCGCTGTACCGCCAGGGACGTCCTTGGTCCTGTCGTTTTTGGGTGAGGTTTGGAGGGGTGGAGTCTGTGCAGCAGATGGCAGGAGAGCTGTTCTCATACCAGTTACCAGGTCTCCTCCAGCGACGTAGCTGGCTTCATCCTGGGGACTGGCTGGTGCGTGTCCATTTTGATTGCTTATTACCCTCACCTGGGAGCTTGTAAACTCCACCCACGCCCTGCCCTGCCCCAACCAATGTCATCTGTAACACCACTGCTGCAGCCCAAGCATCCTTGTCTTAGGAGAGCACCCAGGTGATTTTATTTTTATTTTTACTTTATTTTTGGCTGTGCCACATGGCATGCGGGGGTCTTAGTTCCCCATCCAGGAATTGAATCCTCACCCCCTGTAGTAGACTCACAAAGTCTTAACCACAGAACCACCAGGGAAGTCCCCCACCAGGTGATTTTAATGTGCATCTGGGTTAATTGCCCATGGGGCTGCCGCAAATCCGGCTTGGTCTCTGCGTGTGTTCTGAGCTCTTATTTTGGGATGTGCGTCCACTGAGCAGCCTGGTCAGCTGCCTTCTCTCATGGGGCTCCTTGGCCTCACCTCACAGTGGAGGTAAAGTGGCATTGACTTCAGTAGTCTTGTAACAGACACTTCTTTGCATCCCAGAGGCTGGGTGGACTTTTATAGGATAGGATTGGATTTCACAAGGGATGGTTCCCAAGAAGATTGGAAGAGGCTGGTATACAGTTGCCTCAATCCATTAGTACAGTGGTTTAGGGAGTAAATCTTTCTGCTTTGGTGTTTGTCTCCTCCCAGAGATAGGGTGACATATTTGTACTTTGTTGTGTAAACTTATGCATGGCTGTTTCCTTTCTGGGTTGAATTAAGCCTCATGAAAATGCTGGTACATCAGGATTGTCTGCCTTCATTCTACAGGACCCACTTGGTGGGTAGCTTTTTTCTTTCAATTAAAAAAAAATTTTTTTTTTTTGGCATGCAACCCAGCATGTGGGATTTTAGTTCCCTCACCAGGGATGGAACCCATGCCCCTTGGATTGCAAGCTTGGAGTCTTAATCTCTGGACCACCAAGGAAGTAGGTAACTTTTGTCACATTGCTTTTAGTGATAGGTGCTGCTGTTACCTTCCCATCCCTGTTTTGGGGAGAACTCTTCATTGGCCCACATATAATAAATGATTGTTCGTAGACAATCTTCAACCCAGACCTGTGTCAGAACTGCTGGGAGGCATTAAAACCACCAGCTTTTTGTTTCTGTCTTGAATTTCCCTCTCAGGCCTCCGGACCAGTTAAAACCCCGTCTTTACCGGGCGAGGGTGGGGAGAGTTGGTGGTGGGAGTTGCCTTTCTCCAGTGCATGGGAAGTCCAGAACACGACCTGGCCAGGGGCATTTGTGTGGATGCATGGGTCCTGAAACCTTGCCTGGCGAAGGCCTGAAGAAGCTGGTGATGTGGTTTCCAAGAAGCGACTCCTGTCACTTGCCTGCTCCTTCTAGGCCTTTCTGTGGGGCTGTCAAGGGCCTGTACCGCAGGTTAAAGTAAAGGAAAGGTACAGCTTGCAGTGATTCACTGTCTTCTCCCCTCATTTGATTTTACCATTTTAGCAAACACTTTCTAGGCCCTGTACCCTCAGGAGATGCAGAGGAGCAAAGCCGTTGCTGCTCTTCTGGGGCCTCTGGCCTGGCCTGGACCTGGGTTGGTATCCTGTTGCCTGGACTCTGACCAGGAGGGAGGCGGGCTGGGGCTGGGAGAGTTGGGGGGCACCCACCATGGGCAGGGATTGGGACGGGAGGAGAAGAGAGGATGTGGATAAGAGCCTTTCAGATCCAGATATACCTCAGTCTGGACTGGCTGGCGAGTTCTTCTAGGATCATGGGGACTGAGGCTCAAAGCTGGACATTTGTCTCAACTCACTCTTAGATCATTGGCATTGCTGGATGGGGATGCTAGAAAGAAGCTGGCGCTTCAGTCCTATCTGTCTGCTGTGGTTTTCGATCAGTTTTCTGTGTGTGTGTGTTAATTCTCTCAGGAGGCTGTGGTTTTCAGTCAGTTTGCTCTGTGTGTGTGTGTATTAATTCCCTCTGGAGACGTTTTTCGTGTGTGTGGTATGTGTGGTGCATGTGCGTATATGTGTTAATGTGTGTGTGTGTGGTATATGTGTGTAATATGTGTTAATTCCCTCAGGAGGCATTTTTCTGGGAGGCCCTGCCTCATGGTGCCAGAGACGCAGAGCTGAGCACAGCGCCAGCTCTCTGGGGGTGGAGGTGGGGTGATTCCAAAGCCTGCTGGGCCACATGTGGTTTGGGAGCACTGCATCAGTGTACTTGGGAAATTCTTCTGCTCCATCCATAGCTACTAAATCAACATTTTAAGCAAGCCTCCCAGACACCACCTCTACATTCCTAGATTACTGCAAAGTTTGAAAAGCTTAGCCCTGGAGGTATTGCCACCACTTGGGTGAGAAATATCAAAGATCTGGGTCTTGTGGTGGCAAAAGGGCTAGAGAGGGGAGAGGAGGGATTGGTTCTGGGGCTCTTCACGGGGCAGAGCCAGAGGAATGAGTGAGTGAGTGCAGGTGTGGAGCAGGACGCCTGGCTATTGGCTGGGGTGCTTCTGTGGGCATTTCCATGGGCCTATCAGAGAAGGAAGGGGAGGGTTCGGTGCACGTGGGTCTTGAGGGCTATGCACGTGAGCATGTTGGTGTCCACAGATGTGAGGAGTTACGGGTCTGAGAAGCAAGGGCTGGGCAAGGTGGGTCTTCAAGGAACTCTTGGGGGAGGGGCTGCCCAGATTTATGTCTGAGCCCTTAAAAATGATCTGTGTGGGGTTCTCTTGCTTTCATCCTCTTTGGCCAGGCTTCTTCTACTTTGGCCTTGTTGTAGCCCCTCTTATGAGATACTGTCTACTTCCTGAGTGGTTTGGGGTGAGTCCTCCTCCTCCCCCCACCCCCACCACCAAGTGGGGCTTGAAGGTGGCGGGAAGAGGCAGCAGTGGGGGAAAAGTAGGAATGGGAGATTGGCAGAGCTTGACCATTGCCAGGTTGGAGGTGGGTGGGCACTCCCCACCCCCACCCCCCACCTTTAGCAGCATCAGTGCTGTGGGTGCCAAGGCCTAGTCTCCCAGGTGTCTCAGAGGTGCTGTCTACCCTGGGTCTGCTGCTCCCCGTCTTACATTGATTTCATTTAACCCAGGCTTTCTCAGCTTTGTCACAGTTGACATTATGGGCTGATCAATTCTATTGAGGGGGAGAGAGGCTGTCCTGTGCATTGGAGGATATTTAGCAACATCCATGGCCTCAGCTCAATAGATGCTGGTAGTACCCTCCTCCCTCACTGTGACAATCAAAATATCTCAACATTGTCAGATGTCTATGGGGGTTAAAATAACCCCATTGAGAACCATTGTCTTAACCAACGTTGAGCCCTTTTTGCATTTTGGGCACCAAGGGTTGATCAGTGAACAGACCCAGCCCTGGTCACTTTGCTGCAGACCCCCGAAGTCTGAGGTGAGGGACAGTGTCAACGGGGCAGGTCTTAGACCTCCAGGATAGCTGTGACGGCTTGGAGTCCTGGTGTGATGGGTGCGGGTCTGTCTGCAGGTGGCCCTCCCACGGCTCCATCCTGGAATGGGATTCAGGGCACGGTGTTGCTGGGGAGCTTGGCTTTTCCCTGCTGCTGCCTGTGCTGCTTTATTTAAGCACTGCCTTCCTGCTACACTCACAAAACAAGTCTTGTCTCCTTTTTTCTTATGTTCTTTCTCTCTCTTTTTTTGATAAGGTGGCCAGCTTAAAAGTCTGCACCAAACCTTTGGGTCAGCAGGGTGGTGGTCTTTCCCAGGAGAAAACTGCTCTTGCTGCCCCACCTCGGGCACAGCCTTCTTGTACATCGAAGATCCTGCTGCTTCCCTCTGCCTCCTCCTTTAAGCCACAGTCGGAGAGGAGTCTCTCTGACCTGCAGGTCGGGTCAGACCATTCTTTGCCTCTGTACAAGCCCCTTGGGCTCCAGATCCCTGCTGAGTCTGGCCCTGCCTCCATGCCCACATCCTGGAGGTTCTCTCTCTCTGCCCTCTTGACTGACCAACTGACAGGTACACGGGATCTCAGCCTGGGGTCTCTTCCTGGTAGCAGTCTCCCTGACTCTCCGTCTTGGTGCCCACCTTCGATCACCATTAGAATTTCCTCAAGGCTCCTTGAGGACTGTTCCCAGGGCTAGGCCCGGTGCCAGGTACGTGGAAGGCATCATTAAATCTTTGTGGGATGACTGACATATGTGGTGCACCTCACTGTTTTATGAGCTCTGCTCTCAGAAGGGGAGGATTCATGGGGCCAGCAAGTGGCTGAGACGTCAAGCTCAGCCCTCATTTTCTTGAATGTGCATCCTCCACCTTCCTCTTGCCCTCCCCATATCCCCCTAATCCCATTCTAATGGTTTCTGGTTTCCTCAGACCCATTTTCACAGCCTGCTCCCAAGGAAGGGTGGGGGATTCATTTATTTGTTGGAAGAAAAATAATGTTTATTTGTCTACTTGTTTATTTTAATTAGCTGCCCTCCCATTAACTTGTTTGTTTGTTTGTTTTGTAACTGCGCTGGGTCTTAGTTGCGGCATATGGGATCTGGTTTCCCAACCAGGAATCGAACCTGAGCCCCCTGCATTGGGAGCTCAGAGTCTTAGCCCCTGGACCACCACAGAAGTCTCTAATGTTTAATAATTTGGGATGTTACCTTTCGTTGGTAGATTGGCATGTTTGCAGGGGATTTCAGGAGTTAGGTGGAGGAGTGATGGGAGGGGGCTGGAGGGAGAGGCAGTTGTATCTGGTGGTGGCGGCTGTAACTCTAGTGACAACTAACCTGCAACTTGGTTTCCTGGAACCGTAAAGGTTTACAGCCTGAAACACTTTTTGTTTGTTTGCCTTTGTGGATGCACAGACATTTCCTTCCTCATTTGGTTTCTGTGGCCTGTGTTTAATGTAGACAGAATGTTTGTGTCCCTAGGATTTATCTTAAGAACAACAGTAGGAGCAGGGTTGTAAACTTAAGAAAGAAGGCACGGCAAGTGGATTTGCCTTGACTGCTGACCATTCCAAGGGCCATTTCCATCTCCTGCCTGCTGTGTCCGGAGTGGGCTGCTTCAGTTTGGTTTTCCATATTCACAGCAGAATCTCTTTAGATTCTTTCCCACTACTGAATGTGCTTCTCAGAAGAGAAAAAGTTTTTACAAAGCGTTGTGTTCCTTTCTCCAAAAGGATGGTGTGTGGTCCCTCTGAAGAGTCATTTGTGTATTGATGACCTGCCAAGTGTTGTATGTCCTGTGTTAAGTTGCAAGGGTGGGAATTCCAAGAGTGTCACAATGTCCTATAGGTCAGGTTTGGCTCAGACGGTAGAGAATCCACCTGCAGTGTGGGAGACATGGGTTTGATCTCTGGGTTGGGAAGATCCTCTGGAGGAGGACATGGCAACCCACTCCAGTATCCTTGCCTGGAGTAATAATCATATTTTTGGGCTTCCTTAGTGGCTCAGTTGGTAAAGAATCTGCCTGCAATGCAGGAGACCCCGATTTGATCCCCAGGTCGGGAAGATCCTCTGGAGAAGAAAATGGCAACCCACTCCAGTATTCTTGCCTGGAGAATTCCATGGACAGAGGAATAGGGAAGGCTATAGTCCATGGTACTGCAAAGAGTCGGACACAACTGTGTGACTAACTTTTACTTTCTTTCAAGTTATTAGTAATAGGGATTTAGTATTCATGGATTCCTGATCCTGTCTGACCTTCTAGAATCACCTAGGGGAACTTTGAAAATGCAGACTTAAACCCCCCTGGACTCAGGGAATCAGAGTCTTTCTGCATGGAATGTGGGACCCTGCTTTTCAAAGTCTCCCAGGGTAGACTTCTGTGTGAAGACTGGCTCTAGAACATGTCACTTATCCTGACAGGTCTCCAGGCTCCCTGCCCTTGTTGCTCTGTCCTGAGGGTTGGGGTGAGTCCTCAACATCCCATCCCCTCTGGGGGTGTGGTGCTAGTGATGGTACTATTTTAGGAAAGTTGTGGAGAAGATGCCTGGTAGCAGCAAATTGTGAGCAGGGTTATGTGCGTGTGATGGTGTTGCCCGGGGTGGTATGATGTGGCTATGCTGGGAAGCCAGCAGGGTGAACTGATTAATCGGTTTGAAAATGCCCAAACCCTTCCCTTCAGTTGCTTTAAAATTCTAAAAAAGTCTTACAGTTTATAGGAAGCACATGTGTTATAATTGAGTGTGGCTCAGTCTTCATTGTGGTTTCTGGCAAACATGGCTTCGTTAAGAATGGTTCCCTGCTTCTACTCACTCTAGATGTGTCTTGATTGTTCACGGTTTAGTTATCCTGTAAGTTTTGGCTGCCGGGTTCATAATTCAGGGGAAATTTCACTCTGGTCAGTGTATATAAGTATCAGTGATTTTCAGAGAAGCCAGAGAAAGGAAGCATATTGGAAGTTTTCTGGAGGTGCGCCAGCAGTTTAGGTTAGTTTTTACAGTAGAAGCTGGAAAATGTTCTGGCTGACTCCTGGTTAAGGTGTGCAGGATGACCTAGTCATTTTTATTTTAATTGTGAATTCCTAAAACCTTGGGCACACCAATGTCAGAAACACCAGAAACGATCTAGAAACAGACATAACCTAAGTACTGGAGTATTTGTGCCTCTGTTCAGCTTTCTTGGCAAGGATGATGCAGGACGGAAATTCTGATACTTTTCCAGGAAGGATTTTATTGTTTCATGTTAGAAGTGATCTAAGATCACTGGTTAGGATTCCTACATAATTGATATAAATGCAGAAATTTCCTGAAATCCTGATCCCGACTGAAAAAACGTTTTCACTTTCAGTTCAGTTCACTCTCTCAGTCGTGTCTGACTCCTTGCGACCCCATGAACCGCAGCACACTAGGCCTCCCTGTCCATCACCAACTCCTGGAGTCCAGCCAAACTCATGTCCATCGAGTCGGTGATGCCATCCAACCATCTCATCCTCTGTCGTCCCCCTCTCCTCCTGCCCTCAATCTTTCCCAGCATCAGGGTCTTTTCTAATGAGTCAGCTCTTTGCATCAGGTGGCCAAAGTATTGGAGTTTCAGCTTCAACATCAGTCCTTCCAGTGAACACCCAGGACTGATCTCCTTTAAGATGTACGGGTTGGATCTCTTGCAGTCCAAGGGACTCTCAAGAGTCTTCTCCAGACCACAGTTCAAAAGCATCAATTCTTCTGTGCTCAGCTTTGTTTATGGTCCAATCCTCACATCCATACATGACCACTGGAAAAACCAAAGCCCTGACTAGACAGACCTTTGTTGGCAAAGTAATGTCTCTCCATTTTAATATGCTGTCTAGGTTGGTCATAACTTCCTTTCCAAGGAGTAAGCGTCTTTTAATTTCATGGCTGCAATCACCATCTGCAGTGATTTTGGAGCCCAGAAAAATAAAGTCAGCCACTGTTTCCACTGTTTCCCCATCTATCCGCCATGAAGTGATGGGACCAGATGCCATGATCTTAGTTTTCTGAATGTTGAGCTTTAAGCCACCTTTTTCACTCTCCTCTTTCACTTTCATCAAGAGGCTCTTTAGTTCTTCTTCACTTTCTGCCATAAGGGTGGAGTCATCTGCGTATCTGAGGTTATTGATATTTCTCCTGGCAATCTTGATTCCAGCTTGTGCTTCCTCCAGCCCAGCATTTCTCATGATGTACTCTGCATGTAAGTTAAATAAGCAGGGTGACAATATACAGCCTTGACGTACTCCTTTTCCTATTTGGAACCAGTCTGTTGTTCCATGTCCAGTTCTAACTGTTGCTTCCTGACCTGCATACAGGTTTCTCAAGAGGCAGATATACCCATTTGAATGCAGAGTTCCAAAGAATAGCAAGGGGAGATAAGAAAGCCTTCCTCAGTGATCAATGCAAAGAAATAGAAGGAAACAATAGAATGGGAAAGACTAGAGATCTCTTCAAGAAAATTAGAGATACCAAGTGAACATTTCATGCAAAGATGGGCTCAATAAAGGACAGAAATGGTAGGGACCTAACAGAAGCAGAAGATATTAAGAAGAGGTGGCAAGAATACACAGAAGAACTATACAAAAAAGATCTTCATGGCCCAGATAATCACGATGGTGTGATCACTCACCTAGAGCCAGACATCCTGGAATGTGAAGTCAAGTGGGCCTTAGGAAGCATCACTATGAACAAAGCTAATGGAGGTGATGGAATTTCAGTTGAGCTATTTCAAATCCTGAAAGATGACACTGTGAAAGTGCTGCACTCAATATGCCAGCAAATTTGGAAAACTCAGCAGTGGCCACAGGACTGGAAAAGGTCTGTTTTCATTCCAATCCCTAAGAAAGGCAATGCCAAAGAATGCTCAAACTACCGCACAATTGCACTCATCTCACACTCTAGTAAAGTTTTCATTTTATAATAATTCTAATTTAGTGATACTCTAAAAAATCTAATTTACTCTGGTTTTTGAATTTGGAATCTTTTTAAAGTGTACAGATTTTTAAAAATTGAAGAATAGTTTGATATATAAATTACAGGTGTGCAATATAGTTATTAACAATTTTTAAAGTTTATAATCTACTTAGAGTTACTATATGAAATATTTGTTATGTTCCCCATGTTGTATAATATATTCTTGTAGCTTATTTTATACCTAATAAAATACCCCTATACTGCCTCTTCCCCCTTCCCTCTCTCCATTGGTAATTCCTATTTTATTCTCTGTATCTGGGAGTTTGTTTCTGTCTTGTTATATTCATTGCTGTTGTATTTTTTAGATTCCACAGAAGTGATGTCATACTGTATTTGTCTTCCTCTGACTTACTTCACTTACCATAATGCCCTCCAAGTTCATCCATGTTGCTGTAAATAGCAAAACTTCATTCTTTTTTATGTCTGAGGTAGTATTCCATTGTATACATATACCTCCTTTCTTTGTCCATCTGTTTATGGACACTTAGGTTTCCTCCATATCTTGGCATATCTTATAAATAATGCTGCTATGAACACTGGGGTGTATATATCTTTGCATTGGTCTTTTTTGTTTGTTTTTGCAGATATATACCCAGGATTGGAATTGCTTCATTCTATTTTTAGTTTTTTAAGAAACCTCCATACTGTCCTCCACAGAGGCTACATCAATTTACATTCTCATCAACAGTGTACCAGGGTTCCTTTTCTCTATATCCTCCCCAACACGAATTATTTCTGTTCTAAAAGTATACAGGTTTTTAAAAAAATTGGGTGTCTCCTAGTCCCAAGTATTTACATATTCTGAACACTTTTATTAGATTTCTAACAGAAGCAGTGATCGATACTATTGGTGTTTTGAAGGGAGACCGTTCTATTACAGTTTTACCTGACTTTGGGGGAACATACCATTGTGTGGAAAGTTAAACAACTGCTTTGTCTCTTAAGTGGAGAGCAAATTAGTGTGGGCTTGAAAATAGTATACCTGCTTTATTGGGTCATCCATGGTTCAATTTAAGCCATAGAAAAACTAGCAAAACCAACTCTATAGCTGCCATTTCCTGTCCAAGCTCTCTCTGCCTACAGAATGTTGACCCCAATTAGGACTGCAGCTGTTTTTTTCCTAGACCCTTGTTTTCTAAATAGCACTTAATCTGGGTCACTGTTTGTGCTGGGAAGTTTAGCACTCACGTGAGTTAATTTGCACTCACATGTTGGGCACAGTGGCTTGCTTCTGCAAGAGTTCAGATGAGTGCTGGAGAAAACCCGTCCCACTGTTGGAGACGCAGTCAACACAGCTAATAAGTATTCATTGTGTGTATACTGTTGCCCCGCCTTGTATTTAAACCTATGTGGATTTTGAACATAGTATAAAACATAGCTCAGTACTTAGAATGAAGCAGCAAAATTGTTAGACAGAGGCAGCAATTTCAAGGTAATGAAGGAGCATGAATAATTCAGGGTAAATTGCTCGGGACAGTTATTGAATGATCATCAGTTTTAGGGGCTTCCTTGGTGGCTAAGTGGTAAAAAAAAAAAATCTGCCTGCAATATAGGAGACGCAGGTTTGATCCCTGGGTTGGGAAGATCCCCTGGAGGAAGAAGTGGCAACCCACTCCAGTATTCTTGCTGGGACAATCCCATGGACAGAGGAGCCTGGCAGGCTACAGTCTGTGAGGTAGCAAAGAGTCAGACACAATTGAGCATGCCTCAGTTTTAGCCAGCAGACAGATCAGTTTTGTGTGGTTGTCTTGAAGGCTTCCTGGAAGAGAAAGAAGCCTTTCGGTTCTTCCCAAGATGATGGTTGTGATATGGTTGATCAAGCACAAGGGTGGAACTGAGAGACTGGATATGTCGCTCTGGATCCTTGTTGAGCAGTGATGTTGCCTGTAGCGCCCCAGGTCTACAGAGTGAGGTTTGAGGGAAAACCACTTCTTGAACAGGTCAACATCTTTTTGCAGGGCCCAGGCAGAGGACTGTAGGTACCCAAATTTCTCCCCGAGCCTTGGTCACAGCCTGAGGGGGATTGTGGCAGTGAATGTGCAGCTTTCCCCCTTGGACAATTGAAGTGTGTTCATTTATGTCTATGTCTAAAGTGAACATTAGAAAAAGACCTAGTTCAGTAGCATCAAGGTTTTAAATCTGCCATGAACCCAGCACAGCCCCAGGGGTAAATGCCTAGTTAAGCCCCAGCATTCACCCCTACATATTTGTGGCTATAATTTGACCGCATACTGATATATTAAACATGAAATTAGGTAATTACATAATTAGGCCATTGAGACATGTGCCGAATCCTCAAGACACGAGAACAACCCCCTCCAGGGTTGAGGAACTACTACTGTGACTGTACTGCTTGTTTGATTTCTCAGGGTTTGTGCCCAGAAGGACCACATGTTGTCTCAGACTCTGGAATCTTGAAACCAAACATCGACAAGTGACTTGTTTGAGTTTGGTTCAAGTTTAGAGGCTGAAGGGATTCTAAGAACTCAGCAAATAGGAATTTGTGTGGCTTTCTTCAGCCTTCTCCATTTGGAAGAATGTGCAAAGGGGAGAAAGAGAGCATGCGTCAGTTGGTTCTTAGGTACCAAGACCTTTCCCTTGTCCAAGGGGGAAAGCTGCACATTCATTGCCACAAGTCCCCTCAGTGGTGACCAAGGCTTGGGGAGAAATTTGGGTAGAGATAGAAGGAATGAGAAAGTTCTAGAATGGGAGACTTGAAACTGATGGGTAGCCAGTTATTTGGTCCTTGTCAATGGTTTTGGTGTTACTGTTTTCTTGGATTTCATTTCTGCTGAACAAAATGTTTGGGATAGGAATGCACAGAGGGTAGACCTATCCAGGCCTCAGGCCCTGACTGTGGCCGCGAGCACATCCCTTGCCATGGATCAGAGGGACAGTCAGGGAGCATCTGCAGGAAGGGACAGATTGTTCTTTTAGCTCCAGTTATGGTGATGCTAGTGGTAGAGAACCCAACTGCTAATGCAGGAGACATAAGAGACGTGGGTTTGATTCCTGGGTTGGGAAGAACCCCTGGAGGAGGGCATGGCAACCCACTCCAGTGTTCTTGTCTGGAGAATCCCATGGACAGAGGAGCCTGGCGGGCTATTGTCCATGGGGTTGCAAAGAGTCGGACTTGACTGAGCAACTTAGCACATATGGATACCAAATTCACCTGTGATTCAGAATCATAGCAGGCCTCATCCTGGTATCAGTGGCTGGGCTGTATATATGTGTTATTAATTAAAAAAAATTTTTAATACTGTGCCTTTATTAGATTTTTCATAAGAGAAAATTGCTGAAAAAGAAGTACAATAAACATTAAGGGAAAAATAATCCTCCACTTGAAGAGAAAATGAGCTTAGTGTGACAGTGAGGAAAAATGAGAAGCAGTTAGAAGTTTCTAAAAGTCCCTAAAGTAATGTTTCTGAGCTTTGGAGTGCTAGGATCTGATATGGGAATCTCTATGACTTTTGTAATCTGTCTGTATGAAATTGGGCCTGAGATGTTTCTTTACTTTCTTGTCTCATGTTTCTGGAAAACTACTTTTCGAAGATAAATAATTCTCTCCTGCTATTTATTGAGCAGGCTACTATGTACCATGCGCATGCTTTGGCCACACTTACTTTGGGCTGGAAGCATACAGGATATCATATGTATCATGTGTACCGTATACATATGAGAATGTGTGAGAGCACTTTGAAAAGCTTGCAGAGGTGTGCTAATGTGTGTTAGGTGTGTGTGTTTTTAAAAATATTTGTCTGTGCCCGGTCGTTAGTTGTGGCATACAAGATCTAGTTCCCTGACTGGGGATTGAACCTGGGCTCCCTGTTTTGGGAGTGTGGAGTCTTAGCCCCGGGATCACCAAGGAAGTCCCAGTTAGGTGTTTTTATTTTTATTACCTTTAGGCATTTTGAGGCTTAGGTGCTTAGAGGCCAAGAAGTTGCAGAAGGTGTCGTATTGAGCTCTGACTAGGTCGCTGGCAACTTCCTAGAAGTCAACTGGCTAATCTGAATACTTAGATTTAAAACTACTACTTGGCTATGAGTAATTTAAGTTCTCTTGGTTTATTCACTAAAATGTGTATTTATAAAACATTTGTGCCTGTGAAACTCACTGACTCCAGAGATCGCTCACGATCGGCAGGAGACAGAGGCGTGTCCTGTGCTCTAGCTTATAAGTGCCAAGGAGAAGCCCCTGCCAGGCAGGCATTTTCCCGTCCAGATGTGTTTAACATTTCTGAAGTAGACCACAGCCTAGGTCACCAGGTTTCTATTTTAGATAATTGTGCTGAAAGAGGCAGTGGACACAGGCCTCAAATAGCGGGGCAGAAGTGGTGAGAAATGTGTCCTCCTAAGGTGAAGAACTCAGGGTCTCCACCTTAGGGTCCTCGGCCCAAATACCCAGGGAGTTGAAACTTTGAGGATAAACGGGGCTGTTTTCCTGAGAGGATGACTGCAGCCCTCCTTCGGCGCTGGCTGGGCAGCTCGTTCAGTGACTGTCCCCTGTGGCTGTCAGCCTTGGGAGCCCAGGGGACAACCTGACGCAGAAGCCTGAGGCTTTCTACTTTGTAACCTCTCGTTCTATCTTTATTAAATCAGCTCCAGAGCTGTGGTCACCCTCTGGACCCACCTTTTCCTGTGGTTCAGGAGGACCGATTCTCCAAAGTTCTAAAAACTGTCAGGGCCTGCTAAGACCCAGAGGACAGTTCCCCATGCCAAGTGACCATCATCAGTGTAACAGACCTCAGTTTCTAGGCTTGGTATTGGCAGATCCCAAGTATTTGAATTTTATGTTTTATGCCTGTGCCTGCTTGCTTGGGGTCTACTTGCAGAGTGGGCTCTGCTTCTGGGTCAAGGTTGTCATCCAGGGTCCTTGCTCACCACAACCTCTTTACCCAAAGGCCCCTGTTCTGGTATGAGGGACATTATCTCAGCATGCCCCTCTGGGTTCCAGCCTGGGTATTTGAATCTTGATGACTTAGGTCTCCTGTCTAGTTTCTCTTCCTTTCTCAGTAGTTTGTATTTTGGAATCATCTGTCTTCCTTCCCTGTTTTTAATGTTTATTTTTACAAAGGTAAGCCATGTGTGGTTAAAAATTTCAGACTGTAAAAAGAGGTATATGATGAAAAGTTTCCCTCCAACCCCTGTACCTTAGAAGCTAAGGTCACTTCCCAAAGATGACTGCTATTAGTAGTGTCTTGTGTAGTCTGGAAATAATCTGTGTGTGTGTGAATATTTAGTAGTCCTTCTTCCTTTCTTTCATTGCCTTTTCCTATTCCCTACATGAATGGAGTACTCTATAAACTTCTATATACCTTGCTTAAAAAACAGCAACAAACTTACCATTGTAAATCATTTTATTGGGTTGGCCAAAAAGTCCATTTGAATTTTTCTGTAACATCTTACTTTTTGGCCAACCCAATACATCAGACTATATAGATGAGCCTCATTCTGGAACAGCAGTACAATGTTCCATTGGCTCTTCTAACTGGCTTCCTATTAATTGACACTTAGCTTGTTTCCTGTCTTCTGTTGTGCTACGCAATGCTATTGATGCAAACACACACACATTGGCACACAAGTTTGAACACATTTGTGGGATGAATTCCTAGAAGTAAAATGGTTGAGTCAGAGAGGGCATTCATCTTTAATTTGATATTTGCCAAACTGTCCTCCAAAAGGTATTGTCTAATCAACAATGCATGGTTTTCCTGTTTCCCTGAACCCTATGAACAGTGTGTTACCAAATTTCTTGGTGTTTTCTGATCTGCTGGGAAAAAATGGTATCTTATGTCAGTTATTATGTGTGAGCTTGAACATTTTTTTCTATGCATAAATCATTTGTATTTTTCTGTTAACCGTCTATTTGTTCTTTGTTCATTTGTCTGTTATATTGTTGGATCACTTATTGATTTCTAGTTGCTTTTTACATAGTCTGGAAGTGATTCTTCTGTTACTTGATACAAATACTTCCCCCACTGGATTTTGTTAGCTTTTTCCCTGCAGAAAACGTAATTTTTGTAGTTAAGCTTAATTATTTCATGACGGGTTTGGTATCATCCTTCATGATGTTGTTTTTGTCTGCCTTTTCTACTCTCTCTGGGTCTTTCTTGTGCCTTATTGTTTCAAAACTTACGTCATAGGTAGACACCTTTCTCCTGACTTCCATCACCCTCTGCATCACACATCTTCTAAACCCATTTGAGCTTCAGCTCTAATTCTCTGCCTTATTGTCTGCTTGTACACTGATCTATTGATTCATTGATTCAGTGTTCCCTGTAGGTTCCAGGTACTGCTCTGTATTTTGGGGATGCAGTGGCAAACATAGGAGGCATCTGCCCTGTCCTTACAGAACTAGTTGAAAGCTTAGCCAGGATGTGGGATTCACTCCAAGAGTCAGTGAAACTGGGATGAGGGCTGATGAAGGACCGGGAGTCCTACCCTGGTCTGGGGTGGTGTGGTCATAAGGATGCTCAGGAGGGCTTCCTTCAGAGCATGTGTCTGAATGGAAGCCTGTAGCCTGAGTGGAGGTTTTTCAGACTCAAGGGAGTGGATGGCACGGTGTCAGTGGAGTGGCACCATGGGGTCTTCTAAGTTGAGGAAGCTGCGGGGCAAGGCCCTGGAGTAGGAGGGCTCACTGTATTAGAGAAACCAGAGAAGGCCACGGTGGCTGGAGCAAGTCTCTGAAAGGAGGCTCAAGGGGCCTGGTTGCTAGGGGAGGGTCGCATGGACTGTGTTACAGATTTGGTTATTTGCTTCACAGTTCTTTGATTCCTGATTTCTCTTTCGTGTGCATCCTCTAATATTTCCGCAGAATTCCCAACACATTTGTTCAATGGACTGCTATCACGTTGGCTTTTTGTTTTCGTGACTTTGTTTTATCTCTTATTGATCATAAGTTGCTTTAGGTAAAATACCACCAAGACCTCTTAAAGAGCAGCTCCCGTGCAGCCTGCCAGCAGTCCAGGAGTATTTCCTGATTAGTACATCATTGGCAGCAGTGTTAGGAGTTAAGCAGATGTGTGAATGGGTTTCATCTTCAGTTTCATATCCCGGTGATTAGAGAGGCTGCTGAGAGAATTTAGGTGAGAGAAATCATGAGGCCAAATCGGCTTCTGTGGCCCAGAGTGTGGTGATGGATTAGTAATGTCTGTCGTGGCACTGGGCGTGGGTGTTACTATCATGGTGCTGTTTCTTTTGCCCTTTGTGACCTGAAATGTTAATTAGAAAGACAGGTACTCTTTTGCCCTGCCGCTCAGTTTCTTTTGGCAAAGGTAAATTTGGGTAAGGGTCACAGTCATAGCTCTTGCTGTGGGCATGTGTAAAGCCATCTCCTTACTGGCATGAGCTTTTAATCCCAGCCTCTGCCGAAGAATATTAACATCTCTATTGGAGGTCAGGTTGCCTTTTTTCCCCCCACTGTGTGACTAGATACTTTCACAAAGCTGCAGGATTTTGTGTCCACCACGTTGGCACAACAGCTTCTGAAATGTATTTTCCCCTTGAAATGACCAGAGTTAATAGCAGTGTCTGCAGAAATGTATTGATTAACACAGTTATGAATCATTTATGCTACAACCGTCGGTGCAGTGAATTGATTTGCAGGCTTGAGGGTTCGGGAGGAGCACCAGACATCTGTAGTCCATCCCCTTTCCCACCCCCACCTCTGGTGGGAGCTGCCCTGGTCCTGACAGCTCACAGGGAAGGCAGGCATTAGATGGGATGTAGTGGGATGAACTCAGGGCCAGAAAGTATTCAGAGAAGCATCGCAAGCCAGCCTTAGTCAGAGAGTCAAACTTACTTCCAAGATGTCTGGCGCTGAGCCGTTGTTTGCTGCTCTCGAAATAGTCAACGTGACCTAATCCGGTAGTGGTTATTCATGGAAAACAGAGGGGACACTGGGGAGCAGCCAGACCACCTCCTTGCTTTTTTTTTGTTTTCTTGCACTTGCCAGAATATTTAAACAGACTATTTCATTTTACCTTGTGGAAATAGGTATATCCTTGCAAGTGAAAGACAACCTTGCCTGTAAAGGAAGGACTCTTCGGAAGGTCCTTTCCTATAGAAGGAAAGGAAAGTCGGCTTCCTGGATGGCTCAGATGGTAAAGAATCTGCCTGCAATGCAGGAGATGCAAGAGACACTTGTTCGATCCCTGGGTTGGGAAGATCCCCTGGAGAAGGGAATGGCAACCCACTCCAGTATTCTTGCCTGGAAAATTCAATGGACAGAGAAGCCTGGCAGGCTACAGTCCATGGGGTCACAAAGACTCAGACACGACTGAGTGACTGACACTTTCACACTTTCCTATACAAATTCCATTTGATTCCTCTCTCCTCTTTAGGTGGAAGCATAGCTTTATGTGCTAGAGTGTTGCTCTAAACATATGCCATCCTTTTCAGCATTATGGAGTTGCTGATCTCCTTACTTCTGGGCCCTTGCAGTGTTTATATTTCATCTCGCACAGTTGGGTACATAGCTGATCCGTCCTGGTATCCAGTGTAGTTAGAGCAAGAGGGAAGTTGGAAGTGAGGGGGAGCCAGCATTCACTGTATTTAGCTCCAAAGCTCGGGGTTAAGGATGATTATGAGACTCCTGAGACCTGTGAAAACCCCCAAACCGTGCCTTTTTAAAAAAATGTATTTTTCTTTATTTACTTGGCTACATTGCGTCTTACTGGCAGCACATGGGACCTTCGTTGTGTCATTGCAGCATACGGACTCTAGTTGCAGTGCATGGGCTTAGTTGCTCCATGGCATGTGGGATCTTAGATCCCCAACCAGGCATTGAACCCGCATGCACTGCATTGCAAAGTGGATTCTTGCCCTCTGGACCACCAAGGAAGTCCCCCAAACAGAGCCTTGAGCAGTGAATGGTGGGTCTGCAAGGGTCAGCCCTCCTCGCCCTGCTGAATTCTCTGTGAAAGGCCCAAGCCAAGGCAGGTACTTGGTGATCCCGAGGATGGGAGGAAGTGCCACCCCGGCGACTCCTCTCTCTGCACCTGGGGGCTTCCTGCTTGGGGAGGGAAAGGCCCGTGGCTGACAAGCCTGTATAGTTGGATCCTGCCAGCAAGAGCTGTGTTACCACATGTTGGGCTCTGATTGGAGTCATGCTTCCTACTCTTTCCCTTTTCTTTTGTCCTTAGGAGAATTTACCAGTATGGTTGCAATTTAGATGTAATTGTTTATAATAAACTTTTCTTATTTTTTTTAAAGCTAATCAGGGGAACTTAGAAATAGGTTATATTGTTACATGTGTGTATGTATTTAGCATATGCATTTATAAAATCATACAGTGTAAGTAAACCAGGATTGGGGCAGTAAATACACAGCCCATGTGCTATCACTTTGTGCTCGCGGCAGATATTGTTAGAAAATCATGACATTTTCCTACCAATCCTAGGAGAGGGAGCCACTGTCAGTCCGTGGGAGTTGGCAGGTGTGATGAAACCTGTGTTTCATCCTGGACACAGCTCGTCCTGAGGCATGGGCCATTTGACCTATCCTGATCAGTCTTTACATGATGGGTCAGCATGCCACCAGCCTCTGGAAGGCCTCCAGTGGGAATAAATGTTTATTTCTGGTGAATGGCCAGAGTCAGTGACTCTGATTGTAAAAGCCTCTGGCCAGTGTTGGTCTTTTTCCCTTTGGGAGTGAGTTGTCATGTAGGAACACTGAGATTTTGGCCTTGATTCCAGTGAACTTGGCATTTCAAAAGTTGCTTTGGGATGGAGTCAGGAGCCCTTAGCAAGGGGACAAGAAAGTATTTGGTCTCCCTTGCAGCGGTCTCCGGGTTAACCAGGGTCAAGGTTATTCTAGGGACAGGAACTCCTGTACTTGGACCGGGGTGCTGACAGTCAAGGCAGGGCTCTGGGTCCAGTGACGAGATTTGAGATGTGAGCTGAACAGCTGGGATGGTCTCTTCATTCACTAGGTTCAGACATGTTCATATGTAATCAACACGTGTTAGTAAAGAACCCACTGTGTGTGAGACGCTGAGCTCTCTGACCTGGGTCCCTTCTCACCACCTCCCCAGCTTCGTGTGCCTTGTTGTCCTTCAACAAGGACACCAGTTCAGACCTCTCATGAACTTGATTCTTTCTACTTCCCAGAGGTGACATAGAACCTAGACTTTAGCCTCTAATCACTGCCAAATTAAAATACTGGATTTATGGTGCACCTTTGCCTGTTTAAACTCCTTACTCCTGAACTTGAAATAGAGACCAAGTCATTCTTGATTCTTATACATCTTTTGGGTGTTGTTTGTTGTTGTTGAGTCCCTAAGTCATGTCCGACTTTTTTGCGACCCCATGGGCTGTAGCCTGTTAGGCTCCTCTGCCCATGGGGTTTCCCAGGCAAGAATACTGGAGTGGGTTTCCATTTCCTTCTCTGAGGGATCTTTCCGACCCGTGGATCAAACCTGCGTCTCCTGCAATGACAGGCGGATTCTTTACCACTGAGCCACCAGGAAGCCGATATCTTTTAGGTAGGTTAGGCCTAAAGGTAGATCCTATTCCTTGGGTGAGGTGCACCTGGGAACTTATCAAGAGCATTGTTCTCTCAATGGGTCTGTAAATATAACCGAATAGCAGAACATTTTTTTTTTCTTTCTGGAAATAGACCCATAGCCTGAAGGGTGGTAGAGTGGCGCTTGTGCCCAAGGACGAGGGAGGGCAGTGCTGGCTGTCCTTCACTGCTCTGGGGAGGGTTTCCATAGCAACCTCATTACTGTCTCCTCCTATCCCCATTCTGTCCCTATCTTGCCCTTGGCTATGGACTCCTAGATCATCATAGCAGAATTATTGACCACTATGCCTCTACTTAAGATTGATACCTCCCATCTCAAATGGAGCTGTCATGCCAAGCAGCTTGTGCCATGGGTGCACATCTGCTATTCTTTCAGCAGTGTAGCTCCTTGAGGCTATTTCAACCTTTTTTTGTATCCTCCCATGTAGTGCTTAGCAAATGTTGAAAGCATGAATCAGTGACTATTACAGGGAATACTTTCCTGAAGGAAGCAGCCTATAAAACAAGGCTATTTCTATCTTTTGGAAGATGGCCCATGGAAACAAAGTTAGGGTCTGGATATAGTCACATTGGTGTAGAATAGATACCTTGTTCAGCAAGCACTGCCTCAGTTTCTGGCCTGTTTCACATTCATGCTCTGGGACGGCGTTTCCTAACGTGTGTGCATCTTTGAACTAGTGCAATGTCAGGTGTTGGTAAGTGCACGGAGATTTCAACACATGCACGGATGAAATTTGCCATGAAGCTATGAGGTTGAAGCTCCAGGATCCCTCAAACAGGGGGGTCCCTACCAAGGCTCTGCACCTGATCTTGTTTTCTTTCTCTTAAAGAGGGCTTTCTAACTTGAGTAAGCTTCAGGTGGCCCCACCCCTGATTACAAGTAGAAAACACAGAGTTGAACTATGATAACTGAGCTTAAAAAAGAAAACACAAAAGAGCCTGCAGAACTTGTCAGAGCCTTTAATGTATGAATATCTGAGGGGGGGGGGGTATAGTGCTGTTTCCCAAACTTTGTTTAATTAAAAGAGTAATTTGTTTGCTAAAGAATCTCATAGTACCCCCATCAAAGTGAAACACATATTAAGTACTGTGAATCAGAAAATTAGGGCATGAACTGCCCAGCTGTCTCATAGCTGCTCATGTGAGCTGACTGCATCTCTTCTCAAGTTGATATTCAGTGACATTATGTTGGTGGCTTTACTTGGCTTTGGTGAGAGTATTTATACCATGGAGATCTGCAAACCTGCCCTCGGTTGGAACTTGACTTCTCGCTTTATTCTATCTGCCCTTGGGGCACTTATCAGGAGCTGATGCTTGTTCACACTAAGAGCATAAATGACTTTGTGCACAGTCTCTCAGTCATGTCTGACTCTTTGTGACTCCATGGACTGTAGCCTACCAGGCTCCTCTATCCATGGAATTTTCCTGGCAAGAATACTGCAGCAGGTGACCATTTCCTCCTCCAGGAGATCTTCCCGACCCAGGTACTGAACCCACATCTCCTGCATTGGCAGGTGGATTCTTTACCACTGAGCCACCAGGGAAGCCCATAAATAGCTTTAAACAACATTCACATGAAAGGCTGGTGAGGTAGACTCATTATTTTAAAGTACTCCTGTTCTTTTGAAAAATGGGTGTTCATACTTTCTACTTCCCAGAGGAAAATTTATGTTTTTATCTCATTGGAAATGAGCTTTTATTTCAGGTATATACTCAACCTTGGAAATGAAAACATTTTGCTAGTATAACAAATTACCTTAAACTTACTATTTTAAAGCAACACAAAATTATCTTCATAGTTCTGGAGGTCAGAAGTCCTAGAAACAATGCGTCACCAGGGCTGTGCTCCTTCTCAAGGTTCCGGGGGAGATTCTCTTTCCTTGACTCTTCCAGCTTCTAAAGGCAATTGGCATTCCTTGGCCTGTGGCCTCATCTTCTGAGCCAGCGGCATAGCATCTTCCAAGGTTGCTCTTTGACCTCTGCTTCCAATGTCACTTCTCCTTTCTTCTGACCTAGACACTTCTTTTAAGGGCCTTGTGATTACACTGGGCCCACCTGGGTAATTCAGGATGTTGTCCCCATCTCAAGGTTCTTAATCACATCTGCACATACTCTTCTGCCGCGTAAGGTAGCGTTTGCACAGGTTCTAGGGATTAGGAGACTATCTTTGGGGGGAAGGGCATCCCTCAGCCTGTCACAGTTCATGTGTTATATGTGTGTGCCCTTAGTTGTGTCCAACTCTTTGCAGCCCCATGGACTGTAGCCCGCCAGGCTCCTCTGTCCATGGAATTTTCAGGCAAGAATATTGGAGTGGTTGACACTTCCTCCTCCAGGGGGTTTTTTGACCCAGGGATGGAACCTGGGTCTCTTGTGTCTTCTGCATTGGCAAGTGGATTCTTGACCACTGGTGCCACCTGGCAAGCCCCTAATATGTTATCTTTACTCTTTAAAAGATCAGATTTATAGATGCTGTCTAGTATTTCTTCTGACTGCAGTGTTTGTTTTTCATACATGCCCTTCCTGTTGCCTTAACTGTTTTCTAATATAAAACTACTATTTGTTTTATCGCCATCAACAATTTCTGTTGGACAGTGACCTTTACTGACAAAAGGTCTGCATTCTTTGTTTAAAATGTTAAAGCTTGGGCAAAAGGAAAATACATTGAGTTAAGAAGGAGCTCTTTATTAAACCTGTTATGGAGGAGTTATTATCCTGTTGAACAATTTTTATTCCCAGCTACCTCAAAAGAGACCTAATCAAAATCCTCTCAAGTTCCTAAACCTGAAATGAAAAAATGAAGGAGCATTGGGAGGAGGAGAGAGTAGGGTGTGAATGCAAACCCTGGTTTTTCCTGTTTGCCTTGCTGGTTGGAGAGGCTGGGGATCATTCTGTAGGGTGCCTGTAGCATGGGAGTCTGGTTTCCAGCAGTTTATCCATCAGTGTAAACAGAGTTCACCAAGCAGTCAGCAAACCTTTGAGTACCTACTGATATGAGCCTGGGAGCAACCTTCCCAGTTCACGGTGTAGTAGAGCAGGGTGAACCTGCAAAGGAGACTAGGATGGTATGGCCAGAGAAGGAGGAGGGAAACTGAGGGGATGGGCAGTGTTGAGGAGGTGAGTGAGGTTAGGACTTCTAGGTGCTGATGAGAGGATAGGATGGGGCGGGTCTGAGAAATGGACTTTGTCTTTACCAACATGAGGTCACTGGTTACCTTTGCTCTGTCCACAGAGGTGACAAGCTGCATGTGGACTGAGCCTTCAGATGGTCTTGGCCCTGTGGATGCTGTGCTTTTTATTTATTATTATAATTTTATTTTATTTTTTGACCATGCCACACAGCATATGGGATCATGGTTCCCCAACCAGAGACTGAACCTGCACCCCCTGCACTGGAAGCACAGAGTCTTCCACTGGACCACCAGGGAAGTTTTGATGTTGGGGTTCTTGTCTGTAAGGCAAGGGATAAGTTCCACAAAAGAAGTATAGTAATAGTAGTCTTTATTTTTATTTTAAAATTTTATTTATTCATTTTTTTTTTTGGGCCATGCTGCATGACTTGTAGGATCTTAGTTCCCTGACCAGGGATGGAACCTGGGCTCCAGCAGTGAAACAAGTCCTAACCACTGGACTGCCAGGGAATTCCTTAATAGTAGTCTTCAGATTTCTGTAAGGCCGATGTCTTCGAGCTTTTGTGATTTACCAGCTTTGTGAGGACTATTCCCATAGTCAGTAATTTATCCCATTAACTGCAATAAAGTAGATTTTGAACAAATTGATATTTCTACTTTCTAGAGAACCATCATTGCTTAGTCCTCTTTACTTTGTCTTCATTTCCAACACCAGCATAAGGATATTAGTGACTAGTTCAGTCAACAATTCTTAACCCCAGTGTCCTAACTCACTTTTGCAAGTCACAATCAATTGTGAGCCGTGTTGAAGTGATTTGCTACTGATTACTGGTTAAGAGTTGGACTGTGAAGAAAGCTGAGCGCCGAAAAATTGATGCTTTTGAACTGTGGTTTTGGAGAAGACTCTTGAGAGTCCCTTGGGCTACAAGGAGATCCAACCAGTCCATTCTAAAGGAATCCTGGGTGTTCGTTGGAAGGACTGATGCTGAAGCTGAAACTCCAATACTTTGGCCACCTCACGCAAAGAGTTGACTCATTGGAAAAGACCCTGATGCTGGGAGGGATTGGGGGCAGGAGGAGAAGGGGACGACAGAGGATGAGATGGTTGGATGGCATCACCGACTCGATGGACATGAGTTTGAGTAAACTCCGGGAGCTGGTGATGGACAGGCAGGCCTGGCGTGCTGCGATTCATGGGGTCGCAAAGAGTCAGACACGACTGAGTGACTGAACTGAACTGAACTGGTTAAGACACCATCCTTTTGGATGACCTACTGGAAAGTAGGAAGCAAAGTGATTCCTGTAATAAGATCGTTTTCCCTTCGTGTGGTTTCTAATATGCATTATGGAGTGGCTTGGAAAGGGGAGAAAGAGCACAACGCATGTGCAGCATTGCCTGACATCTGCAGTGTTGGCATGGACCGAGAACTTCTGGGCCCCTGTGAGGAACTAAAAAGTCTTAATACAAAGAAGCACAGTGTATGCTTTATTTTGTTTTTAAATGTGGAAGAAGTTGCATTTATTTATTTATCTTTTTGGCTGCACAGGCTCTCTCTGGTTACGGGGTGCAGGCTTAGTTGCTCTGTGGCATGTGAGACCTTAGTTCCCCAGCCAAGGGTTGAACCCAAGTCCGCCTGCATTGGAAGGCGATTGTTAACCACTGGACCACCGGGAAGGTCCCGCAGTGTATGCTTTAACAGTCAGTTACTGTGTCTCATAGCCCTGGAGGTGCTCAATGTCATCTGTAGAAGTCAAGCACTGAGGGATTCTGGAACAGGGGAGAGAATGGCAGGCTTGGGGAAGAGGGGGTCGGAGAGTCTTTGTCAGAGGAAGCTGACCTTTAGGAGTAGAGCGAAATCTTGAAATGTCCGTTGGGCAGTCCCTTGCAAATCAGACAGTTGGCTCCAGGCCTCCAGAGCTGTAGTTCACATCTCTGTCTGTGGGCTGGCATCACCTGTGGGCTTTGTGAAAATGCTGAGATCTGCACTTTTGGAGGTCTTGCTTCTGTATTAGCAGACAACACCCCTCCCCTGCTTTCTTCTCAAGTGGCGCTTTCTTCCCAAGTGGTTCTGATATAGATCTGCTAGGATTGAATCCATGTCACTTTGAGATTAATGGAGGAATAAGAGGTATCATGGTTTTATCACTGGATACCTTTAGGAAGAAGTAGATTCACACATGCACATGTACATGTGTGCACAAGACGCATATACTTTTTCTTTTCTTCTTCTTCTTTTTTTAATGTTTGGCTCTACCTTGTGGCATGTGGGATCTTAGTTCCTTTACCAGAGATCAAGCCCACACTTGCTGCAGTGAAAGGCAGATTCTTAACCACTAGACCACCAGGGAAGTCCTCTGCACCTCTGGTATTACTTGAATCTTTTTTCATTTTTGTTCTTTACTTGGTAAGATTGTGTTATGCTCCCTCCGGTATTCAAATCACTGAAATTCATTCTTTCATCTACTGGAAAACCAACTGGAACCTGAAAGGATAGGTTTCCTTAAATTACAGAAGGAAGACTAAGGAGTTGGAAGACCTCGGTTCTTCTCATGGTTCTTTGATTAACTTTTTATGATATTGGACAATCCATTTTACATCTCTGGGCTTTGGTATACCTGCATACATATATATGTGTATGTGTGCAGGTGTGCTCAGTCATGTCCAACTCTGTGATGCCATGGACTGTAGCCTGCCAGGCTCCTCTGTCTATGAGATTTCCCAGATAAAAATACTGGAGTGGGTTGACATTTCCTCCTCCAGGGGATCTTCCTGACCCAGGGATTGAGCCAGCGTCTCTTGCCTTGAGAGGCAGATTCTTTACCACTGAGCCACCTGGGAAGCCCCTTTTATATAAATATGTGTGTGTATGGTAGTATGGTGGCGTAGTCACATCTGATGCTTGTGACCCTGTGAACTATAGCCCTCTAGGCTTCTCTGTCCATGAGATTTCCAAGATAAGAATACTGGAGTGGGTTGCTATTTCCTCCTTGAGGGTATCTTCCCAACCTAGGGATCCAACCTGGGTCTCTTGCATTGCAGGTGGAGTCTTTACTGACTGAGCCCCCAGGGAAGCCCATATGTATATAGAAACTTGATGATCTGAGGTTTTAAAAATCATATATTCTAAGACACGTGTTTTATAATGTCAGAGCTAACACTTTAAAGAATTTGAGTGTATCTCTATAGCAGGTAGACTTGGGGCTGCTGGAAACTCAAAGGCATGTAAGATGTGATCTTAGCTTAAATGAATGTTCTACTTAAGATAATACCCAAATGCATACAGAACTAAATAACAAAAGATTAAATAACTATTCAAGTCACTTAAATAGCATATTCTAAGATGTGACGTAATGAGTTGTTGAATGAATGGGATAGCTCAGCATTTACCCACATCTTCTGTAGATCTTCAGTTCTGCAAGTCAATAATAGGTTTTCCTTGAAAACAGTTTCCTAGGTCAGTTGCATTTAGAATAGGTCAAATAAAATTGAACAATTTATTAAAGACCTCAGAATCGTAGTCTCCATAATGAATACACAAGTGCTTAATCTTTGGTTTATCAGACTTTATTGTCCAAGAAACCCTTTGTTTTCTTTTAAGGTTATGGACTATTCACTAGTGGAGTGGGATGCAATTTGGGAAGTTGTATTAGTGATGTACATTAGGAGTTTAAAGTGGGGAGAGGTGGCTTCAAGCAGGATGGCCAGGGAAATACATGGAAAAAGCCTGTGACTGAGTTGGCAAGACAAGTGACTAGAAGGGCACAGGACCAGGAACCCTTTCTTCAAAGGCTCAGTCATCCTTGGAAGTGCTCCTTTGATAAAATTAATGCCTCTCAAGTTCCAAATCCCCTGAGGGTATTTGGGGACCTGACTTCCTACCACTCCTCACTCCAGTATTTTTCTGTTTTTGTACCAGCTATATCGACCTGTAGTAAGCTGGTTTCTAGCTTCATACTTGGCTAATGTGCTATTGTGAGGGGCTGCTGGCACTTATCTTGGAGAAGGAAATGGCACCCCACTCCAGTACTCTTGCCTGGAAAATCCCATGGACCGAGGAGCCTGGTAGACTGCAGGTCCATGGGGTCGCTAAGAGTTGGACACGACTGAGCGACTTCACTTTCACTTTTCACTTTCAAGCATTGGAGAAGGAAATGGCAACCCACTCCAGTGTTCTTGACTGGAGAATCCCAGGGACGGGGGAGCCTGGTGGGCTGCCGTCTGTGGGGTTGCACAGAGTCGGACACGACTGAAGCGACTTAGCAGCAGCAGCAGCTGGCACTTATCTAGAACTTGGCTACTGCTTATCTACAGTGAGCCAGGGTTGAACTGCTAAGGCTGCTCTGTCACCTGCGGCTGCCCCTCCCCAGGTTACTGGTGGAGAGTCCTCCAGAGGGGCCTACGGATCTGTACTTTCAGCTCACCCCCAAGGCCGTGGATTTAGGAGTTGAACTTGGAAGCCTGTCTCTGGTTGGGCCCACTGAGCCTATATATTCACCTTACATTAGATTCCATTGGAGCCTTTTTTTTTTTTTCCATTTATTTTTATTAGTTGGAGGCTAATTACTTTACAATATTGTAGTGTTTTTTGCCATACATTGACATGAATCAGCCATGGATTTACATGTGTTCCCCATCCCGATTCCCCCTCCCGCCTCCCTCTCCATCCCGTCCCTCTGGGTCTTCCCATTGGAGCCTTTGGGTCCAGAATTGCCCTGGGGAGGCCTGGGGAGACACCAGTGCTGTAGACTACAGGCTCACAGCGGTGAAGAACAACAGAGTTCCCGGTTGTTAAGGCTCTAATTCCATATAGCTTCCCTCAAACAAGTACATCCCAAGTCTAGATATAATTAGGTAGCAGTTATTGAATTGAGTCAGTCATTTGCAAATGTAGTTAGAAGAATGCATGATCATATTAGAGCCATTCAGGGAGGGAAGAATGAGACTTGAAGTGGGCAGGCTGGGAGGGGCCTCGCCTCCTCATTTGGTTGATTCTGTTGTGTGTCTGCTCTTCCCTCTAGTGCCCTCACAATCACGTGTTTCTTGTCTAAAATCCGTGAGGAATTCTTTGTTACAAAGAGGTGAGAGGTTGACTGCTTCTGATTAAAGGCTGAAACACTTGAAATCCATTGGAGGAGAAGACATTTATGTTTTAATCTTATGGTGCAGCTAATAGTTTTAATCAAAGAATTAAAAAAATTTTTTTAAGCACAGCAGGCTCTGTAATTGAGATCCAAAAAATTAGAAATAAGCTTTGGTTATTAGGCATCATAATTTAGGAAGGAGTCTCTAGGCTCACCAATCTGTTACTCCAAATATAAAGCAAGAAAGTACTTTAAAAGCCCAATACCAGGGATTTCCCTGGTGGCTCCCTGGTAAAGAATCTGCCTGCCAATGCAGGAGACATGGGTTTGATCCCTAATCCAGGAAGACCCCACATGCCGCGAGGTCCCTAAGCACATGCACCACAACTACTGAAGCCTGCACTCTAGGGCCCTTGCTCTACGAGAGAAGCCACTGTAATGAGAAGCCCGCTCACCGCAAGTAGAGACTAGCCCTTGCTCACCACAATTAGAGACAGCCTGTGTGCAACAACAAAGACCCAGCACAGCCAAAAAATAAAAATGATAAAGAAAGTCCAATATCAGAGTCCAAGTTCTGACCTAGTTTGAAATGTTAAAATGCAGCTTATCCTATTAATGGGTGACTAAGTTGGCACATTGTCTTCCAGTTTCTTTTCCTTTATTTGCATTAGGGGCTTCTTTCTCTCTTCAGGGTGAGAGAGGGTATTATCGGTGTGATTTTGCAGGGCAACTGGCTGCTGCTTTTTGCATCCCTTAGTATGGCATCTCAGCTTTGCTATTTGTAGGGGGAATGGGCTTTTGATGTATAGCAAAAAGAACTGATTTTAATATAAAATACTGAATTCTGGGTATTATTCTTTGACAGTAGGAAAAATAACTTGTCATCGAGCATTAGTTTTCAAGGCCTGAAGTAAAGTGGCTTAATTTCCCAAGAGAAGCCTTAGAGATAGACCAGCTCTTAAAGGAGGAGGCCCACATGGCTGGTGGGTGATAAGTGGAGATGCCTGGTATTGTAGTTTCTCACGAAGGGGGTCTGTGAAAGTCTCGTGCTTAACGGGAATCCTTTGTTTCTGAAGGATGCTCTGTGCCAGAGTTTGGTCCTGACGCTGGCTTCTTCCCTTTCACCCCTCTCTCTGCTACTGGAGTCTTGGGGCTGAGGTGGATGCTTGAAGGGCAAGTGAGCTGGGAGAAGGAAGGGGGTTGAAACATCACAGTTGCTGCTATCAGGACCACTCCAGTGTTTTGAGCCACTGGCCCTGGAGTGCCAAGTTCTCCTCAAAAACAAAGAGAACCTCTGCCACAGCCATGCACAGTAAAGACAAGAAAAAGTTGGAAGGTGGCTGGGCTTCCAGGCTTAAGATTCTTAGTCAAAGGTGTGTAGTTGGATGATTGTTCAGTCTGTATTTTCTGATTTACTCACCACTGTCCCCTACCCCATCCCCCCTCCCGTTCCTTCTTGCTGTTTCTTCCCTGTCCTGGTTGTAAAACAATTTGCATTCTCGTCGTCAAGTTCTGGCACACAGTTCATTGTGTGTTGTGGCTTCAGGGCTGCTCAAGTGGCCCCGGTTGCATATGTAGCTGGACCTCAACTCACTTTTCTAACGTTGTTTTCTTCCATCTCCTGCAAAATCTTTGCTCTGGCCAGCCAGTTTCCAAGCTGATCTCTCAGCCTGTCTTTGGAGTCCTCACACTTCAGCTCTGAATCAGAAAAGACCCTGGTCTGGAACCCTCTTCTCCTCACTAATCACTCTCTTCCCTTCAATACCAGATCCTGTTTTCAGATGGTGAGGGGACCAGAAGCTGGCATCACTCTGGTGCACTGGAATATTATGAGTATGGCTGAGTGAGCAGGCAGATTCAGAAGCTGATGGTGTCTAAAAATCACCATCTTTATAGAAGGAAGTCTTATTGCTTAGTTAACTTGAAAACAGGTTCAATACGTATTGATTGATACATATTGGCTGTATGTATATTCAGCGGCTGTATGTTCAGTTGCTCAGTCATTTCCGACTCATTTGCGACCCCATCAACTGCAGCATGCCAGGCTTCCCTGTCCTTCACCATCTCCCAGAGCTTGCTCAAACTCATGTCCATTAGAGTTGCTGATGTCATCCAACCACCTCATTCTCTGTCGTCCACTTCTCTTCCTACCTTTAATTGTGCCCAGCATCAGGGTCTTTTCTAATGAGTCAGCTCGTCACATCAGGTGGCCAAAGTATTGGAGCTTCAGCATCAGTCCTTCCAGTGAATATTCAAGATTGATTTTCTTTAGGATTGACTGGTTTGACTCTTAGCAGTCCAAGGGACTCTCAAGCATCTTCTTCAACACCACAGTTCAAAAGCATCAGTTCTTTGGCGCTCAGCCTTCTTTATGCTCCAACTCTCACATCCATACATGACTACTGGAAAAACCATAACTTTGAGTATACAGACCTTTGTCAGTAAAGTAATGTCTCTGATTTTTAATATGCTGTCTGAGTTTGTCTTAACTTTTCTTCCAAGGAGCAAGTGTCTTTTAATTTTATGACTGCAGTCATCATCTACAGTGATTTTGGAGCCTAAGAAAATAAAGTCTGTCACTGTTTCCATTGTTTCCCCATCTATTTGCCATGAAGTGATGGGATTGGATGCCATGATCTTCATTTTTTGAATGTTGAGCCTTAAGCCAGCTTTTTCACGCTCTTCTTTCACCTTTATCAAGAGGCTTTTTAGTTCCTCTTCTCATTCTGCCATAAATGTGGTATCATCTGCATATCTGAGGTTATTGATATTTCTCCCAGAAATCTTGATTCCCGCTTGTGCTTCATCCAGCCCGGCATTTCACATGATGTACTCTGCATATAAGTGAAATAAGCAGGGTGACATATATAGTCTTGACATACTCCTTTTCCAATTTGGAGCCAGTCTGTTGTTCCATGTCTGGATCTAACTGTTGCTTCTTGACCTGCATACAGGTTTCTCAGGAGGCAGGTCAGGTGGTCTGATATTCCTATCTCTTGAAGAATTTTTCGCAGTTTGTTTTGAGCCACACAGTCAGAGGCTTTAGCGTAGTCAGTGAAGCAGAAGTAGATGTTTTTCTGGAACTTTCTTGCTTTTTCTATGATCTGATGGATGTTGGCAATTTGATCTCTGGTTCCTCTGCCTTTTCTAAATCCAGCTTGAACATCTGGAAGTTCATGGTTCACATACTGTTGAAGCCTTGCTTGGAGAATTTTGAGCATTACTTTGCTAGTGTGTGAGATGAGTGTAATTGTTTGGTAGTGTAATTGTGTAGCTTGAACATTCTTTGGCATTGCCTTTCTTTGGGATTGGAATGAAAACTGACCTTTTCCAGTCCTGTGGCCACTGCTGAGTTTTCCAAATTTGCTGGCATATTGGGTGCAGCACTTCAACAACATCATCTTTTAGGATTTGAAATAGCTCAGCTGGAATTGCATCACCTCCACTAGTTAACTTGGAAACAAGTTCAGTATGTATATAAATATTCAACTTGGACCCCTAGGATATGAAGTTGGCTATTCAGCTTTTCCCCACCAAACATTATATTGTGAGCATTCTCATGTATCATTGAACTGCTCTACCATTTATTTTTTTAAAGCTTGAATCTGGCCTCTGTTTTGTGTGTGGTCTGAGGATCTCCTTCCTTTGGAATTGCTTGGGGTACTTGCCAAACCTGCTGAGCCCTGGACCCTGCACTAAATGGAGAGCGGAATCTGGGGTTGGGTGGGGTGGCATGGGAATCCCCATTGTGATTCTGTGGCTCAGAGAGGTAAGAGAACCCCTGCTAAAAACCCAGCCCCTTGTTGCTCTGTCTGCCCTGCCGAGTCTGGTGTGGGGAATGACGGATCATTGTGGCTGCTTAGCTGTCTGGCCAGGTCAGGGTCAGATTGGGCAAGTAAGAGCTAAGAAGAATCCAGATTCCTAAAGGACTTATGGTGAGCTCCCCGCTCCCCACCAAAAAACAAAGGAATATGGGTTCCTGGGAGGAAGGGTCTACACAGCCCTGAGGACCGACCCAGAGACTGACCAGGACTGAGTGAGGGAGCCTCCCTGCTGTCTCCAGACAACGTGTGGACCCTTACACATGTTTGAGGCCTTTGAAAATATTTTCTAGCCCTTGACTCTGCCTGGGTTTTATTTTTTTAACTGGATATGTCAGAGCCATTTCTAAAGTCCCCAAATCTTGTTTTGTCTGGCCCTTGCAAGGCAAGTGACCTGTAACTTTACACCAGAACGTGTTTGAAGTGACCTCTGGCCTGGAGCCTCCAGAGTCGGGTGGTGGGAGGAATGTGTGTGTGTGACATCACTGTGTGAGCGGACGGGAAAGAACTCTTTCTCGGTTCCAAAGGAATCAAAGTTGGTTTTTCTCCCTTCATTGTCTTTCACCCATTGTTTGGCTTTTTCACTTTCCTGAAGGCAAGTTCAGAGCCCTAAGGCCTGGTTACTGTTTTAGAAAAGAGAAGTGTGCCAACTCCAGAGATGGTGTGGGGCTTAGGGCTCTGCTTCCACAAGCCCAGAGGCCTCCCTGATGCCATGGAGTTGACCTTTCTTGACTCTCTTGAGTTCTGTTCCTGGGAGGTTTCTAGAGCCTATTCAAGGCTGAGCGGAGGATGATGAACACAGGAGCAGGGCAGGTGCGGCCGGGGGGTGGGGTGCCTCTGTGGGTCCTTGGGAGGCCCGGATGGATGGGGCCAGCTGGGTATAAGGACTCACCCACCCCTCCTCGCCAATCTTGATTTTCATCCTTGTCTTGCTGATGTGATTTCCTCATACACTGTGAGAATCTTAGCAGTGATACCTATCCCATGAAGTTAGAGATAAATTAGGCTTAAGGGAGGGAAAAACTACTACCTAATGTGGAAATGAGGAGAAAATTTGGCTAATTTAAGAGAAAAAAAGTTGTAAAATATACATAACATAAAATTTAGTTCTTTAGCCATTTAAGTGTACAGTTCAGGAGCAGTAAGTACTCATAAGTCACCCAACCATTACCACCATCCATCTCCAGAAAGTTCTCATCAAACTGAAACTCCATACCCATTAAACAGTAATTTGTCATTATCTTCCTTCCCCTCCACCCCTGACAACCACCATTCTACTTCCTGTCTCTATGAATCTCTGTACCTCATATGAGTAGAAGTATAAAACGCTTGCTTTGTGTCTGGCTTGTGTGTTTAAGTTCATATTTTTTCTATGTTGATATTTTCAGTAAGCCCTGTAAGTAGTAGAGAACGGTCTTCTGTGTGGTAGAGACTGTTCCCGCCTCCCTCTGCCTGTCCTTATTGCCCAGAGTGGCGAGGCCAGTGCTCTGCTTCAGCTAATCCTCTGTGTGGAATGAGGCGACAGCTGGGGGATCCCAAAGGTTGCTTCCAGCTGTTGTCAGGCTTCAGTGTTCTCTCTAGAATGTCAAACTAGAGTTGCCAGATGCAATACAGGCTGCCCTGTTGAATTTAAGTCTCAGAGAAGCAGTGAATAATTTTATTAGAAGCATGTCGTGAATATTGCATGGGACATACTTGTATTAAGGAATTATTTATGGTTTCTCTGAAATTCACATTTCACCAAATATCTTGTATTTTTGTTTGCCAAGTCTGGGCAACCCTGTGGTAAACACAAAGTGGTCCTTGGGTAGAAGGTCAAATAATTGGGTAAAAAAGATCTCAGGAGATGGGCAGATTTGACGGTAGGGGAGAGGTTATTTGGCATCATCAACTTACTCTTGGTGGATATTAAACAATATTAAAAACTTATTTCCTAAAAGTTGGATTTTTATAGTAATCATGTAGGCTCTTGTCTATTGTGTCTACAGATAAAGCGGCAGAAAGTACCCACTGGTGATCAAAATATGACCTGTGCATGACAGGTGTCAAGAGTAGGAGGTCTAATCTCCAGTTATTCATTATTTCCATGCAGGTGTTATGATACCTGGCAATTTGCAGGGATCCCGGAGAGGGTATTTGAGGGATTCTCCAGGGCCTGTTGCAGGCCTGCCCCAGCCGGGGTTTCTCTTGCTGATGGATGGAGCCAGCTGCGGAGAGCTGGTTTTATGTAGTGTGAAAAATGGAAACTTGACTCCAAGTTTCCCTCTTGTCCCTTCCTGTTTAACAGTCAACTGTCCTCAGGTTGCTTCTCTTTGGTGGTGCTTGGAGTCTGCCTTCTGTTTAGGAATTTGACGAAAATGCCACCAATGTTATTTGCTCTAAGTCAAGCTGGCACTGAATTCTCCTTTCTCTGTGTTCTCCATGTGGCTGTTTGCACTTATCCCCTCCCTCTCAGATTTAGCTTCCTGGGGCTGTGTTTTGGAGGACAGAAAATAATAGTTTTCAGGCCTTGCAAACAGTGTGAGCCCTTCCTGAGCCCCTAGTGAGTAGGTGGAAAAAATCGGTGTTTGGTGCTATTCTCTACAGGGCCAGGCCCACCCAAGGCGATCGCAGACCCTCAGCAGCCTGTGGGAGAGCTGAGGGGGGCTGCCTGCTGAGGCCGCCTCCTGAGACTTCCAGGACACTCGTATGCATGATCCTTTGCTCACCGTAAAGGCATATGCACTTCATTTTGGTGTTTCGAAGCCCTAGCAATTGGTGGCTCGTTTTGGCCTTTTTCTCCCCCGGAAAAGTTAATGCCATAGTTAATGACTCAACTGTGACTGTAGTCCAGACGTTTCCTTTCCACTGATGTCAGTTTGCAGAGCAGTCCTCAAGCAAGTGTTGGTGGGAGAAGCAGGCAGAAATGGGAGAGAGAAGGGAGGCCTCTGGGACCCCAAGGGAGGGAGGGCTTCAGCTTCTGCCCCCACATATGGGGGAGGCCAGGCCTGGACATTCTCATGTTCCATCCTTACAGCTTCCAGGCTCCCTGGAGGAGTGTGGTTGGCTGAGGGTGGTGGCCACTGGAGGTCTGTCTGTCTCCTGCCTAGCTGCTGCTGCTTTGTCCAGGAGCCTTAGTGGGAACTTGGAGACCCCATGTGGGGTGACCTTCATGGAGTGTGGGGTCATTTTTAGGTCTGGTTTGTTAGACTTGCTACATCTGGCCCACTGGCTCCTCCTGGCTCAGTTCTATCAGACCTCATCTTGACCCTGGGAGGGCAGGGCTTGGGGCAGGAAAGGGGTTTTGTTCCGAGCATGTAGGTCCAGGTCTTCTATTTTTCTGACTGTGAGGCAAGGTGTGTGGGATCTTAGTCCCCCAACCAGGGATGGAACCCATGCCCCGTGAAGTGGAAGTGCAGAGTCCTAACCATTGGACCATCTGGGAAATCCCAGCTCCGGGTATTTAGCTCAGACTCTAGAAGTCTGACTTCCGTTATATCAGCCCTTCAGAGAAAAAAATGACCTAGGGTAGCTTAATAAGTCCTGAATTCCTTGGGATAAAGGTTTGAAGTGATGCTTCCAGAGCATTCTTTCCAAGGCCCTGGCTTCCTCTGACCATGTGGGATGGAGTGGAGTTGTGGGGGAGGCGGTACTTAGGGAAGAGAAGAGAGAAACTCTAGTGTCTTGTCTTCTCTCCCTCCACCCCCAACTCCACCCCTTAGATTCACTGCCATGTTCTGTTCTTCCCGAGGGGCTGACAGAATCAAACACACTGGGGAAATATTTGACATAGGGATGGTGTGTGGGCAGTTATGACTGTTACGAAGTGCAAAGAATCTGGGCAAAGGAGGGAGAAAAACAACTGGTTTTAAAGAAACAGTCTTATTAATTTGCTGTTTTTTAAGGATCTCTCATGGACAAAGGATTATGGTACCTGCTGAGAGAAACATGGAAACAGTGAGACCTTGGCGCTGTCTACGGGAGTTTATGATGGGAGAGGACACACAGTCACTGCCATTTGTAGGTCAGGAGAGTGGTACCCAACAGGGACAGGAAGTGATGGGGACCTGGGAAGCTTAGAAGGGTTCCTGGAGGTGCAGCCTCAACTGAGCTTGGAGATTCTTCACGACATTGGAAAGCAGACTGTTCTGGTTGGGAGAGACGGAAGGAACAAAGACGCAAAGGCGGGAAGTCACATGGGGAGAAAGGGTGTTAAAAGCCTAGGGCTGTAAGTTGATGGGGAGTGATTATTTTTCTTTTCACCACTAGTATAGTTTCAATTTAGATATCAGTTGGCAAACTTTAGGAAAGAGTCATGGCCTACACCTCTTGTCCTTGCTCCTCAACTTCCGCAGCTACCACTGAGCAGAACGCTGCTCTGGAAGACCCTCCCCACCCCCAGTCCTTTGGGGGCCAACTCTCAGAGCTGGATCCTTGGCCTCCCTTCACATCCTGCTGTTTATCATCCTTTTCTCTTAACACCCTCTCTCCCTTTCGCCTCTGGAACACCATACTGCCTGGACCCACCTTCTTGTCCTCCGTCAGTCCTGTTTCTTACGTCTGTGTGTATCTGCATCCCCGGGCTTCTGCCTTCCCAAGTCATTCCCCACCCCCACCTACTACTTGTGCCGAGGGCGTTATCGCTCACCCGATCCAGTGTCCTAGCCGACTTTCTGCTCTTCGGCAAGTTCCCTTATCTGTGCCAGTGCCACCAGCCAAGACTCTGGGGGTTAGGATTCTGCAGTTTTGAACCCTTGAAAGCCCCCAAATTGAAGATCATTCCACATACATCGATTAAACGTTCTCTGGATGCAAGGTGCAAGGGAGACAGAAATGGCTTGAGGTCATCCAGTCAATACCTGCTTCCCCTCCAGCCTCTGTTTGCAAGGGCCTCATCCCTTTAAAGGACTTCCCTGGTGGCTCAGTGGTAAAGAATCCTCCTGCAATGCAGGGGATGTGGGTTCAATCCCTGGGTCGGGGAGATCCCCTGGAGTAGGAAACGGCAACTCACTCCAGTATTCTTGCCTGGAGAATCTCATGGACAGAGGAGCCTGGCGAGCTACAGTCCATAGAGTTGCAAAGAGTCAGACATGACTGAGAGACTGTGTATACACATGCATCCCCTTAAAAGCTCTGAGATTTAAGTACCTAAGAAAGCTGAAATCCTACTTGTCTTTATCTATAACTTCAAACCACTTAAGGCTCTGCATCTCAAACTTCCTAGCAATTTGATAAGAAGCGAAGAGCATCTCCCTGGATTTCTAGGGTGGTGGTGCTGGCAGCGGTTTCAGCCATGCGGGAGGCGGCTGTGCTGGAGGAATCCTCCCCAAGGTTTAGGAGGCAGAGTGGGGTGGAAGGGATTTGTGTGTTCTCTGCATCTGCGTCTTGCACAGGCGACTTTGAACTTGACACCTCTGTCACATAGCCAGTGCCTGGAAACCCTGAAACTATTCCTGGTATTCATAATTCACATCGGGTAGGCCTCGGTGGTATTTATAGCACTCCCCGAGACAAGTCATTGCCAGAGGAGGTAGTGACACTTATCAGGTGTGGTGTAGGAGAAGCGGGGCTGAGTGCTTGCTTTTTCTGGCTAATTTTAGATTCTTAGTGGTTGGGGTGGGCACGAGGGCTTATCACATAGTCAGTGTGCTTTCAGAGGCTCTGATCTCTCCGGGAGACTAGAAGTACAGACACACATAGCCATTTCTCTTTTTGGGGCTTGGCATTGCCCCAGGGTATTGTCTGGAATGTATCTCACCGCTGAGGTTCTCCCTTGCTCTGTCCCCTCTTGCTGCCTTCTGGCAGGAAAGAGGGTGTGCAGGGCTCTTTGAATCCCTAGGATTAGGCTGTGGGTTGGGGGTCTGGGAAGGAGAGGGTTTGATAGTAGGACATCATGCTTATGAACTAAGTCTTAAAACTTGTGAGTGTTTGACATGCCTTGTAGCTTGCCCCTGTGCTGTCTGCTCTTCGTAAAGGGGAATCTCCTTTACTAAGGATGATCTCCTTTACCCAAGGGGGATCTCCTTGGGTTTCCAGGGGATGTTTGGGCTTCCCTGATGGCTCAGATGGCAAATAATCACCTACAATGTGGGTTCAATTCCTGGGTCGGGAAGATCCCCTGGAGAAGGGAACGGCAACCCACTCCAGTATTCTTCTCTGTAGAATTCCATGGACAGAGGAGCCTGATAGGCTACAGTCCATTGGGTTGCAAAGAATCGGACACAACTGAGCAACTCTGAATATTTGAGCTGTGAATTATTTCAGGCAGGAGTGGATGACTGCAGGGGAGCTGGGCCCCATCTTACTTGGTGGTCCAGCCTTACTGACAGAAGAGGCTTTTCAAATGACTTGCCTTCTTGGGAGAGTGGTCTTGCCCAGGGAGGGATCCCGCTGGGACTGAGGGATGTGGGATCTGGAGAGGCAGGAAGCTGGCTGGTTTGTGTTGGCGCCTTTGCCGTCTTTGGCTGACAAGGCCTTGACAAGCTGAGGGACTGGACAAAAGGAAGGTGTGTGGGAACTTGCGAAGGCACATGCTTGCTGTGCCTTAGTGAGGGCCAGTTGCCAGGTGCAGGAACCCTGGGTGGGCTGCAGGGAGGGTGGCCAAGTCACATTTGGTCCCCTTCTCTGCTCGGCTTTAGCTAGTTTCTCTCATTTGTCACCTTCCGCTTTGCACGCCCAGGACAGAGTCCCTGTTCTGTCCTTTCCTGTGGCCTGTCATGTCTCATGCTCCCTGTCCTGCTGTAAAGAGCAGCCGTGGGGAGGCAGGTTGGCCAGAAAAACGGGTAAAAGGTTTCCTCAGATGATGGTGACGATTCAAGTCCGACCTGCTGCTCCTCCCCGACAGTTGTCAGGCCTTGGCTTCTGTGTTGTGGGCTTTGAAAACTTCACAGGCGGCAACAATGGGATCTTTATTCGAGGCAGCTCCCGGACCAGCTCTGCTGTGGCTCTGCTGGCATCGCCGATGGGCGAATGCTCCCGTGGGGCCAGCGATGGGGGACAAAGCTTGCTCTTGTGCCTCCTTCCACTTTCTCTCCATGCCCAAGCTGAGGCAGGGTTTCCCCCCGCCCCGCCACGCATTCCTTGAGATGGGAATTAGAACTGGCAAGTTTGCAGTTACTGTCACCTTGGGGCCCTGGGTCCTTGTGTGATTCGCATTTCTCCTTCTGAGCTGGGCCTAATGAGAAATGGCACATGGATTCATTGTCAATAAAGAGCCGGGTCTGGCTGGTCCTGGTTGTCTGTACCATTCCTGGAGCGGCTCCCAGACCTCTAGGTGGGGGAGGGGTTCCACAGAGTTAAGAAATGTGAGTTTTGTGCTGGGTTGAGGGGTCCTGTTGTTTCCCCGACGAGTTCAGTGAGGCAGTTTCTTACTGCCCTTCTCTCCGATTTCACTTCCCCATGACAAGTGGACCTGAGTGGGGGCCATGGTAGTGGGACCCCCCATCCCAGGAGTCTGCTCATTCACATGGCACAGACTACCTTCGGAAACCAGTGGGTCTGGTCTAAAAAAAAAGAAATTGAAACAGAGATCAATTGATCTGCTCTTTCTACCTTTCCAGGGCAGAAGCATAGATAGATAGGATGACAAAACAGGAATGTACTTCATTCAGGAAGGGGACATATTTTATAAATCAGTGTGTGAAAGAGAAAATGTTAGTTGCTCAGTTGTGTCTGACTCTTTGTGAATCCAGGGACTGTAGCCTGCCAGACTCCTCTGTCCATGGGATTTCCCAGGCAAGAATAGTGGAGTGGGTAGCTATTCCCTTCTCCAGGGGATCTTCACAACTCGGGGATCGTCTTCCGCATTGCAGGCAGATTCTTTACTGTCAGAGCCACCAGGGAAACCCCAGTAACTGTATCAGTTCAGTTCAGTTCAGTTCAGTTGCTCAGTCGTGTCCGACTCTTTGCGACCCCATGAATCGCAGCACGCCAGGCCTCCCTGTCCATCACCAACTCCCAGAGTTTACTCAAACTCATGCCCATCAAGTCGGTGATGCCATCCAGCCATCTCATCCTCTGTCATCCCCTTCTCCTCCTGCCCCCAATCCCTCCCAGCATCAGGGTCTTTTCCAATGAGTCAACTCTTCGCATAAGTAACTGTATACCTTTGCACTATTCCTCAACCCAGAATATCTGGTGAGGTTAATTTTCAAAAGAGGAAAGTTTATTTGCGTTGGAGGTGAGAGTATGTGTGCAAGTGTGTGGAGTGTGTGTGAGTGAAAGTGCACACGCATGCCGGGCAAGTCGAGTGTGGACCTCTGTTTTGCAGGTTGGCAGTAGGATCATGATCTGACTAGTGTTTGTGGTTTGGGCCCTTGAACGCACAGACCTGTCACTGACTCTGTCTCAGTAGATGTCCTGGGCAGGCGCAGTTCTCTCTTCTCCTCCCTCTGATTCTCCACTGGCTGTGTGTCCTCCAGATCATAGTTGGCTCAGGGCCATTTAGCTGTCTCTGCTCCTAAGCTTTGGACTGAGCCAAGAGGCCACTGCTTTGTCACTCATTGTTTTTTTTTTTTTTTTCCTGCCTAAGAGGAGTTTCCCTTGAATGATCAGTTTTCATGAACAACTTTAAAAAGAGGAAATTACTAGAAAGATAGATAGCAGGTAACCCACACTTCTTGTTCTCTTTGTGTGACCCAGGGCCTCAGGTCATTGGTTTTTTAAAAATTAAGTGATTAATTTTGGCTGTGTTGGGTCTTCATTGCTGCTCACAGGCTTTATCTAGTTGTGGAGCACAGGCTGTAGGTGCCTGGGCTCAGTAGTTGTGGTGTGAGGGCTTGGTTGCCCTGTGACATGTGGAATGCTCGTGGCCAGGGATGGATCCTGTGTCTCCTGCATTGGCAGGCAGATTCTTAACCACTGGGCCACCAGGGAAGCCCAGGTCATTGGGTTTTGAGCAGAGTTGTGGCCTCACGTGTCTGCCCATGTGCTGTGATTGTAGGGGAATGCATCTTAGGCCATTAGGGCTGCTCTAACAGTACCACAGACATGGCAACTTATAAACAAAAGGAATTTGTATCACTGTTCTGGAGACTGGAAAGTCTACAACGACCAAAGTGCTGACGGATTTGGTATCTGAGAGCTCACTTCCCTGTTCATAAGCAGATGGCTGTCTTCTGAGTCCTTGCATGGTAGAAGGAGCTGGGGAGCTCTCTAGGGTCTCTTACAAGGGCACTAACCCCATTCACAAGGGCTCCATCTTCATGACCTAACCATCTTCCAAATACCATCACACTGGGGGGTAGGATTTCAACATATGAATTTGGGGGGCAGGGACAATTGGGACACAAGCATTCAGTCTATGTAGGTGGGCAGTGATTCTTGTCACCTGTTTCCATCTAAAGTCAGTAATGTTAGGACCCAGTCTTGCGTTTCTGGGACTATGAGGAAGAAGAATATTGTAGCAGATAGCATTGTCCTGGTGGATTTGAGCCCTGGAAGCCTTAGATGCAGTCACACGGCAGCTGGACAACATGCTAGATGTACATAGAGGGAGGCTAGTGTTGCACACCCATAAAACACCATCCGAGGAAGCCTGGGTATGGGATGTTGGGCCTTGTGACAGAAGAGTGTCTTTAGTTGGCTCTTTCAAGAGAAAAATCCCAGAGACTTCCCTGGTGCCCTGTGCTCCCAATGCAGGGGGCCTTAGTTCGATCCCTGGTCAGGAAACTGAATCTTGCATGTCCCCAACTGAAGATCTCACATGCTACAACAAAGATCAAAGATCTGTCTGCTGCAACTGAGAGTCGGTGCAGCCAAATTATTAAATATTTTTTTTAAAAGAGAAAAGAAACCCGTGTTTATTTCACATGTTGTCCTGAAGCTTTGTTGAAATAGAATTGAAGTACACAAATCATAAATTTACAACTTGATGAATTCTCATACTGAACACACTTGTATAACCTGTGTCCAGATCAGGAAAGAGTGTAGCCAGAATCCCAGGTACCCCCAACAGCGACTTTGCCTCCTCCTTGGAATCACTATTCTGATTTGACTTTTACCATCTTTGAACTTTCTGTAAATGGAATCTGCCAGTGTCTGTCCTTGTTTCTCGTTGCTTTTGTTCAGCATGTGGGTTGTGAGATGCTTCCATGCTGCCCTGTGAATTGTAGGCTTGTCATTCCCGATGTTGTCTAGAATTTATTCCTTTTATTCATAAGGTCCCTTCTTCTGTTCACGGACATTTTGGTAGTTTCCAGATTTGGGCTCTTATAAACACGCCAATGTGAATATTCTTGTACGTGCATTTTGACACGGATGGATTTATTCTGAGGAGCGAGAGTTCAGATGTGGTTTTGATTTACTTTTCCCAGGGCATTCATTCGTGGAGTAAATCATGCCTGGGAATCCACCGTGGGCCAAGCTCCACTCCAGTCCTGGGCTGACAGCTGGGAGCAAGAGGAGCAAAGCCTAGTGAGGGGGGAGCCGAGGAGTAGGGGGTAGGTATTTTGGATGAGTCTCTTGAGAGATGACATTTAAGCTAAGACTTGAAGGATGAAAGTTTGCCATCCAGGTGAGGCACCTGGGCCAGAATACCCCAGGCAGAGGGAAGAACACACTCAAGAGCTCTGAGGGAGATTGCTGCTGGCTCAAGAATGGCCGGGTCAGCACAGAAAAAGTCCAAGTGTTGGCTAGACCCTATCCAAGCTGATGAGGTAATGGCCTGGGACAATCTCTGTAGGAGTTAGGAGGAGGAGGAGGGCTGGGTTTTTTTGTTGTTGTTGTTTCACAGAAACCCCCAGGAGAGGGTGGGGTGGCATGCATCAGCTGTCCACAGCTGGCCCTGGGCTTCCGTCTGAAAGGCCCGTGGGCGGTCCAGTTAAGGGAAGCGCCATGGAGTTGGCTGGTTGTTCCGTGAGTGGTTAGGGCCATCTGTTTTGGGAATCAGCACTACCTGCTCGGTTCATGGTGGTGAGCCAGTGACTCATCTTCCTGGACCATCATGGTCCAGATCCCCAGCCTGGGAATTTGCCAGGTACGGATGATAGAGGTGTCACCCCTTGGGGATGCTGGGGAAGTCTGCTTAGCTGGAGGGGACACTGGGTTTGGGGGAGAAGGGTGGGGTAGTGCAGTAGGCTGAAATAACGAGAGAGCCAGCACAGGAAATGGCCCTGAGCTGCGGGTGTGGCTCTTGCCAGCGGGTCCAGGCCGCCTGTCCAGGTTCAGAACCAGCACATATGAAGCCAGTTTGGTGCCAGACCATGGTCAGAACAGGAGCCACATGGAGGCTTCAGGCTGGACACCATCCCTGGCTGAGGGCTCTTTTCGCTTGCATTGCCTCATGTCTCATCTTTAATTAAAATGCCCTTGTTAGGAAGTCATCTAGCACTGGTGAAAAGCTATGCTGACCACAGAGCAGCCACGGGCGTGAGGAGGATGTGGAAGGAGATGGGAAAACAGCTTCAGATTTCCAAGAATTCCCTTTGTGTTGTTCAGTTCAGCTGGTGGCTATGATCACAAGAGCCTCCTGTCTCACTGGAGCATTTATTCCCCTGCAGATCAGGGTGCTCTTGCCTTCTTTCCAGCCCCATGGTTCTGGCAACCCTTTTTTAAAACTTGTATTAATATTTTTCTAGTATTTCTTTCTACCCTGCAATGATGTCAGAGAGTAAAGAAGACAAAGCCCCTCCTACATTTCACAAATTACTTAGGACAAAGCCACTGACTGCCATCCCCAGTTTCTGATCCTGCTTCTGAAGGGAGTGAAGTGAAAGTTTTAGTCGCTCCATTGTGTCTGATGCTTTGTGACGCCGTGGACTGCAGCCCTCCAGGCTCCTCCCTCCATGGGATTCTCCAGGCAAGAATATTGGGAGTGGGTTGCCATTCCCTTCTCCAGGGCATCTTCCTGACCCAGGGATTGAACCTAGGTCTCCTGCATTACAGGTGGATTCTTTCCCATCTGAGCCACCAGGGAAGCCCCGATCCCACTTCTGTTGGCGGAGGAAATGAGTCACTCTCTGGTGTTACCCTCTGGATCCTTCTCTTTCATCCTTCTTCCTTTTAAAAAAAGAAATCGAATTTTAGTTTTGTGTTTGAATGTAGATGCTGAGAATCAGGGTTATTAATTTACAGGCCCTGTGTATATAAGCACTCCCCTTCCTGGCTTGGGTGGGTGGGGGGTCTCTCTTGGGTTTTCCTGCCACTGAGTCCTGCTGCCTTGATCCTGCTTCAGCACCCCATCCTTCTCATGGTAGATGTTCCACACTTAGCTGCTCAAGAAAAAATGCCTTTTGCTTCCCTAATGGTTTTTAGTTCTCATATAGATCTTTATCTCTTTGATACTACTTTCCTTGTAAATGTGAAATTATATAGAAAGTAAAGTTTGACTCATGGGGTGTTTAGTCACCAGGAAGGTACTTTTTATCCTTGTTACTGTTTAGTAATGTGATTTGACTATATTTTAAGAGTTGTCTGTATTTGACTATATTTGAAGTTACACCTGACTGGGAAGATGTAATTAGCTACAAGTGTTCTTAAATCCACCAGGGAACCCAGATACTTGTGTTGCAATTAAATAATTAGAAATTTGATGTTGTGGAGGACCACTTTTATTCTTCTTAGCAGCCTAATATCAAGCATTCTTAGAAGCACTGATGAAATGCTCATTTTAAATGCAAATTCTTTGCTCAGTTAGAAAGAAATGAAATGTTCTGGCTCCCAGCACTCACTCTGCATTTTTGCGATTCCTTCTGATGGCAGAGGGGAGGGCTCATGACTAAATCCTTCACCATCTTTATTATGATTTCGGATTTGTACTTGCCGAGAGGAAGCCTTGCCTCAAGACATTAACTCTCTGTTGCCATCTGTAGAGTTTTCACTAGTTTTTGTCCTTCCTCTTAAATGACTTTTGAATTTCTTCTTCCCATTTGCTTTATGGATAATGGATATACTGGAAACTTGTGGGGAGTGTTGGTTTGTTTGTTTTTTGAGGCAAATGAAATGTGTGAAAACCCTTCATCTTGCAGCAAGGGTGTGTGCTATTGCATTTTAGTCTTAGAAATTGCACTTCCCTCTTTTCTCTTCTGGTTGTCTTCTACTTTTCCCGTGAATCCAGGTACTGTGTCCCAGCTTGGGATCTGGAGAATCATTGAGTTTGAGCGCGATGGAGACAGAGGGATTCCTAAGCAGCGTGACTGGACAAGTGTTTGCTCTTTTGCCTTCGCTGAGAGAGAGAGCAATGTGGACTTATGGAGGCAGTTTAGCATGTTAATTTTCTCCCCCTTGTCAGACAGGATATATTTGTTTTCCTAAAAGTGAGAATTCTACTTGTAAAACAATTCCTGTCTTCTGTGGTTTTAGGTACCATTGGATTGTGTATGGAGGGGCTCAGCCTCTCAGCTCAGCTGGTCTCATGGAAGTGGTGTCTACAGCTGGAGCCAGTAGAGAAGGTCTTGAGAATGGGAACATGGTCTCATGTTGACTCTGTCCACAAAACTGTGACTTCATACTGAGTCTGTTCCTTAAGTTGGGGTGGTAGGCTGATCGATGGCTGCCAAATATTATGAAAATGCGAAAAAACCTTTTACATCATTTAATACCATTGTAGCCACGCTATTTTCTTTTAATTTTATTATAAAACTTTTTTCTTTTTTTTGCTTAGGCATTTTTTTTTCAAAGCAGAATATAGAATGTAAAATGAAGCTTATATGTCTGTCCTTGGTTTGTTGACTGTGTAGAATGGTTTTAGAGTTGGAAGAAGATTGTATCCAGGAACTCTCTGCTTTCATGTCTGTGAACTGAGAGATCACTGAGGATGTGTGTGACGCTTGATGATACTAAGAAACAGGTCGCTTTCAGCACTGCTCCTCCTTCCAAGGGAAATGTGATGGACCTGAGAGAGGACTGGTGGGAAGTGCCCCTGGTGAAGGGTGTTAGGGTGAGAAACAGTAGCCACAAAGGCTTGGAGAGCTGCCATGCTGGAAGGCTTGCAGATGTAATGTTTGAGTTCAGTGCTGAGGTTGCAAAATCTCTGACAGGCTGACCTCTTTGAGTGACAGTGAACCAGAGACCCAGAAATTCAGGTGCTTTGCCCAGACCAAGAGCCCACTGGGGAAGAAGCAGGACTCATGACTTCTTCCTGTGTTTTAGGTACATGTACTAAACCTCAGTACCATTCACATTTGGGGCTGGACAGTTCTTTTTGTGGGGGATGTCCTGTGCATTATAGGATGTTTAGCCCCAACCCTGGCCTCTGCCCACTAGAGAGTAGTAGCATCTCTCTCCCACTTAAATTGTGACAGACAGAAATGTCTCCAGATATCCCCAACTGTCCCTTGAGGGGTTAAAATTGCTCCCTATGGAGGACCACTGCTTTAGATGTATATGATGCACCTTGAAATTGATGGATACAACTTTTATATTGGCACGGCCCCTTTCCCCTTTTGCTTTGAAATGTGAAGTGAAAGTGTTAGTCCCTTGGTCATGTCCGATTCTGCAGACATGTAACCTGCCAGGCTTCTCTGTCCGTGGAATTCTCCAGGCAAGTGTACTGGAATGGGTAGCCATTCCTTTCTCCAGGGGATCTTCTGACCCAGAGGTCGAACCTGGGTCTCGCTCATTGCAGGCAGATTCTTTACCATCTGAACCATCTCTAACAGATAACACTGGCTCCAAGGCCATTCATAGGAAAGTGGTCAGCATGGTTCTGAACTGAATTGCATTGTGTTTGGGATGACACTTTTCCCTTGTAGATCTGATTTGGTTTTCTTTTTAGATTTTGAATGCTGACTTGTCCTTCACGAAGCAGCTTGTACTTTTAATTTTAGACACTGTGTGTCAATGGGGACACTGTGCACTGTGAGTGGGCGAGAAGTCAAAATATTTCCAAAGGCCAAGGAGATTTTGGCAATCTGAAACCCATGAAAATTCAAGTTCCTATTTTGTGAACCTTGAGAAGAAAACCCTGATTAACTTAAACCTGCCTGAATATAGAGCAGAGGTAGGGACAGATTTTAAAGTGGACCAGGACCTTATGAGTTAAGGATTGACTCTGGTTGGTTATGAACTGTTGGATGCAAATGGGTGAAAAGCCCCTGACTCAGAGGCCGGAGACCTGGGTTCTGTACTTGGGGCTGCCTCCAGCTCTCTTCGTGAAGTCATCAAACATGCAGGTTCCTCATCTGCAGGAAGAACGGAGCCAAGATTCCTGCTTCCTGGAGCACGATGAAGTGCAGGGTGGTGAACCTAGCCCGGGTGTATGAAACCACAGAATACTCCTAAGGTTATTATTGGAGCCTTAATTTCACCCAGGGAATTTGGAAGATGAGGTACTTTAGCATGTACATAAATATATATATATTTTTAAACAAGTTTATTAAGGAAGGAACAGAAACAACTTCTCAAGGGAGAGGTGGAACAAGCCACAAGAGGCACTGGCCACATGTACATATTGAGTAAGTGGAAAATCTGCATAAGGATTGAAGCTAGGATATAGAACTTGAATGAAATGAACAACACCTCATGCTTGCTATGAATGGCTTCCCAGTCCTGGTGGCCCACCCTCTTCTGTCTAGTGAAATTCTGGCAGAATTTGATAAGCCATGGGCCCAGGAATTTCCAAGGTTCCTGCTGCATCTAAAATTTCTGGTTGGAATGAAAAAGGTAGACCTTGAGTATAGAATCTTGTGTAAGTTCATACCAATCACCATGCAGGACCCTGGGAAGAATAGACACTGATAATAAAGGTTGTCTAGTCTTTATAAAATTCAGGTGCTTCACGTTTTCCTTCCCTTTCTTTTTGGTTTAAATGGGAAAGCTTTGGCTTCCATTCTGGAGTGTGAGCCTGTAGGACCCTCAGAGTCTAACACTTAACAGTTTACTTAATTGAAGGACTGTGCCAGAGGAGATAGCTTGGTGATTTCAATTTCTTTGAAATGCCTCTACCTGAATGGTGACAAGGGAGTTGGCCTATGGGCTCTGCTGTTGAGCTCAGTCGTTCAGTGGTGTCCGACTCTTGGCGACCCCATAGACTGTAGCCCACCAGGCTCCTCTGTCCATGGAATTCACCAGGCAAGAATATAGAGCAGGTTGCCATTTCCTCCTCCAGGGGACCTTCCCGGCCCAGGGACTGAACCTGCATCACCCATGCCTCCTGCATTGGCCGGTGGATTCTTTACCACTGTGCCACCTGGGAAGCCCAACCTGTGGGCTCTAGGTGGAAGTTAAAACTACTGACCGTCCAGCTTACAGCTGGGATCGACTTAGCTGAGGAAAGAGAGACTGTTAAGACACTCTATTCATTCAAGTTTTGTTGCTGAAATAAACATTATTTAATGCTACACAGAAGTTGTTTTATTCTGTTGATGTTCACGACAGTCCTTTAGAAACAAACATCACAGGCATCAGCACGTCCCCGGGATGTTTTCTGGAGTGGAAGGGCTACTGCCTGGCAGACAAGCAGGGGAACACCTATGAACAAGGCAGGAAAACGGCCGCTGCAACCATTTGTCAGCGTGGCCTCATGTGAGGCCACTTTACTATATGACGTAATAAAGATAATTTATAATGTTTTGAAACATTGAAAACATGAAAGCAGGAGTGGGTGGTAGTGGGTTTTTCTTTGTCTTTTCTTGGCATGTAATTGAAACGGAGCTTGGACCAAATGAGAAACATTTGTGTTGAGGGGAAAATAGATCCCAGAGGCTTCTTGACTGGGGTCAAATATTGCCTCCTTACTTTATTTGGAGCATGTAAGCCAGCTTCTCATTGGAGACCAGCATAACGACGTTGCCATTTCTGTCTCTTCACAAGCAAATGGATTTTCTGACTTAGGGAAGTGTCTGGATTCTAGACCCGCATAACACATTCAATGAATCAGAAGAAAAAGTGTGTGGGTTGATCTGTCTCAAAAAGAAATCTATGCCATGAGAGTGAGTTTATAAATTTCAGCTTCTTTAATAATGTTACTTATCGAGATGCTATGTCTTTTCTAAAGAGGAGTGTGCCTCTGCATTTTGAAGTTGCAGCCTTTTTTGGTCCCCAAGGAACACTGAAGAAGTCTATTTCCTGGGGAGATAGACCCTGAAGTTATGGACTAATGTGGTTGAGTGGTTGAGTTACTAGAGTGTACCCAAACAAACAAAAAAAAAACCCTAAACCCATAAACCCTTGTTTAGACTATTTGTGTGCTTGGTTTGATTCTAGAATTGTCATCCTGAAACCCATAAGAATCTTTAACACCAAGGCATAGGCATTTTGTAGGTATCTGAGTCTGGACTGTTTTGTCAAGAGGCTTCACTGAGCCACCTTTATCTTTGTTCCCTACATAGCATTCTTGCCCTTCAGGAGCTCAGTCTAGGGAGGAGTATGAAAAGGAGTACGAAAAAAAAGTATGAAACTAACCCTCTGGATATAGGGTGTCTCTCTGGGGGACAAAAGCCTCCGGCATGGCATATATGGAGAAGCAAAGACTAATTTTGATTGAGAGGCTCAGAGGGGTCATTTTGGAGGCTTGAGGGCATTTGATCTGGGTTTTGAGGGGAGGTAGGTTGATATCAGATGAGGGTGTTGGGCTTTCCTGGAAGGAATGGCTTGGGGACAAACCTCAAAGGGGGCAAGGGGAAGGCAGGACGTGGTGGGGTGGGGAGAACCCAGACAGCAAACACACTCCCAGGGCTAGGTTGCGGCTGTGGGGGTGGGAGGGAGGGGCATCTCTGGGCAGTGGCTGAGCCAGGGGAACTCAAGAGGGGGTCAGGGTGTGCAGGGCCTTTTCCCCGGGTAGGAAATTTGAACTGCAGCTGGAATCAGTGAATGTCAAGTGCAGGAGAGAAAGGAGAAAGGAGGAGGAAAAGGCAGCTCTGAAGGCAGGAGGCAGAGGACACTGAGCGCCTTCAGTCTACTTCTGTCTCTGCTGCTGTCAGGCTGATGGATGGGGAGGCTGGCTGCTCATGTGGGCTGGGCCTCTGGGAAGACTGTTTCCTTGTATCTTTATTACAGGCCTGGGTTTTCAAACTTGATTGAGCATTGGCTGAGCTATGCTGGTCTGGGGGCAGGGAAAGGTACACTTATACCCATCCTTCTCCCCAAATTTTATTATCATTCATCTCAGTTACCTGCAGCGGCCTCTGTAAAATATCACCTCTCTCCTTCTTCCCTCCTGTTCCTTACTATTGATCTCCTGCGTGCCCTGTGCTGGGTACTTAGGGTGCCCTCAGGGACCTCCAGGTGAGACAGACCAGAGATGAGATGATTTGGAACCCTATCAAAAGCACAGTGGTGGGGTCCCTGCAAAGAAAATTGCAGGAGAGCTGTGCATGGAACAGTGGTTGGGGGTTGTGCACTGGAAATCACCCAGCTGTGGGGGGTGATGCAGGTTGTGGCTGATTTAAAAAATAATTCATACCTTCACACGTGACTTATTTAGAGTTTCTTCCAAACAGAATAGCTTCTAAGTATGGCCAATGTTTTGGGGTGTTTTTTGGGTTATTTTTTTACTCCCCCAACCCCTACCCCAGCACCACTTTGAGGCGGAACACAGGCTATTTTATTGTGTTGTGGAAGTCATTCAAGGGATCCTTAATCCATATGTGTTAAGTATTTGCTTACAGAATAAATTAATAATGCCTTAGAATTATTTTTTTGCTGTTTTAAAAATGTATGTAGGGGCTTTTGGGATGAATTAAAAATTGATTTAAGAGCATTTACGTCTTGATGGTTCCTCTCTCCAAGGGAACCAGAAATACAGCTATTCTGGTGTGTTTGTGGAGTGGAGGGGCGGGGGGTGGGGTCTGCACTGTGTAGCAAGTCTGGAGCATGCGCACTGCTTTTACCTGTGTGCCACTCCATGTGATAATGGGGGGAAGGCACCAGGGGCCCCGTGAGTATGGTCTTTTCCTGTCTGTGTTCGCTGAGATGTAAGAGAATCTCAAGGATTGAAAGTATAAGCACAGGGGCTTTCCTGGTGGTCCAGTGGTTAATAGTCTGCCTGCCGATTCAGAGGACGTGGGTTCGAACCCTGGTCCTGAAAGATCCCACATGCCTCGGGGTGGCTAAGCCTATGTGCTGCAACTCCTGAAGCCCGTGTGCCTAGAGCCCGTGCTCTGTCACAAGAGAAGCCATCTCAGTGAGAAGCCTGAGCACCACAACTAGAGAGGAGCCCATGTGCAGCAACAAGACCCAGTGCAGCCAAAAATAAATTTTAAAAGAGAGAAAGGAAGGAAGTTTAAGCACAGTCTAGGGCCCCAGAGACAGGCCTGTTATTGGAGGGTCCACCTTCATTCCTGGGCCAGGTCCTTGATATAAAGGAACTGGCTATTGGACGTAGTGACTAATGCCCTGAGGATGAGGTCTCCTGCCTTACCGAGCTTTCCAGCCCCTCCTTTGCTGAGGAGCCCTCGTATGTGGGTTTTCTGGGTTAAACATCAAAAAGCTACCTCTGGAATCTGCTTCCTGGCTTGGCTGTCTTCCCCATGGGTTTCCCTAGGGTGGAAACAGTGACTGCTTCTGAGTGAGCACTTCGAGTTTGAGAAGGATCCCACTTAGGCACAGGCGCAGTGAGAAAGGAGCATGAGATCATTTTGTTCTCGTGTTAGTTGCTAAAACCCTTTGTTTTTCTGGAATTGGCTGGCCTTTACTTTTCCTGAGCTCTGAGCAAGAGTTTCCCTGTAAGCTATTGTCTTGAGTCCATCAAGAATGTTGGGCTTGCATGCATATGTGTCGTCGAGTGCTTACGCGCGCGCGCGTGCGCACACACACACACACACACACACACACACACACACACACACACACACACACACACACACACACACACACACACACACACACACACACACACACACACACACACACACACACACACACACACACACACACACACACACAGAGAGCAAGCTATGCCAGTCTTGAACTTAGGAGAAAGGGCAGAATCCAGAGGGATGTTCCACTTTTGAAGATGACATATTAGAGTGGGTTTTGTATTTTGGCTTTTGCGTTGCTTATTTATTTATTTATTTTTAAAATAAAAATTTTTTATTTTTTAAAAAATATGTTTTTGATTGCACTGATGTGTAAAAGTCTTAGCTGTGACATGTGGGATCAGTTCCCTGACTAGGGATCAAACCTTGGCCCCCTGCACTGGGAGTATGGAGTCTTCGCCACTGAACCATCAGGGAAGTCCCTTGCTTTGCTTTTTTGAACTGCAGACTTGAGCTAGGAGAAGAGTAGAAGAGACGTAGTGAGAAATGAGGAACTGCAGTATTTCCTTTATGGAGCACTGTCTACTGTGTGTCTGTCCTTCCACATGGTATGTTCTTGTTTAGTTGCTAAGTTGTGTCCGACTCTTTGCAACCCCATGGACTGCAGCATGCCAGGCATCTCTGTTCTTCACTGTCTCCTGAAGTTTACTCAAGCTCACTTTCATTGAGTTGATGATGCCATCCAATCATCTCATCCTCTGTCATCCTCTTCTCCTGTCCTCAATCTTTCCCAGCATCAGGGCCTTTCCCAATGAGTCAGCTCTTCACATCAGGTGGCCAGAATATTGGAGCTTTAGCCTTAATCCTTCCAATGAATATTCAGATTTGATTTCCTTTAGGATTGACTGGTTTGATCTCCGGGCACCTTTAGGATTGACTGGTTTGATCTCTTGGATGTACAAGGGACTCTCAAGAGTCTTCTCTAACACCACAGTTCAAAAGCATTCTTTAAGGACTTAGTCTTTCTTATGGTCCAAATTTTACATCTGTACGTGACTACTGGAAAAACCATAGCTTTGACTATATGGACCTTTGTCAGCAAAGTGATGTCTCTGCTTTTTAATACACTGTCTAGGTTTGTCATAGCTTTTCTTCTAAGGAACAAGCATCTTTTAATTTCATGGCTGCATTTACCATTTCAGCATTCTTGCTTTGAGAACCCCATGAACAGTATGAAAAAGCCACAGGGTATGGGTGTAGGTTATTTCCAAACCAGGTTAAAATGTTATTTGATGTCATGGTGTCAATATTTGGCTGTTGTAACTAAAACATCAGAGCTTTGTCTGCTAGTGCGTGTGCACATGCTAAGTTGCCTCAGTTGTGTCTGACTCTTTATGGCCCTATAAACCATAGCCCACCAGGCTCCTCTGTCCATGGGATTCTCCAGACAAGAATACTGGAGTGGGTTGCCATGCCCTTCTCCAGGGGATCTTCCTGGCCAGGGATCGAACCCACGTCTTTTATGTCTCCTGCATTGGCTTGTGGGTTCTTGACCACTAGTGCCACCTGGGAAGCCCCTCATCTGTCTTTTTGGAATGGCATGCTCTTGCTCACATTATTAGGGCGAGGAGCATACTTTCCTTATTTGGTCAAGAGAGTATTGGTAAGTGTGCCAAAGGGATAAGTAAGTGTTAGTTGCTCAGTCATGTCCAACTCTGCGATTCCCATGGACTATAGTTCGCCAGGCTCCTCTGTCCATGAAATTTCTCCAGGTAAGAATATTGGAATGGGTTGCCATTTTCTTCTCTGACAAAAGGGATAGGAATCTAAACATATTGGTCACAACTCCTTACACTGTCTACCTCTTTTTCTGGCCAGTAGATGTCTTGACCGCTCACTGAATGAGCAGAATTCTCACCAGGAGGGTGGAGTAATGAGGCAGCTGAAGGAGAACATGTAAGGCCCCTCCTGCCTCTGTATCCAGCTGAGGAAGGAGATGGCTGAACAGTCCTGCAAGCTCCACACATGAGTCTGGGCTTTGTTCCTTTCTCAGCGGTTCAGGAAGACTTGCTGAGATTGTTCACGGTAACAGAATGTGCCCCAGGATATAGGCCTGCCAAGCATGGAAGAGGAAGACCAGTGAGTTCACAGAAACTCAACACCAGCATTTCCCAGAGAGATGGGCAGCATCGGAGGTCAGCGTGGCCTTAGCCCAGAATACCGGACTGTCCCAGGGTGTGGACTTGTTTAAAAAAAAAAAAGATTTATTTATAGATGGTGTCCCGGGGGCCAGAGCTGGTCACTGTTCCCAGGTGGGCCCCACCCTCAGACCAGTGTTGGGCTCAGTGCAGTTTTACTGCTGTGTCTTGAGCTGGGGCTGAGATGACAAGTCCTGGAGAGCCTTGTCCCTGGCCTGAATCTTCCTGTAAGGAAGATCGCTTTACTCTGTGACATACATGGAGAATAATATATGCAACCTATAGGAGTAATCTGAACATCTGGGAAGCCGACAGCCCGGCTAAGAAATCAACATTACGAATATCTCAAAAAAAAAAAAAATCGCCCCCTATCACCCCAGAGTTATGATAAGCATCTCAGTTTTTCATTTTACCTGATCCTTGGTGCCTTTGTATGTATTCCTAAGTAATGCAGATGTTTGTTGATTTTTGTTGTTGTTGTTGTTGTTGCAGCCATTTTAATTTATTTTTATTTAGTTGAAAGATAATTGCTTTACAATATTGTGTTGGTTTCCGCCATACATGAATCAGCCATCGGTATACATATGTCCCCTCCCTCTTGAACCTGCCTCCCACCTCCCACCCCCTGCCACCCTTTTAGGTTGTCACAGAGCCCCGGTTTGACTTCTCTGAGTCATAGAGCAAATTCCACTGGCTATTTTACATATGGTATTATATGTTTCCGTGCTACTCGTTGTTGTTTTGAAGAACTGAGTACCAAGTGCAAACCCAGATTTGGGAAGGTCCGTGTTGAAACTGTTTGGCAAAGGCTCCCAGGCACAGCCAGGGCCTCAGGAACAGTTGTTGCATTGCTGGCTGCAGAGTCATACCCTCCATCCTAAGAGCTGCATGAAGCCAGTTTTCTCACTGATCCCTGCTCTTGTGAATCACTTTGTAAATGGGGTTGTCACTCATGGCCCTCTTTACCAAGGGCTTGTACAGAGTTCAGAGAGAAAGATGAAAAGGGACTCCTTATGTTAATTAAGCCAGGGTCCTTAACCAGAGGTACAGAGAAATTTCTGGGGAAATTTGAAACTGAATCTATCATGTCCTTCTGGGGGAGAGGGTTCATATTTCCAGAAGAGCTTATGGACCCTCCTGCCCTGTAAGGATCAAGAACCATGTGGTCAGTATGGTAGGTTCTGTTTCTTTGTTTATTTTTTAAAAATGAATCCCGGGACTCTTGAACATTCTTTGAAATATGTATGAGTCTGCTTGTGTGCAAGTCTGCGCTGACTTTTTACCAGTGAACTTGCCTAACTTGGGAAAGGCAACCCCCGTAGTTAGTTGTGCCCTGGACTGTCCAGGGCAGAATCTTTGACGGTTCTGTGGGTGGCCTAACAGGCTTTGCATTTTCTCTGAAATCTTCATCTTTTACTCTTGACCCAGAGCAACTGAAATGCTAAAATGGGGGAAAAAAACTGGAATGGTTGCTGTAGTTTCAAAACAAATGACCTCACTGCCTAAATTCCACTTCATACGAAAGAAACCCTAACTTTCATCCTTATAAATAATAATGGACCTTTGGGGAAACAGACCCAGATACCCCATTTAGTGCAGGTGGGGGCAGATTTGTCACTGTTGAAGTAAACTCCCTGTAAACAGAACATGACTATTGTTACACCAGCTTTGTAGTTATTCCCTAAGAGATGGCAATTTAAATTTATAATGACTGACATTCATTTTTTCAAAGTAGGCGAGTAACTATGCTTTGTATAAGCTGACTTAATGGGAAGTACTTTTAGTTTGTTTCAGCAGTGTAGGGGATTTTCAGAATTCTCCAGCTGAAGAGTTGAGTCTTATCTCTGCTTTTTCATGGATGAGTTGATGGAAGACGGGCATGGTTAGTTAGGTGTGATGTGCCCAAGGTTACATTGATTTGTCAAGGTCAGCTGGAACTAGAACCCCAGGGGAAGAGGTACCTATTTACATGATTATGTCTTAAATATATAGTTAGATGACAATTCATTAAAAAAAAAAAATATCAGAAGCGTCATTTTTTAAAGACTTGGCATTTTGATCACCCATTTCATTTTAACAAGACAGCCCCCTCATCTTTGAAGTGTACCACTTCTTATGGTCTCCAGGCATGTCCCTGGAACATTCTAGTCTCTTGGGTCTATAAACCTGATGTATGGAAGAGAAGCTTTTGTTTTTGTTCTGTGCTGTTTATATCTTATAAATTCGGGATTTTTAGGTCTTCAGGTTTTTCTCCAGAGTTTTTAGATTTTTCGTCTTGTCCTCAAATATGAACAGTCCTGGGGTTTTTCTTTCTCTCCCTTGTTTTCTTTTGTTTTTGAAGAAAACCAGGAGTTTCAGCTTGGCTCTTCAAAGTCTTTGGGGATAAAGGAGGGAGAACTCGGGAAACAATTAAGATCTGGAACTGCAGCTGCTTTGTCTGTCTGTTAAGAGCCAGAACAGATAAGAATAACATTTATTTAGAACCCAGGTTTCTTGAAGGAAGGTAATTTACAGGTAAACTTAAGCTTTTTTATAGACTTGCTTCCTCGATTCCCTTCCTGGCTTAGCCTTTATACTCTGCTGATTTTAGACAAGGCCTGTTGTCTTTTCTAAGTCTTGGCTTTTCTTGTCTGAAAGAGAGGGGTTGGGCCTGATTCTCTCCAAGGGCACTTTGCAGCCCTGTGTCTAGACTCCATATTGGGGGATTTGCAGAGAGACTGCTTTGGAGCTGCTGTTGGTGGGACGGTGCTTCTCTCGATGCTGAGGGCAGAGAAGTTTGCCATTTGTATCACCACACAGTGCTCTGAGACCACTGGCTCCGAGGGGGCATTTTCTTTTCTGCTTTTTATCATCTGAACCCCGTCAGGGTCATTCCATGCTGAGACAGGGTTGCTTACTCATTAACGAGGCCGCTTGCACTGACTCGTGTCGTTTGTCTCTTTTTGGCCAGCGTGCTGTTGCAGGGTAACATCTGGACTGGGCTCCTGGACCCTTGGATGCTCGGCTGCAAGTTCCTGGATCGACTGGGAGAAAACAGTGAGTAATCTCCATGTCTCTACTTGGGAATCTGAGGGCTGGAGGGGTTGTGACCGGGAAACAGAGTCTAGCTGATGGACCGCTTCCCTCTTCAGCCCTGCTCTGGCACACTCACCTCCAGGAGCCATGGAGATGGCGACTGTGACTCCAGACGCAGCCTAGTCTTACAGTTGGGGACCTGCTGAATGTGCCTCCTGAGAGCTGCTCTTTTCTCCCATCAGAGCCCAACTTATGGGTCTTTTTAAAATAATTTTTTTCTTTTCCCTTTAGTTTCTTAGTTCTAGGGTTCTTTTAAAAATTAAAAAAAAAATTATTTATTTATCTATGTTGGATCTTAGTTGTGGCACACAGGATCTTCATCGAGTCATGGGGGATCTTTCATTGTGCTGCATGGACTTTCTAGTTGTGGCTCAAGGACTCTGGAGCACATGGATTTAGGAGGTGCGGCGTGCAGGCTTAGTTGTTCCACGGCATGTGGGATCTAAGTTCCCCAACCAGGGACTGAACGCATGTCCCCTGTCTTGCAAGGTGGATTCTTAACCATTGGACCAAGAAACTTATGAGCCATATCTATCCTTACTGGCCTACAGCCAGAGACCCTTTATGGTGGCAAGTGTAGGTGTTGACCTGTAGGGCTGACATCCCCTTCCCAGCATGCTCCTGCTCATCCATCACACCGTAGCTTCATGCCGCCCCTGATGTGAACTCCTGTTAGAGAGGCCTGCACTGACAACCTCATTTAAAGACGCCTTCTCCCTGCCCCCAAATGTTCTCTCTCGCTCTCTCTCTCAGGCCCATGCTTGCATCTTTCTTTGCACTTAATACAGGATAAGTTTCTTGAGTTACTTGGTAGGGTACCCATTCATCTGTTCATCCATTCAACGAATATTGATTATCTACTATGTGCCAGTGGCTAAAGTTGGCTTTCTTCCACAAAGAAAGGAAAAACTAGGTGAAAACCTAAGTCAACAGTCACAGTCCATTCTGGCTATACTTTGTTCTAAATACTCTCAAGCACTGTCAGCTGGGCATCTAGTTAAAAGGGGGACCCCGATGGGGTAGGTCTGGGTGGGGCTTGTGAGCCTGTGTTTCTCACAAGGTCCAGGTGATCCTGAAGCTGCTGATTTGTATCTCACACTTGGAGAAGAAAGGTCTAAGCATCCTGATGCCCACGAGACTTGTCCTTGAGTGTGACTCTCGGTGAACTCCCTGGGGTGTGTGCCTGCAAAACCTCCAGAGACCCGGCGGGAGTGTTTCTGGTGGGTTCGCCTCCTTAACAGTGTGAGGCTGAGTGGTTTGAGATATGAACCCGACCAGGGAGTGTGGGAGCCGGTTAAGTTACCCTCACCAGTGTCTGAGCTCCTACCTCATTATTGTGTGTGATGGTGTTGTGAGTGAAATCCTCCCTTTAAGTTCTGAGCTTCTCAGATTATTGAGGTGGAATCCTATGAGGTCTTTGCCTCATAGGATGAGTGTGCCTGTTTTGAAGTCAGCATTTCTGAAAATTCTGAGGCTGTTTCTTGTTTTTAAGAGCAGGCTGCCTCAGCTAGGCTAACGCACTTAAGTGGGTTGTTGAGAAGAGACTATATTGGAAGCAGGGAACTGACCACAGAAAAAGCAGGCAGAGAGACGGTTCAAGGGGCTATCGGGGAGGCTCAGGACGCTGCTGCCAAAGAGGGCATCTTGAATCCAGCTGGTGAACTGGCCCTGGGGCTGTTCTCCCGAAATGCGGGTGTGTTGTTGCCGGCTCAGCACTACGCTACCAGCTGCAGTCAGGCCTCTCAAAAGTCGTGTAGTTTTTACAAGGAGCCAGACTGATTTGCCTCTTGGGTAGTTAATGGTTCTAGTGGCTGTTTATGGAATACTTAACAACACACGAGGTTTAAGGCAAAGCACTTGGCACATGACCTTGTGCCTTAACCCTCCTGACAACTCACGAGGCAGGTAGTGACTATTTCATAGAGGACAAGATTGAGGTCGGGGTGAAGGCACTTGCCTGGGATCACGTAGCAAGTAAGATGAGGGTCCAACCTGGTCTGCTGGATCTTGGGCAGGGTTTTATCTCCTCTTTCTTTCATCACCTGCATCATAGCTAGAAAGAGAACTTTACTACTGGTGGCAAGACTGAACTGCTGATTATTTGTGCTATTTTTCTTCCATCTCACCCTCATTTTACCCATAGAGGGTATGACCCTTCCCTGTGTGTCATCTTTAAAATATTGCTTCTGTAGTACTTTGGCCTCTTGAGTTATAGAAGGAACTTGGTCATTGCTTTGCAAAAATGAACAGGGAAGAGACAAGTGCACTTGGGAGGCTGACTTTTCACTCCACCCCTGCTAGCTTCTGCCAGCCTCCCCAGTGACAGGTCTCTAGGGGGCTTATGTGACTGCCTTTGGCCCTAAGATTCAGGGCTACAACTTAGTCCTCGATGGCTCCTGCTGGAGGCAGAAGGTGAGAAGTCAGGTTGAAGGCATTTTTAAAAACATTTTTATTTCTTTATTTTTGGCTGGATGGACTCTTAGTTCCTCTGAGGCATGTGGGATCTTAGTTCCCTGACTAGTGCGTGAACCTGCATCCACTGCATTGCAAGGCCAATTGTTAACCATTAGAGCACCAGGGAAGCCCTGATTGCGTTGTTTCTGAAGACCATTTTCTGATCACTGTATGGGATTCCTGTATCTGACCATTTCCAAATAACCTCATTCTGCTCAGGGTTATTTTGTCTATTCTGTATCAGGTACACAATTCTAGAGTTTATGGGTTTTAAGTTTTGAATGAGGTTCCTTGATTTTGGCTTCATATATATGCTGAGTTTGTGTATAAACTGAAAAGTGAAAGTGAAGGTGAAGTTGCTCCGTTGTGTTCAACTGTTTGCGACCCCGTGGACTCTAGCCTACCAGGCTCCTCCGTCCATGGGATTTTCCAGGTAAGAATACTGGAGTGGATTGCCATTTCCTTCTTTAGAGGATATTCCCGACTCAGGGATCAAACCCAGGTCTCCCGAATTACAGGCAGATGCTTTACGTTCTGAGCCACTGAATCACTCACCAAATGCAGAGTTAAGTTGAATCCCTATAACTAGGTTTTTGAGGCAAGGTGTGCACTCCTATTCTCATGTTTTAGGCAATGGAGGAACTGTATTATTAGGCTTGTGTTGCAAATTCTGTGTTACCAAGTTCATGCCTGTACTTCCCGACTGGAGTGGCAAGGTGGGCCCACCCACCCATGAAGCATAAAATTGGATCTTAGAAGCAGCTCCTTCTCACTTCTTTAGGCTTTTGCATCCAGAGTTAAGGATTTAACTGGGAGCTGGATTTACCTCCCTGCTCTGGAGTGGGTAACCTTGGGCCCGAGAATATTTACCTGCACTTTACTTTCTCATACTGGCACCAATGTCTAGTGGCTTCTATTTTCTGGACTTGTTTCCTCAACAGTGAAAGGAAGGAGGTGAGACGAGAGAATGGTTTTAGCTATGATGCTCTAGGAGCACTGTGTATTCATCCTGCCCATTCGCTCTTCGGAGACTAGCTGAAGTGCCCCTTTCCCCCGATGTTTGGCTCTTTTCCCTCTGGTTGAGCTCTTTGCTCATGTCTGAAGCCAATTTGTTGGTCTGTAGAAACGAGCCCTTGAGGACAGGGGGATTATGCTTTACTATCCTGTATCCCAGGGCCCAGCACTCAGCCTTAGGCTCAATAAATATTTGTTAAATGAACCCAATGATGTATTTTCTCTGTTTCATTGGCCTGTCTAAAACCAGTGTATCGAAGAGCAATGGCTTAATAAGCACTGCTGATGAACCCCTGAGCAAACAGGCTGCTGGTAACAGTAGTCAGATGGATCTCTGGTAATTGCAAGCCTTAACAGGTAAACACAACAGTAAGTCCTTGCCTTTTGTGGACTTAAGTACTCCTCTCTGGGTTCCTCAGTTATTTTCAGTAATAGGGGAGAGGCTGGATGAGGGTCTTAAAAAAAAAAAAAAAAAAGGAAGAGTAAATATACGCTTTCCTGTAACAGGTTTTGCTTATATTTCTTTAAAATGTAATTTTACTTTACAAAGTTACAAAGGTAATTTACAACATGTAATTAAAGAAGAAGAGTAAAAACTTTGTAGAAAGAAAGAGAATAGCTCCCCCTGTAATGACATTCTTCCCATCCGGTAATCCCAGTCAAGCTGTCCAGCCTCTTGGACCTCTGTTTCATGCTATAGGATTGAGAAATTTGGGACTATCTTCCCTTTTTGTACCAGATATACTTAAAAAATCACAATGTAATAAATTTTAGGATGCCGAAGGGTAGATACGGACCTTCAAATGAAGCAATAAACAACATTCAGATACTTTGTGATTTGCAGCTCTTCCTGCCTCCGCCTCAATGCAGGATTCTCTCAAACTCCGTCATTTCAAAACATGCCAACCCTAGAGCCAACATTGCACACAGGGCACGTGGGGTTTGGGGCATGGAAGGATTTCGCCTGCAGCCTGTGGCTGACTACCCAGAGGTACCCCTATCCAGCGAACTGGGATGTTCTGATCTGTTGTATGACCTTGTCTGCAGTTGTGGGCCAATGCTAACTGCCAATCCCAATGCTTTCTCTCATTTGGGACCCTCAGGGGCATGTTTCTCTTTATTAAAAAAAGAAAAACCTAAAAAAGCAAGATGTCTAATTAAAGGAATGACTGACTGGGGATTTGGCAGTTTTTGTTTTTTTTTTTTTTTACAACTGTTCCCTCCTTGCAGACAGAGCTCTTACCTGCTTTAAGAACAATAAAGGATACTGTTGACACCCTTCGCTTTTTGTGAGAAGGGAACGTATTTTCAAAGTAGTAGTAGGACCCTTTATACTCCTGACATTATTTTAAAAACATGAGAAAACATGTTTTTTCCTTTTAAATTAATATGATATAATAATCTGTGTAATGTATTTTAAAAACTATTATGGACACTTTCCATGCTAAAAAAAAATTGACCCTATATTGAAAGACCACATATTATTATTATTTTGTTATTGTTGTTAATTGTTGTGTCTTATTTTTTACATGAAAATGTAAGTTGTATGAGCTTTCATTCTTTCATTGCTGGCTGGGCTTCCTACCCTCCCTCTCCCTACATTTTGGTAATACTGCAGTAAGCATTTTTAAAATATTTATTTGTAGACCCTGTGGCATTTCTGTAGAATCTTGAGGTCAGAAGTTATGCACCTTTAAAAATTCACCTTTAAAAAATGATACTTTTAGGTGCCCAGTGACCTAAGATATGTCACTAGCACAGAATGCTGTTAGTCTTGAAAATTTGTCATTTTGAAAGCTTAATATATAGAGGACTTGAAAAAAAAAAAGTATTGCCATGCGAGGTCTAGGAGTTTCTAGGGCTTCAGACAAAGTCTCTGAGTAGCAAGGGTTGCCAGGATGTCTTTTCTGGTTCTATATTTCAGCCTTTGAGGCCTCATCTCTGGACTTGCCGTTCCTCTCCCCAGGCTCCTTTTCTCTGCATCCTTCCTGTTCTGTTTACACGCAGTGGTGCTGTTGATGGATGCTCCGGAGCGTGTGTTGCAGCACGTGGGAGAGAGAAGATGTGGGTCAGGCTGGAGGCGGCTCCCTTCTGCCCAGGCAGTCGTGGGCTCACCCCCTTCTCCAGTTCCCTACCTCTGCTCCTGCTCAGAGGGAGACTCTTGGGCACATTGTTGTGGCCGTGCTGGGCTGTCTGTGGCCAGGGTCTCCCGGGCACCCAGAATGACTGTGTGACGTTTCAGGGGCACTTTCCTCCAAGGCAGAGCCATGGTCCTGCATTGTCATTTGGCAGGCATCTGTGGCAGATCTTGGTTTAACTGGAGTGGGTGATGACAGGATGATAAAAAGGTGATCAAATTCCCTGTGGCTGAGCTTTGTTGGCCTGCCCACCCTAAAACAGGCTTCTTCCTCTTGTAAAGCAGCCGGCACCCTGTCTGGCCAATTCCTGCACCCTGGTGCTTAGAACAGACTCCCTTTTGGGCCAGAACCATTTCCAGTACAAGTCCCTGGTATCTAGGTGCTCTCTGCTTTAGAGGTGATGCTCTTTCTATTTGAATAAATCCCCTGGGAAACCCACCTGGTGACCCCAGTTTTGAGTAGATGCAGCAAAGATTGTCAGAAGGAACGACAGCTCCTTTTTCCTGGATCTGTTTTGATGGACTTTGACCTCTTGTCCTTGGAACTGCACTTGCAGGGGGCACACACACTCTCCAGCTCTTGGGAGAATAAAGAAGTGGAAGCTACAAATAGGCTCGGCTCAAAAAAACTACCATCTTCACTACAGCCACGAGGATTGGCATAGGCCTTTCTAGTGAGACTGCATCAAAGTTAGGACAGTAGCTGTCTTCCCCAGATGTTTCATTCATTGGAAATATTTCAGTGATAAGAAATACCCTCAAACACCCTCCTGAGAACAGAGGCAATCAGTTTAAGTAGCTCCCGTGATGTAGCTGGAGCGCATCACTACACCCATGGATTACACTTGGCAGCGTGTCCTTCAGCCAGCTGCACAGCTCCCAGGAGACAGCAGGGCAGTTGCATAGGGAAGATGTTAGAGAAGGGAGGTGGGGGTTGGGGGGCCTTGTGCAGCAGCTGAATTTCCAGGGCTGGGTTTGGGCTTTGGTGCCTTGAGGTCAAAATCCAGCTGCTGCTGCTCGGACCTGCAGTGGTGAAGATGACTCAGAAATCTGGAAGGTGGCCATGGTGATTTCACTATTGGATCTGAGGCAGCGCTAAAGCCCTCTGGGGTGGGCGTGGTTGTTGGGGAATGTTTACCGATGGAGCGGATACAATGTGGATGCTGGTGTTCTGGGCCCCTGGGGTTTGCCAATTACTTAGTAACTTGGGAGACATTTTATTTTTATTACTAAAAAAAGAATGAGTTCTAGTGGCAAAATACAAAATAAGGGCATGCATGCTCATACTCACTTGTGTCTGTCTCTTTGTGACCCTATGGACTATATACAGCCTGCCAGGGGCTCCTCTGTTCCTGGTATTTCCCAGGTGAGAATACTGGACTGGGTTGCCATTTCCTCCTCCAGGGAATCTTCCAGACGCAGGGATCGAACTCATGCCTTCTGAGTCTCATGCATTGCCAGGCAGATTTTTTGCTACTGAGCCACCTGTTCAGTTCAGTCGCTCAGTCGTGTCCAATTCTTTGTGACCCCATGAACTGCAGCACGGCAGGCCTCCCTGTCCATCACCAACTCCCGGAGTCCACCCAAACCCATGTCCATTGAGTCAGTGATGCCATCCAACCATCTCATCCTCTGTCGTCCCCTTCTCCTCCTGCCCTCAATCTTTCCCAGCATCAGGGTCTTTTCTAGTGAGTCAGCTCTTTGAATCAGGTGACCAAAGTATTGGAGTTTCAGCTTCAACATCAGTCCCTCCAATGAACACCCAGGACTGATTTCCTTTAGGATGGACTGGTTGGATCTTTTTGCAGTCCAAGGGACTCTCAAGAGTCTTCTCCAACACCACAGTTAAAAAGCATCAATTCTTCAGCGCTCAGCTTTCTTTATAGTCCAACTCTCACATCCTTGCATGACTATTGGAAAAACCATGGCCTTGACTAGACGGACCTTTGTTGGCAAAGTAATGTCTCTGCTTTTTAATATGCTGTCTAGGTTGGTCATAACTTTCCTTCCAAGGAGTAAGCATCTTTTAATTTCATGGCTGCAATCACTATTTGCAGTGATTTTGGAGCCCAGAAAAATAAAGTTAGCCACTGTTTCCCCATCTATTTGCCATGAAGTGATGGGACCGGATACCATGATGTTAGTTTTCTGAATGTTGAGCTTTAAGCCAACTTTTTCACTCTCCTCTTTCACTTTCATCAAGAGGCTCTTTAGTTCTTCTTCACTTTCTGCCATAAGGGCGGTGTCATCTGCATATCTGAGGTTATTGATATTTCTCCCAGCAATCTTGATTCCAGACAGCTGGGAAGCCCACAAAACAAGGGTGGATGATACTAAATAAAATCCATCTGACATGGAGGTTGTTGGTTTTGTGAATTACTTACCTTCAGAGAACTTATGGTCAAGGGCCAATATTTCTCCAGGGGTGCCCCAGGAGCTTCTGGGAGGATAAGTGATGGGTTGTAGGTTCTACTAAGCCCACTTCTCAGAAAGGATGAAAACCCTTTCATTTCCAGAGGAGGGAATAAAGTCTGTGTTAGTTTTCTAGTGCTGATGTCACAAATGACCTCAGACTTAGTGACCTAAAACACCGTAAATCTATTTGATCTTACAATTCTGCAGCTGAGAAGCCTGATACGTTTCTCAGGAGGCTAGAATCAAGTTCTCTGTTCCTCCGGGGGCTCTAGATCAGCTCTCCCCAGCCTTTTTGACCCCAGGGACTGGTTTTGTGAAAGTTTTTCCATGGGCCAGGTGGGGGGTGGGGATAGTTTTGGGATGATTCAAGCACATTACATTTGTTGTGTACTTTATTCCTATTATTATTATCACATCAGCTCCACCTCAGATCATCAGGCCTTAGATCCTGGAGGTTGGGGACCCCTGCTCTAGAGGAGAATTCCATCTCTTTGCCTTTTCAGATTCTAGAGGCCACCTGCTTTCCTTGGCTTGTTTCCTTCCATCTTCAAATCCTGCTACATTTTGATCTTCCTCTGACCATAGCTGGGAACGGTTCTCTCTGCTTTTATGGATCTTTTTGACTCCATTGGTTCCACTTGGATAATCCAGGAAAGTCTCCCTACCTCAAGATCCTTAAATTGAACCCATCTGCAAAGTCCATTTTGCCATGTAATGTAGCATGCACATTGGTTATAGAGATGAGGAATAGACAACTTTGGGTACCATTATTCTGTCTATCTGCAGGTCAGATGAGGGTGGTAATTTACCAGGTTTTCACTGAGGTTAGTGGTACAAGGATCCAGGTTTCCTGCCTGGTCAGGGCCCAAGTCTTTTCCTTCTGGCTGTTTGTCACATTGTGTTGTGACTGATGGAGGCTGCATGGTCTCTGTTACAGGCTGTACCCTTTGCTGCGGCCAGTTTGTCCCTGGTTAACAGGCTGTGGGTATGAGAAGAGAAGGAGCCATCCCTTCTTTAATGGAAACAGGGCAGCAGCATGGGAGCCGGGGAGGGGAGGGTGGCCGCACTCCGCAGTCTACCTTTGTGGGTACGAGTTCATGGTGACTCTTCATCTTGTTGTATTGATAGTCTGTTCTTGGCAAGGCTCCTGTGCCAAGGAACAGACACGGTTGAGGTGGCTAAAATGAAGTGGGGGTTGGGTGGAGTTGTGGAGTTGTTCAGTGCACTTGCTGATTGATTGCAGCCAGCCTTTATTGAATGGTTGTTGTGTACTGGAGACTTACCCACCAATGTGTTCATCCGTGCTCGGAGACATTTCTGTCCAGTAATTGCTGATTGCAGCCAAGCTGTACTGAGGGATTGCTGTGTACCTGAGGCATAACCACCAATGTGCTCATTTGTGCTCTGAGACAGTTCTGTCCAGTGTCACCACGTCCTCCTCATCAAAACCAGACCCGCTCCTCTGCCCGCTTGATGCGGAGACCCCATACCTGAAGTTGCCCTCTCTTCCGCTCAGTGTTCTCACCTCTTCCTGGCTCCATTTCAGATTCCTGGGAGATGAATCTCCATGGCTGATCTTGACCAAATATTGACTTCGAGGTGGAAGATGGGCACAGTCCCCTGGGTCTGGGGGTGGGTAGATGGTGACAGGTGCTTTTCCTATGGGATGGGGACCTTGCCTCATTCAACCAGTGTTCCTGTAGAAGTGCTTTGCAAGTTGGATTTGAATCTATGTTGTTTTAAAAGGCTTTATTTTGAAATAAAGTTACAGAAAAGTTGCCAGAATACAAAGAACTCCTATATACTCTAACCTTAATTCATCAATTATGAATATTTTGCCTCATTTGCTTTTTCATTCCATATTGATGCCTATTATCTTTTTTGAACCATTTGAAGTTACACACATCATGCCACTTGACCCCTAGATAGCTTCTGCATGTTTTTCCTAAGAACAAAGACATTCCTCTTTGTAACTATATAGTTCAGTTAGTAAAACAGGACATATATAACATTTTATCCAATCTGCATATCTTTTTCTTTAAAAAAATTGTTTTTGAATTAATTTTCATGGAATATAGTTGCTTTATAATGAGGATATGTAACATTGATGTACTATTGTTGAATATACAGTTCATACCCCAATTTTGCTACTTATGACAATAACATCCTTTATGGCCACCCTTCCCCTGACCTAGGATTCAGTCCAGGATCATGCTGATTTTATTCAGTTGTCACATCTCTGTCATCCTTTTAATTAGGAACAGTCCCTCTGCCTTTGTGTGTGCCTGTGTGTGTTTGATGACTGACTTACACTCAAAAAAATGTCAGTTACTACCTAGCAGTTTGGATTTGTATGATAATTCCTCACTAGGAGGTTCCTCATGATTGGATGTGTTTCTGTCAGGAATGCTATGTAACTGATATTTTGAATCTTTCTCAGTATATCACGTCAGAAAGCATAGGATGTCTTTCTCTCCTACACTAATCTTAGTCGCGAATACGGTGTTGAGCTTGTATCATTTAATCTGTGTGTCCCAGAGGAGGTGAGCATGTACAGAGGACCACCCCCTCCTTTAAAGGGAAGTCTGGTGTGCAAGTGCTCTTTGTACTTGGGACTTGCCTGAAGTGGGCACTCTTGTTCTCTGCAGGGTCTGCTCCTGAATGCAGGTGAAAGGGCTGATGTCCTCAGAGCCCACATATAGGAAAAACTTGCCTGAGGCAGGAACAGAGCATCCTCTCTGCCCTGTGGCAAGAGTAAATCCTGGAGACAGAAGTACAAAAGCCTTGTGAACCCTGCGTTCCTTTTGACTCCATCCGACTGTCCTGCCTGCCTCCAAATTATGTAGGAGTGGAAAGGATCGATGAGAATGTGGAGAAATCTCTTGTTTACATGTGTTTGACAAATGCAAAAGATGATGATCCAGGCTGCTGCCGCTGCATTCTTCCTTTGATGATCTCTTCTGACATGGATTCTGACATTGAGCTGCTTGGGTCTGGTTAGCTTGCATGGTGTTGAATATCAGGTGTGTAAGCTCCTGGACTGATCATGGGATTCCTAAGACCTAGGATGGTTGCTCCCAGCCCATTAAGCGATCATGGGATTCCTTGTAGATGTTACTCAAGACTCAGGAGACTGCCACGTGGTAACGATGTGCTGTTTAGAGCTCTGGGCGTTTCAGTTTGTGGCCAGTGTTACCTTTTTTTTTTTTTTTTTTTTTAATTTATTTGGTTGCATCGGGTCTTAGTTGTAGCACATAGGATCTTAGTTGCCTGACCAGGGATCAAACCTGTGTCCCCTGCATTGGAAGAAGGATTCTTAACCACTGGACCATCAGGGAAGTCCTTGGCCATATTACCTTGATTAACACTTCTACTTCAAACTTCTTCCACTTTATGCGCTGTTTCCTGTTGAATATTTGACCTTGCTGACCCCTAGAGCTGTTGATCCCACTTTTTTATTAAAAAGCAAACAACATAACCACATGCAGTCTAGGGTCAGTAAAATAAGATACAAAATAAGATAAAAAACAGGGGGAAAAGTATTTTTAAAAGTGAAATATAGTAAATGATCACAAATACTCATGAGTAACAGTACATCTTGACTATTCTACCCAGTATCCTGCTAAATATCGGAGGGGGGGAACATATAAAGGAGTATGACACAACCCCTGACCTCAAGGATGTGGCCCTTTTCAAAAAGGGACTGTTATAAAGATTAAGCTGATTTATGAATTCATTTTTTTCTTAAATAGTGTTTTGATTTGTTCCAGGCAGTTGTAGTGCCTTAACTTATTTGTGGGGTTATCACTTCATGACTTAGAGCACATTTGTCCATGTCATCAGAAGAATTGTAATGGCAGACCTTCACTACATCCCAGAGACAGAGCTTGGAAAAATAAATATGCCTGGCCATATATTCCCAGGCCATATATTCAGGCTGTACTTATGCCTGAATTTGAGTAAAAATTATGGACAGCCTTAGGACAACTAGATTTAGAGACAGTCCATCTTTCCTGCTGCTGCTGCTGCTAAGTCGCTTCAGTCGTGTCCAACTCTGTGACCCCACAGACAGCAGCCCACCAGGCTCCTCTGTCGCTGGAATTCTCCAGACAAGAATATTGGAGTGCGTTGCCATTTCCTTCTCCAATGCATGCATGCATGCTAAGTCGCTTCAGTCATGTCTGACTCTCTGCGACCCTATGGACAGCAGCCCACCAGGCTCCTCTGTCCACAGGATTTTCTAGGCAAGAATACTGGAGTGGGTTGCCATTTGTCCGTCTTTCCTAGAAGAATGTTAATAATTTAATTCCTTGTCTTGTGTCTTGGTATCAGCAAAAGCTTCTCTGAGTTGTTAATGTGTTCTTAAGTTTTAAAGACACTGACAGAGCATCACTTAATTTTCTGCCTGTGGTATTTTTGTATGAGGAAGGGGCTTTGGCCAAGAAAGCATCACTTTTTTTTTTTTTACAGGGTCCTCTGTATCTAATATAGAAATGCTGGATAAATGTGATCTGGTGGTGGTTGTGATGGGGAGTAGGTGTTGGGGAAGGTGTGGGAAGGGAAGGTGAGGTTGATGGATGCAAACAAAGATGTCCAGAAAATGTGAAGAATAAGGTTTTGAGAAGAGCTAGGATAGATGAAAAGTAATACACTGAAGGGACTTTGCTGGTGGTCCAGTTGTTAAGACTTCATCTTCCAATTCAGGGCATGTGAGTTTGATCTCTGGTTGGGGAGCTAAGATCCCACATGCCTCACAACCAAAAAACTAAAACCTAAACAGAAGCAACATCGTAACAAATTTAGTACTTTTAAAATGGCCCACATCAGAAAGATCTTAAAAACACACACACACACACACACAACCTGCTGAGAATGTAGTGGTGGTTCCTTTACGTTGGTATCTTCCAGGAAGGAGGAATTCAGGATTAGCAAGTTTTAGCTAAGTGATTGAGCTTTCCTCCAATTACAGGTGAGACTACTGTGTTTTTCTTGCAAATGGCTGAAGTATCTTGTATACTTTCCCACTTAAAAAGGAGTAGATAAGTATCACAGTTTTATCTTTTTCCCTCTGTGACTCAGGATGCTGTGCTGACTTCAAAACCCTCCAGACTGATAAGAGTCCTTGGGTTGTTCCCCTCTCTCTGATGTGTGGTATCTCATTTGACCATCTCCCTCAGGAACCCCATGTGGGATGTCAGTTCCTGGACCAAGGATACAACCTGTATTCCTGACATTGGCAGGCAGATTCTTAACCCCTGGACTACCAGGGTAAGTGCCCCTATGGTGGAATTCCTGTAATCACAGAGAACGTGGTCACCTTTGAAGCCTCTGGTGACCCTTGGGACGTGATTTGAGGTGGTGCTTTGGAAAGAGTACAGTAGCCGAGGATGATGCCCTGGCCACCTTCTCACTGCTGGATTGGAGCACTTGGAGTGTTTGTGTGCCTTCCTGTTGGGGTGGAAGGATTGAAGTCTGCATTTGCTTTGTGTTCCCTTCTGCCTCCTTTGGGATGCTGGGTTAGGATGTGTGTAGTCTGGGTTTATGGTTTATGGGTGTAAACCATGATCTGGGAAGTCTGGTCCCTGAACTGCTGTTGGCCAGCTGCAGCGCTGGTAACTCAGTAAACAGTAAACTTTCATCTGAGACTCTGAGGGCAGAGCCATACTGCCTGATACGGGTCACCCAGATCTGGGTTCAAATGTTGCCTCAGCATCTAATGGCTGCGTGAGTGCAGGCCAGCTAGAGAGCTCCTGAATTGCAGTTCCCTCACCTGTGAAATGCTGGTAACCCATCCACCTGGTAGGGTTGCTGTGAGAAGGGCACTAAACAAGATAACGCAGGTGAAGCCTCCATCCCTATGTCTGGCTCATAATACTTGTGCAGTGAGTAACTGTCTTCCCATCTACCCTTGGCTTTTTTTTTTTTTTTTAACAAGTGTAGGATGAATTTGAGCATGTTATTGTCAGTTCTAAGCTTGCCTTGCCAAAAGTACTCCCCAATCTACCCAGCATCACCCCTTTTACTCTTCCACATTATAAGGTCCATCGCAGGGCGGCTAAATCAAACGTCTAAGTAGGCAGCACTGAACCTCCTTGTCTGCAAGAAGGGAGGCTCCTGGTGAGGAAGGTGGATTTTAGATCTGCCTGAATTAGGTGTACAGCTGCCCTCTGTTGGGGTGATACTGGGATTCCTTTATTTCCAGGAAGACAAATGGTAGGAGGCCAAGGGACAGCAGACGGGGCAGTAGGTGTCACATGCATTTTGATCCTTGCTGTTTGTAGTTAGCATCTTCAGTTGTCCCAAAGGCCCTGAGACTCCCTGGGTTTGTGTGTTCCCTCATAGTTGGGGTGGGCATGGCTAGGGGGCTGCCTCGGCCCTGGAGCCTTCACTAAGGGCTCATTCTCCCTAGGGCTGAGGTCCCGAGCTCTCGGCAAAATTAAATTACAGTCTCTGCTTATGGCTGGACCTCAGCTGGCAGGGTCTTGGGGGTTTTAAACAAAAGCATGTGCCTCTCCAGAAGTAGATTAGGGAGATGTCCATTCAAGCAGGGGATTTGGATGTGTTAATTCTCAGAGCAGGTATCTGATTACGAAAAGGACTGTGCGACCTTATTTAGAAAAAAGGTTGCACTTTGTTAACCTTTATTCCCTTAAGAAGGAAAAATCATTACATGGCAGAGGTTCAGGCCCCATAGGAGATTTTCTGGGTGATTCTCCATTTTAAGAGTCACGCTTCCACAGATGGGATAAATTGTCAGGAACCTCTGACTGTCCCCATGGTGTATTTTTTTTGGTTGGAGGGGAAAAGAATCCTTATTTCTTTCCTATCCTAGGCTTTTTGTCCCTTCCTTCCTAGTCCTAGCAGATAAGGATTTTAAAAAAAATTTTTTAAAGAAGAGGTAAAAATACATACATTTGAAAAGACATTGCCCTGTCTCCTCCCCCATCTCACCTCCACTCCCCATCCCCCCTCCTTGCTTATTCAACACCAGCAAGTGGAAGCCGATTCCAAGCAGATTCACTGCTAGACAGCTGTGCAAATGATGGGCCCCTGACAGCCAGGCAGCTTGGTTCCTCCCCTGAGCCTGCGTCACATGCCACCCCATCCTGCTGCCTTCCCCAGCCCCTCCACCCCCAGCTGAGCCCTCCTCCTTCTCTGTCCCCGTAAGGCTGTTGACATCTGTTTCCAAGAACACAACATGGGCTAAAGCGGAGCACAGTGACGTGGCTTTGGAAGACCTGAGTCCTGACGCTGGCCTCACCTGAACCTCCGTTACTGCACTTGCAATTACACTGTGCTGTCTGGTCCTCCCGAGAGAAAATGGAAGTCCTGGAGGACAGGATGTTGTTCATCCTGTTATTTCCAGTCATTTATCCAGTCATTCATTTCTTTATACAGTTACCTTCTTAGGACTCAAGATAGAAAGATGAACATGCAATGTGTGGCACGTGGTAGGAATTGCAAGCTGCTACTCCCTTGCCCCCTTTTTTTCACTTGAGTGATGTGATCCATGTATAGTTGAGGGAGCTTTGGATCTTTCTCCCCAGAGCATTAAATAGAGAGGAGGAGGACATGGCCTTGCTTATTGACCCTGACTATAATACCTAGTGCAAATGAAGGCGCTCAGTCATGTCCGACTCTTTGCGACCCCATGGGCTGTAGCCTACTAGGCTACATGGGATTTTCGAGGCAAGAGTACTGGAATGGGTTGCCATTTCCTTCTCCAAGGGATCTTCCCAACCCAGGGATCAAACCTGGGTCTTGCTGCACTGCAGACAGACGCTTTACCGTCTGAGTCACCAGGGAACCCCACCTAGACCGCATATTAAAAAGCAGAGACATTACTTTGCCAACAAAGGTCCGTCTAATCAAAGCTATAGTTTTTCCAGTAGTCATGTATGGATGTGAGAGTTGGACTGTAAAGAAAGCTGAGCTCTGAAGAATTGATGCTTTTGAACTGTGGTGTTGGAGAAGACTCTTGAGAGTCCCTTGGACTGCAAGGAGATACAAGTAGTCCATCCTAAAGGAAATCAGTCCTGAATATTCATTAGAAGGACTGATGTTGAAGCTGAAGCTTTGGCCACCTGATGCGAAGAACTGACTCATTTGAAAGACCCTGATGCTGGGAAAGATTGAGGGCAGGAGGAGAAGGGGACGACAGAGGATGAGATGGTTGGATGGCATCACCGACTTGATGGACATGAGTTTGAGTAGACTCCAGGAGTTGGTGATGGACAGGGAGGCCTGGCGTGCTGCGGTTCATGAGGTCGCAAAGAGTCTGACACGACTGAGCGACTGAACTGACAACACTTAAAAAAAAACATTGGATGAAGAGTTCTTTAAATTCTATAGTGCTTTACAGTTTTCAAAAGTTTCACATACATGCTGTTGCTGCTGCATCGCTTCAGTCGTGTCCGATTCTGTGCGACCCCATAGACGGCAGCCCACCAGGCTCCTCTGTTCCTGGGATTCTCCAGGCAAGAACACTCGAGTGGGTTGCCATTTCCTTCTCCAATGCATGCATGCATGCATGCTAAGTCGCTTCACTTGTGTCCAGCTCTATGCGACCCTATGGACAGCAGCCCTCCAGGCTCCTCTGTCCACAGAATTCTCTAGGCAAGAATACTGGAGTGGGTTGCCATTTCCTTCTCCAACTCACATTCATGACTTCATATCATCCCATAATAATCCTTTTTTCTCCCTACCTCTATATTGTACGCCCCACTGGTAACTACTAGTTTGTCTCTATGTCTGTGAATCTACTAGGTTTTTTTAATTATCTCGTTTGTTATGGTTTTTAGATTCCACACAGAAGTGATATTATAGAGTAAATACTTTTTCTGCCTGACTTATTTCATTAGCATAGTACCCTCCAAGTCCATCCATGTTGCTGCATGTGGAGAAATTTCTTTCTATGACTGAGGAGTATTCCATTGTGTATGTATACCATGTCTTTAAAAAATACCTATTTTTCAGGTTCTTTTCCATTATGATTTATCACAGGGTAGTCAGTGTAGTTCTCTCTGCTATACAGGACAACCTTGTTGTTTATTCATCCCATAGAAGATAACTGCATCTGCCAATCCGAAGCTCCCAATCCACTCCACCCACACTGGGCAACCAGAAGTCTGTTCTCTATGTTTGTGAATCCCTTTCTGTTTTGTACATAAGTTCATTTGTGTCACATTTTAGATTCCACATAGAAGTGATCTCATATGGTATTTATCTTTCTCTGTTATGACTTACTTCACTTGGCGTAATAATCTGTAGGTCCATCCACGTTGCTGCAGACGGCATTATTTCATTCTTTTTCACAGCTGAGGTATATTCCATTGTTCATATGTACCACATCTTCTTTATCCAGTTATATGGTGATGGACTTTTAGGTTGCTTGCATGTCTCAGCTATTATGAATAGTACTGCTATGAACATCTTCATCCTAGTTGAAGATTTTCCAATTTTCCTGCCTTCTGTCAGCGTAAGCAGGGGTAAGAAGGAGATTATAGCTTACAACTTTTAATGAGATGGATAGAAATTGGGAGCAAGAGGCTGAATACATGGAACAGAAATGTCTCCTTCGATGGAAAGTGGCCATAGAGGAATATGAAATGCTGGTGTTTCAAATGGACCAGGGTCTATCACCTATTCCACTGGAGATGGTAAACTATTACTTTTCCTTTTTTCCAGAAGCGATTTTGTGCATGAAAACCTTGAAAGACTACATTCCACTCAGTCCCTTTTATTAACACAATTGCACTTTGCAGGGAGGGTTTGTGTGGCTGAAGAGCCCTTTCAAGACTGGAGCCTGGAGGCATTGGACTGGTTAATTGCATGTTTGTCTTTTGGCTTCTTTCCAGTCTTTCATCATGGATGACCCCTTATCTATAATTTTTAGGCAAAAAAAAAAAAAAAAAGTCCTTTTCCTCTTTGGTGGTTTTATGAAGCTAAAGAGATGATAATGATCTAAGCACTAGCTTTGGAAAGCAGTTAAAGTGGATGAAAAGGGTCAAGATAGATTCTACCACAGGCAACCTGTGGAGGCTGTGATTCTAGGCATCACTATGGTCGAGTTGATCAGCCTGGTCAGGTTAGCTGGGCTTCCTCTTTCTGACTCATTATCTCCATGGATGTCTTCTACAGCTTCTGGCATTTTCTATGTACAGAAAAGAACTGACCTGTTTCTTGGGTTGAGGTATACAAAAAGTCTATGTGACTGTGATTTCACAAGTCTATGGCTGCACTTGAGAACCACCTGTATAGCTTAGAGAGAAATTACAGAGAACCTCATCTCCTAAGATTCTGGCTCATTAGGTTTCAGAGGAGGATTGGCATTTGTCTTGTTTATGAACCCCCTCTGTAGATGTCTAGGATTCTCAGTCAGAACTGAGCATCACTGACCTTTCTCATCCTCATCACTCAGAGTGGGCCATGGGCCCAGCCCTGTCTGCATCACCTGGGAGCTTATTAGAAATGCAGACTGTCAGGCTCCACCCCAGCTTCCAGCTTGTGTGTGTGCACATTAAGGTTTGAGAAGCTCTGCTCCCATGTGGTTATGTTGTGTGATCACTGCTTGACTGTTCCCTGGCAATGGAATATTGATTGTATACATTTATGTATTTAATTTACTAATGCCTTTCCTCCTAAGGATTGGGCTGTGATTTGCATAGGTCTAATTTGTTAAAATTATGTGAATCACCTCTGTGGATTGTGACTAATGTCTAGTTGTTTTGCCTGTTATTGTTGAGTATGCAAATACACATTAATGTTTCATTTAAATATACTTGTAAAATGAACAATGTTCCGTAGCCAAATAAGAAGGATTCTTTGTGCTCTATTTTCATTATTCCTGCGTGTGTTCCCTGTGATGTGAAGCAACCTCTGACTCTGTCTCCTTGCTCTTCCTTTGGGCTATGATTTTTCCTCTAGTGTCTGACTATTGCTGCACTTCCTCAAGTGTGTTGAAATTTTGGTTTTCAAAAATAAGGCACTTGTTTTATTCATGGCTGCATCCCCTGTCTAGGGCATACCTGATACATACCTGGGATTCAGTGAAAGTTCTTTGGGGGAGTAAATGAATGAGTGTTTATTGAGCATGGAGGACTTCTGGTATTTCTTCTGTCTGTGGATGGTATCTCTGCACTTGTGTTTTTTTCTCTTACTCCCTCCCCAACATACGTGGGCATTGAGAGTGAGCGTTACTTTGTTTTCTATTGGAAATCGTAGTACTTGATTCTAAGAAGATTAAATCTATGGAGGTGAAACAAAATTAGGCTAAATGGATGGATCTTTAATTGGGTTGTTAGGATGGCTGTTTAGAATGTCTGTGAGTCACTCACAGCCTATTAGTATTTTTCTCAGCTCCTTCTGAAAGTGCCTTCCTATCAGTCAATGGCTCCTGCATCCTTAGATGGGAAGAAGCTTGTTTCTAGGTCCATCCAGCCTTATCTTTGGGTTGATGACTTTTGAAATGATTTCACAAAGTTCTGTCCTTAAGTTGTAGCCACCCAGAACTCAAGTAGCCACAGGTGACTCAAAAACCTTATCACAAGATGATTTTTTTTCTTCCTGAGGATGGTTTTATGCAGAGACTCATAGTCAGCTTAATATAACCATATTAATGTTGAAAATAAAAAGAAAAAAGAAATGCATTCCAGTATCCATATAATTTCTTCTTTTGGTAATGGGTTGTGGGTTCTCCTCTGTATTCTACATCATCTGGTCCCTCTTTGCTGATGCCCAAGTCCTGATGGCTTTTCGTTTGCTGTCCGAAAACTAAGAACATTCCCAGTTTTGTGTCTTAATTGAGAAATTAAGTCTAGAATTGTATACCTCTTATAAATGTAAGTCAGAATTAGATTTTAAAGTAAATGCTTTGGCTCTTCTATCTAACCTGAACTTGCTTTTCTTAATATCTCTCATGTAGGTTTATGGTTTTGTTTGCATTTTTTCGGCATAATGGAGCAGCCTATAGCATCATCCATTGACCTGTGAGATTATGTTAAAAAGACGCTGTCTTTGAGGTCATTTATTTTTTATACCTTCAGTAACTACTTGAAATTTCTTACAAGCTTGTGCACAAACTCTACATGGTTGAGGTGACAGAAAGGCATCTTTGGCTTTCCAAGGATCTGGGATGATACGAAGCAGTCATACAGTGTAGTAAAGTTACTATGAAGGATTAACTATTGAATGTGAAAACAGAGCACTGTCTCTACTAAACACCCTTCTTTTATCCAGCTTCACTGTGGGATGAGGTGTATTTCACATTGTGTGATCTTTTCATTTAGAGAATAGGTTCTTACCCTTGAAAGCTCTTAAACCTAATTCTTTTAAAACCCTTTGGAAATCTCTTAATAGTTCTTCTGCTTTTTTTGTTTCAAGTGTGTGCTACAACAACATGTTTCCTGATAATTCAGGATCATTGTCATTTTATAGCTTCCGTGGTGCATGAGTGAGTGATTTGAGTAGAACTATTAGAATCCTACAAAGTAAGTCCTCAAACCTTGTCTGCAGTTTTAGTGCTAAGTCTTTGAGTCTTTCAAGCTCCCCTGTGGTTAGCGGTCAATTCCCCCACTGTCACTGTGCCTATCCTTTCTTGACTTCTTAGTGGCTACTTACTCTCTGGCAGAAGAGCCACTTGGGAAGTTTGTTGGAATTAAACATATGCAGTGGTCAACAATTTTGAGTTCAGGTAAGAGGGACTTGCTTTCGTTTGAAAGTGTGTTGGGGGACTTTGCTGGTGGTCCGGTGGCTGAGACTCTATACTTCTAATGCAGTAATGCGGAGGATCTGGGTTTGATCCCTAGTTGGGGAGCTAGATCCCACATGCTGCAACTAAGAGTTCTCAGGCCATAACTAAAGATCTCACATGCCACAATGATTGAAGATCCCGTGTGCTGCAGCTAAGATCCAGCATAGCCAAGTAAATATTTTTTAAAAAGAAACAAAGTGCGCTAAGCTATTGGACAATCCCTTCATCTGCCTGAAGAGATTTATTTATTTATTTTTTTAATATGCTTCTGGGTTGATGGCTGTATCCTGGAGAGCCGAGATGGCCACAAGTCTGACCTATGTCTGAATATACTTCACAGGAATCAAAGCTGCATCCTGATATCAAATGACCCCCAACACGTGGTGAAATCTTTTCCACAGATCTTAACTTTCTAGGAGATTTTTTTCTCCTAAAGTTCAGTTCTTTTTATGGATAAATATTCATTACTGATCCATTACCTTTTAGGAAGAGTAGGGAGAAGTTGGTGAAGAGATGGAAAATTGTTAAGAGAAATTTGGCAAAACCATTCAAGGAGTTAATAGGCTCTGAGGAGAGCTGTTTAAAGGTTACTGTTAAACAGAATATAAATGTGTTAATGGAATATAGTGGAGTCTTAAGTCATTGATGATGATATGACCAGTGAAAGAGAAGATTGGATCTTTGCTCTAGTACCTATTAAGACAGAATTACATGCCATGCTAACTTCATGGAAGATTCTAGGAATAACTTGATGACAGTTTTTCCCCCTGGGCCTGCATTTGTATTTGCAGTCTGATCTTTCTGCTCTCAGACATTATTTTTACTTAAAAACTTGAATAGAGAATGACCTGGATATGACTTGAAACCAGGCTTCCTTTAAGCAAACATATTTTGAAATTGAGAGAAAGGTGGTTGAAAAGTGTAAGTGCTAAAATTTGTCATTCCTTAAACATTCTTTCCTCACATTGTTTCAAAATTGCAATTTCGGTGAAAGTTAGAAGAATGAATGTCCAAATGGGTGGTAACCATTGGTGGTTTTTTTCATGTTTAAAGTGTGTGTAGTAGGACTTCCTGGCCAAGATGGTGCCACAGACCATACTGAGAAACCAAATATTCATTGTCTCTCATTTGCTCATTATATAGGGAGGTGCATCATGGCTGGTCTCTGTATCATAAAACAAGAGGGCACCTTTGTTGTGGATTAAATGGGGATTCAATTGGGCAAGGGCAGTCTGACTTGCCTTTTTGTTGTTGCTGTTTTAAATTTATTTGACCACATTAGATCTTTGTTGCGAAATGTGGGATCTGTAGCACCTGGGATCTATTTCCCTGACCAGGGATTGAACCTAGACCCCCTGCACTGGGAGTGCAGAGTTTTAACCACTGGACCACAGGAGAAGTCCCTGACTTGCCTTTGTATTCATGGTGCTGAAACACAGCCAGGCTCACAGATGGCAAACCTAAAACAAGGCAAGGGGAGAAAGATTATGTTTAACAAAACATCCTTAGAAATGGCTGAGAAAGACCTGGAATTGCTGCTGTGGCCCTCCGAAGCTCTACCAGTTCTTACTTGGAGTTGAACATAATGTAACATTCCTTCTTGAGGGAGCACTGTTGGGAAAGGAATTTTTGCTTTATTTGAGTAACTTTGTCCTGCTATTTAACATGCATAATCTTCTTGAGCAGTTAAAGATGCAGAAGAAAGATATCATTGTTTCAAGACAGTTCTCACAGGCCATTCTTTGCCATCTTTTCTGAACCTGATCTTCAGAATTTGGGAACCTGAGGGGGCTTGCATTCTTGGCAAAGCACTTCTGTTCCTCACTAATTGTGCCACTGAGAAAGGCATTTTGTGTACATTTGGAAGTGTAGATATATTCTGCTTAAATAAAGGTTTAGTGGCATGCTAGAGACCATCCCAGTGAGCAGACAGTGACCTTTTTCAAAAGGCTGAGAAAGACTGGGCCAGGTAAGCTTCCCTCCATGCATTGTTTAAGAAAAGGAGATTTGTCTGTACTCCTAGCTTCCATTTGGCCGAAGGACGTGGGTTGGGCCATCGGATGGCATACTCAGGACTATACAAAGTCCCCTTTGTTCCCCTTCCTCCTGAGCCAGTCACATGTGTCTCTTGGCCTGCATTTATCAAACAAGCCTTTGGCGGAGGCCATGGGGAAGGCTGGCGTGGACATTCATGACTGGCCATTGAGAACTTCCGTCAGTTCTGTCCTTGCTAGGCTTCTATTGGAATCACTCGTACTGAAATGAACCCCCTTCCGTGGGGTTGCTTGGATACCAACCTGAGGTGGGAATTTTTTCCCTTTTTTTTTTTTCCCTTGAGGTATAATTGATATACAACATGTTAGTTTCAGGTATGCAACATAATGATTCAGTATTTGTATACATTGTGAAATAATCATCACAGTAAGTTTAGTTAACATCCATCACTTTATATAGTTAGATCTTTTTTTCTTTCTTGTGATGAGAACTTTTAAGATCTAACTTTTAGTAACTTTCAAATATGCAATATAGTATTATTAACTATAGTCACAGTGCTGTACATTCTATCCCTAGAACTTATTTTATAACTGAAAGTTTATACTTTTTGGTCTTGTTCACCCATTTCTCCTACTCTGTACATTTGCCTTTTTTAATTAAAATTTTTTTTAAATTGTAGGATAATTGCTTTACAATGTTGTGTTGGTTTCTACTATAAAACAACACCCTGAGGTTTTGATGGATTCTTCTCAAAATGAAGCTTGTACTTGCACTGCCCTGGGAGAACCTTAATTCTTTTTTTTTTTTAATTTTTAAATTAATTTTTATTGGAGTATAGTTACTTTATAATGTTGGGATTCCTTGGTGGCTCAGATGGTAAAGCGTCTGCCTGCAACCCAGGAGACCTGGGTTTGATCCCTAGTTTGGGAAGATCCCCTGGAGAAGGAAATGGCAACCCACTTGCATAATCTTGCCTAGAAAAATTTATTAGTTTCTGCTGTGCAGCAGACTGAATTCTCCATTTAGTCTCCACAGAGCATTAAGTAGAGTTCCCTGTCCTGTAAGGTAGGTCCTCATTAGTTATCTATTTTATACACAGTATCAATGGTGTATATATGTCAGTCTCAACCTCCCAATTCATCCCATCCTCCCTTTCACCCTTGGTGTCTATATGTTTGTTCTCTATACCTGTGTCTCTATTTCTGCTTTGTAAATAAGATAGTCTATTACTAATTTTTCCCCATATATATGTGTTCATATGCTTGCATGAGTGCTTGCTCAATTGTGTCTAACTTTGCAACTCCATGGACTGTGGCCCCCCCAGGCTCCTCTGTCCATGGAATTTTCCAAGCAAGAATATAGGAGTGGGTTGCCATTTTCTACTCCAGGAGATCTTCCCAACTCAGGGATCGAACTCGAGTCTCTTACATCTCCTTCATTAGCAGGCAGATTCATTAGCCCTGTGCCACCTGGGAAGCTATATTGTTCATATACATTATTTGTTTTTCTCTTTCTGACATACTTCACTCTGTTTAATAATCTCTAGGTCCATCCACATCTCTAAAAATGACCCAATTCACTCCTTTTCATGGCTGAGTAATATTCCACTGTATGTATATGTATATATATATACACACACACACACACACACACACACACACACACACACACACACACACACACACACACACACACACACACACACACACACACACACACACACACACACACACACACACACACACACACACACACACACACACACACACCATATCTACTTTATCAAGCCTTAATTCTTGATTAGAGCTTTTCATGATTCAGCCACTCTGTGCATTGTAAAGCCATCTGCTGTGATGCAGAATATCTTAGTGACAGAAGTGACTGTACATTATCCTTGGGAAGGAAAAGGAACAGTGAGCGGGATTCATCCACACTGATGTGGGTTTATCTCTGGAAGTGGTTGTCTTTTCTTTGATTGCACCTACTTTTACTAGCAGGATTTTAGGGTGGTAAATGATTTTATGCTGTATCTAATGAAGACTCTGATTGCTCTGTAGTTAGTTTTTAAAGATGTAATTGGAAGAATCTCATGACTGACACCTGATTTTGGAGAGGTTGATTTCCAAGGTAGATAACTAATAAATGGGCATCATGTCCATGGAGGGTCAGGTACTAAGACACTGGCTGAAAAGCACTGAAGCAGGGTCTGTGGGATGCAGACAGCTTGGCATATGGCATGGTTTTGTGGTCTGCGTTGCCCTCTTAGTCCTAGGCCTCTGATGGGCTCAGTGAGAGATGGCTCCACCTTCAAGAATGGGACAGTCTTCCCCTGGTGGTCCAGTGGTTAAGAATCTGCCTTGCAATACAGGAGACACAGGTCTGATCCCTGATCCGGGAACTAAGATCCCACTTGCTTCTACGCTGCAACTAAGACCTGACATAGCTAAATAAATAAATGAGTAAATAAGTATTAAATAAAAGAATAGTACAGTCTACTGCATTGAATGGTTGATAATCACCACAGCTTTCCTCAGCGGCATGAAGCTTTACAGAATTTGGAATCTATTTTCCCTTGACAAGGCTGTTTACTTCCTTCTTATTATTTTTTTTTTAAACAAGCCCTGTTTTTCTTGGAAAAGACCTTGTAGCTTGAATTTTCTAACTTTGACAGCTTTTCTTAAGTGCCGTTATAGAACACAGAGTTGCCAGGAGCAAATGCTTGCATTGCCAGCTTCCCCTTCAGGGGATATAAATTGAGATTTTAGGCTTTGATGTTTCTGAGGAAGGTTGTCTTTGTGACATAACGGGAAAAGCAGTCGGTGAGGGGGTCAGCCAGGGTGGCAAGCCTGTGTTGCCCACTGGTGCCTGACCTTGGACGAGTCATTCCAGGCTCAGTTTGTTGCCAGGAAGGAGCACTGGGCCGGTGATGGCTGGGCTCTCCTGAAATGATGAATTTTGGAAAGGAATTCACTGCACTCTGGATCCAAAAGTTTGTTATCACAACTCTGCATGCATTCGTGCTCCGTTGTTTCAGTTGTGCCTTACTTTTTGTGACCCTGTGGACTGTAGCCCGCCAGGCTTCTCTGTCCTTGGGATTCTCCAGGCCATGCCCTCCTCCCAGGGATCTTCCCGACTCAGGGATCAAACCTGCATCTCTTACATCTCCTGCATTGGCAGGTAGGTTCTTTACCACTAGCGCCACCTGGGAAGCCCCTGTCACAACTCTATTGATCCACAAAATCTCATGTTATGTCTTCTGTTGCTTGGCTTCTGGCTCAGCTGGAGAACAAGACAGAGGGGCGTGATCAGTGGCTCTGCATCCACGTTTGGAGATGGAATTTGGAAACATGAGCACCTAGGCAGGCTGTGAGAATTGCCACTTGTAAAACTGCAAGGCAGTGTGAAATATAAAAGCTGGGTGACAAATGGTCTCAGACTTTACTTTCACGTCACCTCTGTCTCCCTTTCTTATTCTTGCATTCCTGGTAACAACTTTGAGGCTAATCCTTTCATTTTAGATATCATAAAATCTAGAGGTGGGTTGCAGAAAAGTAACACGGTAAAGCCTGAAAGGCTTTTACTTTACAGCTGTTTCTGCTGTGTTGTCAAATACCACTCTATTAGCTGCCCATTCTTCCAAGGCCAAGTGCTTCGTACCTCGTGACCTGACCATGCTCATCCATGTTGCCTGGATTTGTGTGGCTGGTTTTAGAGCTGCAGCAGAGTAAATACACTCCCTCCATAGCCATTTAAGACATTTATTTTTTAATTTCAGAAGTAATGTGTTTACTGTAGATAATCTCTGATAATGTAAAACATTTAGAGAATAAAAAGCACTCACTCAGTAAAACAAACGGCCTGACTCGGCACAGAATTGACCCTAAAATTCTGTGTCAGTGACTCTGAGGTCTGAACTCACCATCCTCAGGTACGGGGGACCAGTAAGGACTTAACTACATGTGTTTTAAAAAAATTATTTCTTTATTTGGCTGTGCTGGATCTTCGTTGCTGCTCGGGCTTTTTTCTCTAGCTGTGGTGAGCCAGGGTTACTCTAGTTGTGTGCGCAGGCTTCTCATTGCAGTGGTTCACATGTTGTGAAACACAGGCTCTAGGGCACAAGGCTTCGGTCGTTGTCACACGTGGGCTCTAGAGCACAGTCTCAATAGCTGTGGCACACGGGCTTAGTTGCTCTGCTGCTTGTGGGATATTCCCAGATCAGGGCAGGTGGATTCTTAACCACTGAACCACCAAGGAAGCCCTTAACTGCATATCTTGATGTGATTTGTGTTTATCCTACACTGAACTTGAATCCTCCACTTCACCTCTTAGCGTGGACTTGTCTACTTAACCCAAATGTGCTTTTATACATTGAGAGAATTCTTAAGTGCTTTGTAGATTTACTCACTGTCACCACCTTCTAAAGCTCCTTAGGCAACTGATTTTTTTTTTTTTTCCCCTGTAGAGTGAAAAGGAAATCACAGTGCCCGCCCTCCTCCTTAGCTTTTCCCTTCTTAGAAATTCCCAGGCCTCCTAGTGACCATGCATGCGCCCTTGGCTGTGCTCTGTGGAGCTCCCCTAGAATGCCCTGCCCGTTTCCTCTCCTGGCTCTTTTCCAGCTGGGGCCTTTCTAGAAGGGTTTTTTTCTGGCTTTGAATTTCTTTTCACATTGTGATGGTTCCTCCTTCTCCTCCTGTGTCCTGTGAGCTTGGCTGAGGACAAGGAAGAGGATGGAAGCCCCACCGAGCTTCTTCTAGGGGCAGGTGGCTGTCCTATAGTGGGGCTTACACTACTTCCTCAGTTATCCTCTCTCCTGACAAACCTCCCTTTGATTCTTAGTTTTCAGCAAACTGTGCAGTATCTAAAACTGAAGAACCTGAATTGAGGGAGAAAGAGTACCTGAATTTTAGTTCTACATCTGGCTGTTTTGTTTTTTTTTAATAATTGCATTCTTGAGCCTTTATTTATCCATCAATATAACTCATCACACGGAGAGCTCGTGCAGAAACTGTGAAGTTGTAAATTTGTAGAGGTTGTTTATTTTCCAACTGTTCTTTCTTTCCTGGCACACAAGGTAGATGCCCTAGATTTTATGTTTTTGCTTAATTCTGATAGACCCTCAAGAAAATGGAGATGGGTACCATGTTTAAGGATTGGAAGACTTAACATTAAGAGATTCCCCTCCCCAAGTTAACCTAAAGGTTCAATGCAGTCTCAATCAAAATCCCAGAAAGGTATTTTAAAAAATCTTAAGAACATCAACAAACTGTAAAATTTACATGGAAATGCAAAGGACTTAGAGTAACCAAAATAATTGAGGGGGGACATAGTGGGAGGGCTTACACTATGTAATTTAAAGATTTCCTATGAAATGGCATAGATAAAAGACAGTGCAGCATCCTGTAAGGCAGACAGACTTGATCCCTAGGGCAGGCTAGAGAGTCTAGAAACTGTTGTTAGTCACTCAGTCGTGTCTGACTCTTTGCGAACTCCTCTGTCCAGGGAATTCTCCAGGCAAGAATACTAGAGTGGGTTGCCATTCCCTTCTCCAGGCAATCTTCTCAACCCAGGGATTGAACCCTGCATTTCAGGCAGATTCTTTACCATCTGAGCCACCAGGGAAATCCAGAGAGTCTAGAAATAGACCACAGATCAATGGTCCACAGACTTCCACCAGAGAGACAAACTAATTCAATGGAGAATGGGCTGGCTTTTCAACAAGTCATGCTAGAACAATTGGGTATCTAGATGGAAAAAAGGGAACCTTGATTGTTAGGCTATACTGTAATAAAAAGAAAAAACGAGATAGATCATAAACAAATATTTCTGATAGCTCATTTAGGTAGACCCTAATAGTTGATTCTTTTGTAATCAAAGGACTAACTACATTTTATTGTAATCATGTAATCATGAGGGAGGAAGAGTGTGCTAAATGCTGAGAGGGTAACAGAGGAAGAAGTTGTTTTCTCTCTTTTGATTCTGGAGCATTCTTAACACTGTCCTCTTTTTATTGGGTGATAACATAAGCAAAAAACAAAACCCCAAAGCCATGTTCTTGGTGGTACCTTCAGAGAGTAGATTTTGGTTCTCTTACTGTCCTCTTCCTCTTGTTTTACAAGTGAATCTCTCTTTAGCTTATGTAGAGAGCTCAGGAAAAGTGGTCTCAAACCTGGTTTACGTTCATTTAAACAAGCCTATTTTAAAATGTACTAGGAAATCCTGACATTTAAACAGTCCTGTGGCATCACGTTAGTAAGCAAGGACTCCTCCTGTTTAGCTAGTGTTCTTCCGGCAGTTCTGTCCTGGGGTTTTGCCCACTGGGGCCCACCTGCCCTCTAATCGGGGCCTGGGGGTGGGGAGCACAGCTGGTGGTGAGCCCTCACTCAGCTCTGTAATTGCTCTGGTGGCCCCAGGCTGGTGCCCTTCCTGGACTTCTCCCAACCATAGTGTTGGCTCTGTCTTCTTCTTGTAGGCACAAGTATTAGATGTTAAATGAAATTTCAACTCGGTCCCTTCTGCATGCTGGGTTCAGGACTGCTTTGTGACATCAGTAGAAATTAAAGAATTCATGACTGATGTGAGGAAGGGTGAAGGAAGTTCTCCCTGCACCCCATTTGCCAGTCTCTGATGTACAGTGTGGAGTCTTGTCTGCCTCTCCCCTTTAGTGTGGAGGGAAGAAATTTGCCCCTTTAGGCATCCTGAACTTGGTTCTTAGGTTAATCCAGGGTTGTTGAATGCTTTGGAGTTAATGACATGATGGCTAAATCAGTGATAGATCTAGGACCATTCTTTCCTTTATTTTTCTTAAATATTTAGAGAGCTTTACTTTTTGGCATTGTTCTAAGATGTGGGGAACACCATTTTGAACAAGACCCATAACATCCGGCCCTAGTGGAGCTGACATTCCAGTTCCGGGTTAAAGGCTTCCTGATATACATTCTCCCTTGTCAATTTCTTGAAGCGTTCAGCTCAAATCCAGCCAACCATCATCTCCCTAAGAGGAAGCGACCTCTCTATTCTCTGAAATCATTTGTGTGCCTTGCTGGGTCTAAGAGTGTGGCATTTGTTACAGCGCATCGTATTGCGGCACTTTGTGGAAGAGCCCAGGCTACCCTCTGGAAAACTGGACCTTTTTTGGGTGTGGTGGGAGGAGAAGAATGAGGAGAGTCTCTGGGGTGCCTTCCTAGCAGGGAATGTTCAGCAAATATGTATTGAGCAAGTTCATATCTGCATGGGAGAATCACTCAGATCATCCTACAAACAGCCAACTGGAATCCAGCTCTTCAGGCGAGCTTTTTGAATTCTTAGGAAATCTGCTGAATGTAGGTAAGGTGCGAGCCCTCCTGCCAGGAAAACCTTTAGTTCCTTTCTGAAGCTTTCTTAATAGGGAAGTGCACCCAAAGGTTGAGGGAGTCTTAAATTGGCTGTGCGTTTGAAACAAGTAACAATGTGTTGTGACCTTTCCCTGGGGTCTTGCATACTTTGATGTGGCAGAAGCAAGCATTTCTCTGTAGTTATAAATAGCTGTGCAACTGGAGAGTTACACTCTAGGGCCCCAAGTTAAAACAGCTGATTTTGCTCGTGTTGTAGAGTCAGAAAAACATCTTTTTGGAATCACTGTATGAGTAGAATGGCATTCTGACAGGATATTAATCTTCCTAGAAATTATACCAGGAAAGCAGAATGCTTCATTTTAACCCTACAGGGCTACCTCCTCTACCTCCCTGTTGCGGTGGTGGTTTTTGGCTTGCATATCTGTTTGTTGATGAGCATATGTGAAATGATCCACAGATTATTTGTTTTAATTTTTTATTGGAGGATAATTGCTTTACAGTATTGTGCTGGTTTCTGCCATACATCAATATGAATCAGCCACAGGTATACATATATCTCCACCCCCTTGAACCTCCTTCCCATCTCCCGCCCCCGTCCCATCCCTCTAGGTCATCACATATGGAGATTCCTTTAAAAACTAGGAATAGAATTACCATATGACCCAACAATCCTGTTTTTTAAAATTTATTGTTGACAAATAATCAAACATCTTCACTTCTCTTTAACTTAAAAACACTTGCTGGGCTGTGCTTAAGTAACTTAAGGGTCAGTAGGGACCTTAAAACCTTTTCAGCTGGTGTATCCCAAAGAACTGATACATGAATCATTCTAAAAGTCAACAAGAGAAAAAATATAAAGATATTTTCTATTAAGGTAAATGTATTCAAAGCACCACCTTTTACTGAGAGATGATATCCTTCCTACTTTTTAGGTTTTAAAATGGCTGGTTTTAATGAATTGATGGCTTGAGGTGGTTTTCTCAAGGGAAGACATGAAGGGAAAGTTATCAATCAGCATAGCTTAGGGAGGAGTGGGGATTTTCTGCTGAGGGATACCACTCTTCTAGTTTGGTAACCACTCATCTAGTTGAAACCCTATTGGATGCTTGAGTTGTCCTCCTCCTATTACCAAGTCCCCATCCAGTAGGGATATTTGCACTGGGAACCCAAGACAGGTTCTCCTCTTGGCAGCTGTGGCTAGAGCTGGAGAAGAATTGATGTTCTGTAGACTTTTGCAGTCATCGCCCAGAGAAATGCCTGGGAGACAGAGCACAGGTGGATGGGAAGTGCAGGATGGGCTTTGGGTGGTTGGTTTGACTGCTGTGACTAAAGCAGAAATGCCCATGAGCTTGAGTTACTGCTACGAATTAATTGGGTGGTAATTAAATGCTCACACGGTGGATCAGAGGAACTGTGGAATTGATGCATAATAAAATGTGGCATGCCTAGTAAGCAATTGAGTTGTCTTCCCAAGGATGTAGGCAGCACCAGGCAGGAGAAGCACAGATGTCTTTAACAAGCTGTTTTTTTTGGACTGTTTCGCCCTTTTGTCTTATAAGGAAGATAGATGAGGTGTTTCTCTGAAATAAGGAGCTGAATCCCATATCATTTGTACCTGAAAACCAGATTCATAATTTTATACGAAATAATCTTTATAGAACTTGATTTTTGACATGCAGAATGTTTACTTGCTATCCTTAGTGAAATTTCAAGGCTTGCTTTATTTTGGTTGTAACTTTTGGATTTCTTTTTTTTTTCTTTTCTTTCTTTTTTTTGCACTTCTCATTAAAGAATAAGTAAGATTCCATGTAAATTCTTCACAGTGGCTCTCTGAGTAAGCCTTAATTGGTACATTTGATAGAGAAGAATAAAAGTGCTATTTAATTATGGTGGTAAATTTTTAAATGTGATATTTTCTTCTAGATGAATTTTTAAGCACTGTAGTAAATTTTTAAGCATTGAAGAAAAAAAGTTTTTTTCTTTAAGATGTGGGCAATTTGAAATAAAAGTGGCCAAATTGGTATTGCATTAAAAACAAATTTAGAGAAGTAGGTCTTCCCTGGTGGCTCAGATGGTAAAGAATCTGCCTGCAATGTAGGAGACCAAGGTTTGATCCCTGAATTGGGAAGATCCCCTGGAGAAGGAAATGGCAACTCACTCCAATATTCTTATGTGGAGAATTCCCTGGACAGAGGAGCCTGGCAGGCTACAGTCCATGGGGTCGTAAAGAGTTGGACACAACTGAACTAGTTGAGCTAGCTGCTTAACTTAGCACTTAACTTACAAAGTAGGGAAATAAGTTATTTTTTAATACATTTTAACTTTGAACAAGTGATAAAAAGTAAAAATTTTATAACTTAGTTCACTGTCTTAAATTTCCCTTGAAAATAAGGGTTCAAGCTTTGGGCATAAATTTTTTAGTTTAAAATTGTCTAGGCTTATGTTTTCCCTTTTACAATAGATTATTTTCTGTGATAGTTTTAGCCTATTAAAGATCTGGATATAGCCATTATTTTCCCTTCCTTCTGTGAATAGGGTATTCTTTTAAAAAACTATTTATTTATTTTTCGCTGTGCTGGCTGCTGAATCTTCATTGCTATGTTTGGGCTGTCTCTGGTTATGGGAAGTGGCGGACACTCTTGACTGCAGTGCAAGGACTTCTCATGGCGATGGCTTCTCTGGTTGCAGAGCACAGGCTCCAGGCTCTCAGGCTTCAGTCCTGGCGGCAGGTGAGCTCAGTAGTTTTGTTTCACAAGCCTAGTTGCTCTGAGGCATGTGGGATCTTCCCAGACCAGGGATCGAATCTGTGTCCCCTGCATTGGCAGGCAGATTCTTACCCTCTGTACCACCTGAGAAGTCCCGATCTATTACTTCTAATCACTGTTTACTTTAGGGCTGCTTCACATCCGTGTGATGGTAAGAGTGACTCTCTTTTTCTCTTTTGAAGTGTAGTTGATTCACACTGTTGTGTTACTGTTGTATTTCAGGTGTATAGCAAAGTGATTGAGTTATACATGCACATATATATTATTCTTTTCCAGGTTATTTTCCATTATGGGTTATTGCAGCATATTGAATATAGTTCCCTGTACTATACAGTGGGTGCTTGCTGTTTATTTTATATACAGTAGTGTATCTGTTAATCCCAAGCTGCTCATTTATCCTCTCCCCTCTTTGCCCCTCTGGTAACCATAAGTTTGTTTTCTATGTCTGTGAGTCTGTTTTATAAATTCGTTGGCATCATTTAAGTGATACCATATAATATTTGTCTTTCTCTGTCTGACCTCACTTAGTATGATAATTTCTAGGTTCATCCATGTTGCTGTAATGGCACTGTTTCATTCTTTTTTATTACTGACTAATATTCCACTATGTATACATACCACATCTTCTATAGTCATTCATCTGTTGATGCACGTTTTGGTTGCTTCTATGTTTGGTTATTGTAAATAATGCTGCTATGAATGTATCCTTTTTTGAATAAAAGAATTAAAAGAGTTTTGGTATTCCAGATATATGCCCAGGAGTGAGATTACTGAGTCATACAAAATTTCTAATTTTAATTTTTTAAGGAACCTCCATGCTGTTCTCCATAGTGGCTGTACCAATTTACATTCCTACCAACACGGTAGCGGGCTATCCAGATGGTGCTAGTGGTAAAGTCACTTGCCAATGCAGGAGACGTAAGACAAGGGTTCTGTCCCTGGGTTGGGAAGATTCCCTGGAGGAGGGAGTGGCAGCCCACTCCAGTATTCTTGCCTGGAGAATTCCATGGACAGACAAGCATGGAGGGCTACAGTCCATAGGGTTGCAGAGTTGGACACGACTGAAGTGATTTAGCACACACACAACAGTGTACAAGGATTCTGTTTTCTCCACACTGTCTGCAACATTTATTGTTTGTAGACTTTTTGATGGCCAGTCTGGCCAGTATGAGTTTGATACCTCATTGTAATTTTGATTTGCATTTCTCTAATAATTAACGATGACAAGTAAACACTTTTGTGGATGGATTTACCATAAACCAGGCTCTAATACCAGTACTTTATTATTTACTTTTATTTAGCCTTTTTAACAACCCTAGGGTGAAAGTCTTGTTCTTATATTCATTTTGCAAATAAAGAAACTAAGCTATAGATTAGTTAAGTAACTTGCTTAGGATTCCATCATACTTAGTGGAAATCAGTCCTGAATATTCTTTGGAAGGAGTGATGCTGAAGCTGAAGCTCCAGTACTTTGGCCACCTGTTGCGAAGTATTGACTCACTGGAAAAGACCCTGATGCAGGGAAAGATTGAAGGCAGGAGGAGAAGGGGACGACAGAGGGTGAGATGGTTGGATGGCATCACCAACTCAATGGACATGAGTTTGAGCAAGCTCCATGAGTTGGTATGGACAGGGAAGCCTTGTGTGCTGCAGTCATAGGGTCGCAAAGAGTCGGACATGACTGAGAGACTGAACTGAACTGATACTTAGTGACAGAGCCAGGATTTGAGCCAAGGGGTCTGGTTCTAGGGTCTGTGATTTTAGCCATCATCCTGTGCATCATGTCTGCATATACTGGTCATGCTGACAGTGGTGGTTTTGAGTGGGTCAGGATCTTAGAGTAGCTATTTAATATAAATAGACTTTTTTTTTTTTTTCAGTAAGAGTTTACCTTTTTGGAAGAATGACTCTTGTATGTTAAAGCCTCAGTTCAATAGTAAAGCCTGTTTGTTTTAGCCAGTTATGGATAATAGCATTTGTTACATGTTCTTCCATTGATGACCTTCTATTTCTGTTATCTTATAAATTTCTAGCTTGTGTTAATCATAATAAAATACAGCCATACCAGTTGACACTTCAAACCTGTCTGAGCAAAATTCCAAGGGGTCTTCTGATAGGATCTAGATTTCAAAGAATGTTTTAGCATTGGGATTCCACTTCTGACTCAGCAGCTGGGTGTGGAGTGTCCATCCCCACTTGGATCCTTGGCATGTTTTGCCTGGAACACACAAACTCTCGAACTGGCTCCATCTGGCTCTCTGAGCCCCACCCTGCTAGCATCTCACTCATCCCACAGAGCCAGGGAGGAAAGGGGTTTAGGGGGAGCTTGTCAATGCTTGGCCTTTTACATGCCTTCCTTCCCAGCAGGACCACCACCCATCCTGCCTTGGCCCCTGCCCACCTTCCACCTCCCTGCTTGGAACTCCCTCTGCCCGGCCTCTTTCTTACCACTTGGGCTCCCCTGAGAGCAAGAGAGAATCCAATGGCTTTGATTCAGTGTCCACATCCTGTTGTTTCCCAATAAGAAGAGGAAACATTAAGGCTGGGGTTTGGATAGGGATGTTAGTTTCAAATTAATTCTGTATTTAAAATTCTTATTTTTGTAAGCCACATGAAGCAGAATGTTCTTAATACATAGGAGAGGTTTTCAGGTTGGAATCCTACCAACAGACTGTATTTTCCCATTCTTTTTGATGTTGTCCCTGGTGGTTTTGTTAAGCAGTTTCCAAAGTGAGCTGGGAAGTTGTGGTTCCAGGGCCCCAAATAGCCCACTTTCAGTGTCCCAGATCATGACATGTCTTGTCAGCCCATCAGTCAGCACTGGGGATCCACCAGAACACGCTGTCTTCTCAAGGACCCAGGGCTGTGGGTGCAGAAGCACTGGCTCTGTGAGGTAGTCACCCAGAAGGTAAGGGCACTGGCTTCAGGGGCAGTCAGATTTGGATATTGGTTGGTAGCTTTGTCGCTTTGGGCTAACGTTTCATCTCACTGAGGTTCTGTTTCTTAATCTGTAAAATGGGAATATATTGGCTCTTATCTTAGGCTAGAGTTGCGATTGGGCTTCCCTGGTGGCTCAGATGGGAAAGAATCTGCCTGCAATGCAGAAGACCCAGGTTCAAGCCCTGGGTTTGGAAGATCCCCTGGAGAAGGGAATGGCTACCCACTCCAGTATTCTTGCCTGGAGAATTCCATGGACAGAGGAGTTGAGGTAATTTAGATAATGAGATATTATAGACATAGGTATGTAGTGATGATACATGCAAAATATATGGATCTTATCTGACACATAGTAAGACGACTTCTTTGAGCTGGGCCTGGGAATTAGCATGTCATTTAATTTGTAAGTTACGGTGGTTGTAGCCCCAGACCCCGTTGGGAGCCTCTGTTTCTTTGCACCTGTTGATCTGCCCGTGGTGATGTTTTGCCCACCTCAGGGTGATAGTGTGGTTGGTGATTTGCAGCCTCAGGGTAGACTGTGATGAGTCCAAGCACCAAGCATCGCCCTGCCTCTGCCCACTGGATGCCTCCAGGCCCCTGAAACAACTCTGAGAATTAATGATAAAGTGTTTTGTTCCGGATGTGAAAGGAAAACCTCTAGAGAATCCAAATGCATGATATAAAATGATATCGCATGCCTTGCCCAAGTTCAGAAAAGATAAGTCACACACTTGGATTGAAGTGTAAAAGTTAAAACGCACAGGTTGTCCCTTGGCCTTCCTAGGTCTGTGTGCTAAGTTGCTTTAGTTGTGTTTAACTCTTTGTGACCCAATGGACTGTAGTCTTCCAGGTTCCTCTGTCCTTGGGATTCTCCAGATAAGAATACTGAAGTGGGTTGCCATACCCTCCTCCAGGGTATCTTCCTGACCCAGGGATTGAACCTGCATCGGAATATAGGTTCTTTACCACTAGCGCCACCTATTCCCAAGTACTTTGATAACAAGTTCCTCCAATGCCAGTGGGCTGACTACTGATTGTATGTCTCCCATCTCCCTCTGAGTGCTAGGCTCTGAAGCAAGTCCTTCTTTTGTCCTCACTTAGGAGTGACCACAAGCCATGGATCTTCCTTCTGGTTGTGCTGCTTCCAGCTGTTTCTGAGGAGTGATTCGCGAAGGATGATTAGGCAGCAACTAGGAGAACTTGGTACCTGTGACATATTAACATAGTAAAACATACAGGCAACTGAGGGGTCAGTCAGCCTGTTTTTCATGTTCAGGCATCTTTCTAAGTTAAAGAAAGGCTGATGAGATTATAGGAAGTACTCTCTGCTTCTACATGAAAAATTCACCACCCACCCCCTCAAAGGTGGGCTTCAAACTGCCCACTAGAGGCTTCTGAAAATTTCTTTAAATGGTCCTCCCCCCCTTTTTTTTCTTATGAATACTTCAATTTTGTATTCCATCTCCTAGTACCTCTTATCTCTTTTAACATAGAAACGGTATTTTTCTTCCCAAATTCTAGAGGAGGATTGACTTGCCTGTTAAGAGATGGCACATTTGTCCTATAGCTCCCTGCCTGCAGTGCACCCCTGGGGGTACATGTGAGAAGTAGAAGCCTTTTTGCCCCCAAAAGAAGGATGCCTTGTGGGAGGATGTAGCCATGCTTCTTGAGTTTCTAGAGATTAATACTCAAAAATTTCACTCCTAATTCTTTCATTGACTTGTATGTTTATGGCTGTGCAAGGGTTTTCTCTGCTTGCAGCAAGTGGGGGCAACCCAACTGGAAGCTCACTAGTTGTGGTGCATGGGCGTCTCATTGTGGCAGGTTCTCGTGCACGTGGCCTCAGTAGTTGGGGTACATGGGCTTAGTTGCTCCGCGGCATGTGGGATCTTCCTGGACCAGGTATCAAACTCATGTCCCTTGCATTGGCAGGCAGATTCTTCACCCCTGGACCACCAGGGAAGTCCTAACTCCTAATTCTTAATATTCAACTCAAGTTTCATTGATTGACCATTGTGGAATTTCTAAAGATTAATATGTCTAACTCAGGATGTATTCCAGCTGTTCTCTTGAGCCAGGGTTGAATGAGCACCCCATTTTTCTAGATGTCTTGTCTTTAGTTCAAATGAAAATACATCTCTAACTTGCCTTCACATGGTCTTTTTTGGATGTCTTACCAAGGAGCCAGCAGCCACCCGGTTGGTTTTACCCCTCTCTATAAAAGGCTGTGAGTTAAAGGCCTCCTCCTGGTGCCCTGGTTTCAGTGTCCAGTCCAGGTCAGTGCCCACAGGAATACCCTTCTCTGATGACCAGCTTCTGCTCCCGAGTCAGAAGTAGAGGGTGGTGACTCTGACATTAATACAGCTGGATGAATTTTTCAGTTTGCTATGTCACATAGTCTTCCAGCCCCTTGATGTCTCTGCATGGTTTGGGTCTGTCATAGCAAAGGAAAATTTTCACCTTTTAATGGTGACATGCCTCCATTTCATGGAAAGAACATCATTTCTAGGGCCCTCTGGCTGAGTTTTCTCTGTCTCTTCTCTTTGAATGGCTCATTTCTGGGCCTATTAATTCAGAAATGTCTCTGGGTCAGAAAACCTTTTTTTGTTTTCTACATCTAAGCTTTTCTTTACTCTTGATAACATTCTAAACCTAAATATCACAGTAACTCTAAAAAGACCCAGAAGTGTCACAGAAACATAGATTGCTATGTACATTTTTCATAACTAAACCAACACAGTCTTCCATATCAAGATGTTTACTGATGTACTTCAGAAATATAGATGATAATTGTGAAAATGAATAATTTTCCCTTTCAGATTTTATATTTTCTCTTAATAGGTGACTTTTTAAATTCAGTGATTGTGTTAGCTGAATAGACATTGAACTAACTGTTGATAATTCTTGGGTTCCCCTTACATTAAGGTGAATAAAAAATTGGGAGATATTTGTTTATGTATTATTTATTCACAGTATCTTTGTTTCTTGGAAGGAGAAACCATCCTGCAAAAATCTTCTGTACTGCACTGCTGGTTTGGGTAAGGATGTTTGGGAAAGGATACAAACCTACAATACTGTTCTCTCCTGCTTGAATTTGTAACAGTATCTTCTTCCCATTCATCTAGCCTGCAAAAGTGAATTCTCAGTCTTTCCCAAATCATTCTCTTCCAGCCTTCATTTCAAGACCCTGTTAAGGACTGAATGTTTGTGTTCTCCCAAATTGATATGTTGAAATCGTAACCCCTAATGTGATAGTGTTAGGAGGTGGGACTTCGGGAGTTGATTAGGTCATGAGGGTAGAATCCTCATGAATGAGATGGTAGGTGCTGCATGCTCACTCGTGTCTGACTCTTTGCGGCCCTGTGGACTGTAGCCCAACAGGCTCCTCTGTCCATGGAATTTTCCAGGCGAGAATACTGGCATGGGTTGCCATTCCCTTCTCTCGAGGATCTTCCCGACCCAGGGATTGAACCCACAACTCCTATGTCTCCTGCGCTGGCAGGTGGATTCTTTACCTCTAGCACCACCTAAAAGAGATCCCCCTCGGCTCCCTCTCCCTCCCACTATGTGAGGACACAAGCAAGAAGATGGCCGTCTCTGAACCTCATTAGGTGCTGAATCTGCTGACGCCTTGATCCTCCAGTCTCCAAAATGTGAAAAACAAATACCTTATTTATGTGACTCAGTCTGTAGTGGTTTTTTTTTAACTTTTTATTTTATATTGGAATATAGCCAGTGGACAATATTGTGATAGATTCAGGTGAACCACAAAGGGGCTCAGCCATACATATACATATGTCCTTGTTATAGCACCTTGCATGGGCTAAGATGCCCTCTGACTCCCCATTCCCCAGTGGATGACATATGAACCCAGTCGGTCATCTGAGCCCTGCTCACAGGGGTGGCCTTTGTCTTCCTCCTGTGGGTGCCTTGTCTCCCCACACCACCTCCTGTGTAAAGTACCTACTCTGCAGGCCTGTGTACTTTAGCCATGGTTTTCTTTTGCTTGCTGTACTCGTCCACCTGTCACTGGACATGGTGTCTGCCTCATTCCCTAAAGCCCAGCAGCAGTGATTCCTCCTTTGCACCTTTTCTGGACCACTTCCTCCCTTCCTATGAGGTGATGTCTTCTTCCACAAGCCCCTGTGACATGTCAGCTCACCTCAGCGCTCATGTCCTTTTACAGTGTCGTAAGTCCCTCGCGTTATTGTAAGTGTTGGGTTTCCGTCATCTTTGCAGGGGACGGGGGCGGCTGGCCTGTAGCCTGGGGTCAGTGTGGGCAGTGGAAGGAGTACATGAGATGGCCATGTAGACCTGGGTTCACCTCCTGCTTCTGTCCCTGAGCTGTGTGCCTTTGGGCAGGTCACTTAACCTCCGGCCACCCCTGGAAATGGCCCACCGCCCTTCTCCACAGGATGACTGTGAGAATGGACGCTGAGATGGGACAGCCGGGTAAGGGGCCTTGAAGAGTGTCCTGTAAATGAGAAGCGTGCAGTCAATGCAAATTCCTTGCCCAGTCCTCAGTCCAAACAGGGTCTTGAAACAGCTGTGCATGAAATTGGTGCTCAGTAAATACTGACTGAATTGCAGGCCCCCTCAGGGCCTATAGGATATTTTGCAGCTACAGATCAAATTGGCATAGAAGTCTGTAGCCTGATGTGTGGGAGCTGTGAGTCAAGCTCTGTCGCACCAATCTCTGTCTTTTTAAAAATATTTTTTTGTATATTTATTTTTGGCTACGTTGGGTCTTCGTTGCTGTGCCTGGGCTTTCTCTAGTTGCGGTGCGTGGGGGCTTCTCATTAGGGTGGCTTCTCATGTGGAGCACACATTCTAGAGAGTGTGGGCTTCAGTAGTTGCTGCACGTGGGTTCAGTAGTTGTGGCACACAGGCTTAGTTGCCCTGCAATATATGGAGTCTTCCTGGACCAGGGATCAAACCGTGTCTCTTGCATTGCAAGGTGAATTCTTAACCACTAGATCATGAGGGAAGCCCCAAATTCTAGAGACAGAGAATGTTCCAGATGTCTTGCATGTTAATCTCTTCTCCCCTAGTCCCCCTTACTGAAGCAAGAGAGAATGACAGTTCCCTGTTAGGGAGCAGGCAGAAACCTCAGTGCTATCTTTGCTCCAATTTGGAGGGCCCATCTTTCCACTTTCTTGCTTAAACTCTGCACAGCACACATTATGACTTGCCCCCCCCCCCCCAAGGCTACCAGCTTAATATGAATACATCTCCAAATCCCTTGAAGGCTACCAGCTTGATATGAACACATCTCCAATTCTTTCTCAATTCTTTTTGGTAATTAATTTCCCAAAGGTCCTCTTTTTATTACTTGAGAGCAAAACTTTTGAAAAGACTATGAATGAGGTTTGCTTGCTTTCATTATGTTGGCAGTATGTTGAAAAAAATAACCCTAAAACTTCCTCCAACGAGTCAGTGAAATATAATTCTGTTAAAAAGGTCAAATGTGATCCCTTCAAGAGAACACCCCAGTGGTCTTCCTTTAGAACTGTGTATGATATTTTTGGAACAGAGTTTTAATGTGGCTTTTTTTCTTTCAAAGGTCTTTCCTAGCTTGTATTAGGCAGATGAGGTTGTTCAATGAAGAGTTGTAATTAATTCAGAATAGTCATTGGCATGTAAACATAAGCTGACCTTCAAGTACCTTTGAAGAAACTTTCACAGTTCATGGGCACAGACATTTGACAGAGGGAAGAAGACAGAAATTGTATGTCAGTTTGGTGTATTATTTCAAAACATGGAAGTTAATTTTGTGGCAGGTTGTGATGATAATTGAAGGATTAAAGACTTGCAGAGTTGTAAGCTCAGTTTAATCTTTCAGCTGCCCTTAAGTGAGTCTTCAACAGGTATTGTCACTAAATAATGGGCATAGCTAATGAGAAGAGTTTAATCATCTTGGGGTGTGGGATTAGCAACTTGGGGAAGTGAAAACTTTTACTTAAGGAGATGTGTTTCGTTATGTACCTCATATACACCAAGGAGAGCAGAAATGTACCTTGGAAACCTTTTACAGAGTGGAGCAGGTCTGATACAAAGGTATAGACCTGGAATGTAAGGACATGTGTGCCTTTGAACTCTCCACCTCTGTTTCCTCAAATGATGGGGCTGAGTTAGAGAAGATCTAAGGCCCATTTGAATGCTGTGTTTATTTCTTGGATTTTTGTGATTCTCCTATTTAAACCTATGTGGTAGGTGGCTGGTCACAGTCAGTCTCTCCTAATATGATTCTGACCCCTGAAAAAAGGAAATTTATTGTGTGAGTTAGCTGTTGCTACTGTTTCCTCTCCATTGTGTGTGTGATGGTTTGTATCACAGGTTTGTTCATTTTTATTCCTGTGTATGGAATCCTTGTGTGTATATACTATAGTGTATCCATTTTACTACTAATGGATTGTTTGCAGACTTGGCCTGTGCCAAAGAGCCAGTGACCATGGTCTTGTGTCTGATGCACGGAATTTAAGCCTTCTTCTTCCCCCTTTTCTTTGAGATATAACTAGTGCAGGGTCCTATTATTTGTGGAGCTTAGTAAACTTTCTGATGAGTCTTCTCACCTAAGAAAAGGATGCGTTGAAGGTTTGCAGGGTTGTTACTTACGTAAAAGTTATCTTTAGCCTGATTTGTGTGGACATGCTCACCAGTGACTCAGTGATCGTTGTTGAGGAGAGAACTCCCTGCGGGTTCTGGTTTATTTTATCTTCACTTTAACTGCTGTGTATACATGATTGTTTGTGTTTTCATATCAGACTCCTGTGAATTCTTTTGGCAGTGGTGAGATCCTAAAGTATAAATAAATCCAGCAGAACATACTTGGCATCCCTTTGGTAGGCACTCTTTGCCTTCCCTTTGTGTATGTTTATCACGCCCCTACCAGCCATGCTAGTGGCATATCACTTTCTGATGGCGCCCGACTGAGTCCCGTGCTGGTAGAGTCCTCATCCAACAAGCTCCTAAGTGAAGATGGGCAACTCCAATAGGGCATGGCTGTGACAAAACTGAAATCACAACAAATCCCCAAACTCAAGGCACCGGAGGACACCTCTCCACCTGAAGGGTGAGCCAATCCAACCAGCTCCTTTTATAGATAGAGATGTGGGTTTAGAGAACGTGACAAGTCCAAGTAGAACTCGTCTTTTTCTGGGGTTCAGGTTGCAGCTTCTCTTAAACTAGTAATATTTATTGGCTGAGGCTAAGGCAGTATTGAAAGAGGACTTGATGTTCTCAGGATTTATTATTGGTTTTGGGCAACGAAAGCTTTTTTATTAAAAAAAACAAAAAACAAAAAAAAACAAGGTCCAGAATAATATGTGATTTTCTGTTCTCTCTTCTTGGCAAGTGACACACAGCATTGTACCCGCCTCACTTTATATGCTTAGCGTTTTTATGTGGGTCGTAGGTTTATTTTGGTCCTAATCACATTATGCTGACATCTAGTTAGTTGTGCTCCTCCACCTGAAGAATTCTAAATTTCACTTGAGATTTTTTTTGACTACAAGTAAGACAAAATTTCTCTGTCAGATGAGGGAATATGCTCACTGTGTGGAGTTATCAGTGACCTGTAATTATCTCAAGTCCTTTGATTTCAACTTGGGAAGCATGCTTGCTTTTAGACAACTGCCCCGGCCTGGAGAATTCCCCCTCTGCCCTCTGTTTCATTTTCCCATGACTGAAGGCCCGGTGTCCTTCTGCCTTTGGTACTGTCAGTCTCTGCCTGCCTGGCATTAAGCTGGTTGGAACCTTTGGTAGGCAGGTGATCAATCTTATCACTACTTATTTGCTTTATGCTATGAAATCTTTCTTAGTATCTGTGCCTCACATCATTGGGATAGTGGAAAGGTATGTTTGAACAGTTTGCTGCAATTTCAGGTAAGAGGTGAAGTGAGTGATTGTATGATAAAGAGGCAGAATACTGTTTTGGCAAACTTGGGCCTGAGCCTTCTTGCCAAGGCATAGATTGAACAGAGAGGAGGCAAATGTGGGTGTCCTTGGACCAGGGGTCCCCAGCCTCCGGGATCTAATGCCCGATGATTTGAAGTGGAACTGATATAATAATAGATGTCATGCACTTGAATCATCTCAAAACTACCTTCTGGCCATCCCCCGGTCCATGGAAAAATTGTCTTCTGGTCCATGGTGCCAAAACGTTTAGGGACTGCTGCTTTGGACCATTGAGTGATGGTATTGCTGTAGCTGTGATGCTGGAGATGGGAAGGTGGCGGAAATCCACTCCCTGTCCTTTCTCACGTGAGCAGTCCCCTCCCGGACACTGTTTATTGAACACTGAAGATCGGTGAATATGGGTGAGTGAGCTAATGAGATTTCAGTGGGGGGTGGGGGTGTCTCTTTACCCAAGGACAGTGAGAGGTTGTGTTACTGACTTGGAGTATTCTGACCCCTCCTCCTCCTCGTTAGTGCCTCCTCCTCTCCTTGTCTGTCTGTCCCACTTCACTGCTCCGAGTGGGCTCACTCCTCTTTGTCCTCTTCCTTTTCTTCATACCCCAGACTGCTGTTAACAGACAATCTCAGGAAAGTCTGAGGTATTTGTTCTCCTTGGGATACAATGTGAGGTTTCATGTTTTTCTTTGGAAAAATGACTGAGTTACATTGTTACAGAAGCAAAGATACCCCAAGCATGCTACTGCTAAGTCACTTCAGGCGTGTCCGACTCTGTGCGACCCCATAGACGGCAGCCCACCAGGCTTCCCCATCCCTGGGATTCTCCAGGCAAGAACACCAGAGTGGGTTGCCATTTCCTTCTCTAGTGCATAAAAGTGAAAGTGAAGTATAGCTGTGCCTCATTTATTTTTTTTTCCAGTTTGTTAGGGGTTTCGGTTATGTACCCCACCCTCTGCTGAGGGCTCTGGAGAAAAAGGAGGTGGTGATCACTCTTGTGTAATGAGTCTGATTGTTATTCCTTGCTCCAATATTTGTTGTTGTTGTTATTGTTTGTTTGTTTAGCAAAAATAACTCTGCCATAGAGGTTGTTTGAGAACTCTGTTACATTCTAATAAATACAAAAATAGTCACGTATGCTGTTTATGTTGTTCTAAGAGAATTAGAAGCTTCGTGTCTTACTACATTACCCATCTTGAAAAATGTGTTAACTCTTCCTCAAAAGACACTGATCTGATAGTACAGAGGTTTACTGGGCCTGTTGGAACATTTCCTCCTTCTCTCTTTCTGTTAATGAAATAATTATGTGAGACTCTATAGCCCTAGGCAAATACTGGAGTGGGTTGCCATTTTCTTCTCCAAAATTGATGATGATGGCTTGTTAAATAAGCTTAACCTTAGAGTGGGATAATGCATGGAAAAGCATGGTAGTCAGTACAGAGCTACTATTAGTGTGGCATTTTGAATATAGGATGAAAATATAATGTTGAAAGAATAGATAATAATATTAAAGATTTATTGAGCACTTACATGTCCCACACAGAGATCTAAGTGTGGTTAGAAGTATTAACTTATCCATCAACAAATGAATGGATAAGCTGTGGTACATATATAATGGAATATTACTCAGCCATAAAAAGGAACGAATTTGAGTCCGTTCTAGTGTGGCTCAGCTGGTAAAGAATCCGCCTGCAGTGTGGGAGACCTGGGTGAAGTAGACAGCCAGTGGGAATTGCTATATGACACAGGGCGCTCAACCTGGGGCTCTGTGACAACCTACAGGGGTGAGAAGTGGGAGGGAGGTTCAAGAGAGAGGGTGCATATGTATACCTGTGGCTGATTTATACTGATGCATGGCAGAAACCAATACAACATTGTAAAGCAGTTATCCTCCAATGAAAAATAAATAAAAATGTTTTCTTTTTTTTTCTGTTACTGCTTACATCCTTACTTAAAACTGCATCCCTAGTGGCTCATAAATGAGACACTGAGGGAAGTTGCTTTCTGTACCTTTTCAGTAGGAATCATTAGCAGGAAATGATGATAGTGTATTAAATATGCTTCACCTTGGAAGTTCTGTCTGTTTGCAAAATGGAGAATTGGGAATTGATGACTCCAGTATTCCCCTATTTCCAAAAGCTGATGCAGGCTGTGCCAGCCCCTAGAATCAGGCCAGGAGGCAAAAGGGATGAAAAAAAGGGAAGTGTGTCTCGTCCGTGGTATAGAAGGAGTATAATTTGTGGCAGTCAATTTCTGTTTGGTTGAAGACTATAAAACTGGCCGCACAATTTTTAACAAACCATAGTCTCTAGAAGGGAGTATGTTCTGTGCTTGTGAAATTGAAATTGTATGCCTAAGAAAATATCCCTGTAGTATCTCTTTAAAAGAGTCTTTAGTGTCTATAAAAAAGGAGGGGGGTGGTGGTGGGGATGAGCCAGGAACTGAGAAATAGAATGCCATCTTTCTTTGGGGATCTGAAATCATTGTCACTGTACAGGTTTGTGTGCCTCCCGAATGTGTATTTATTAATTGTCCCTTCTGAAGAGAAATTTCACATGCCTGTCTACATGCTGAAATTTGAGCTTGATGTGGAAGATACAAGAACCAAGCAATGTTTACATGTGCAGAAATGTATTCACATACACAGGCTCACAAGCTTCCTGAAGAGGCTAAACAGATAACCTTCACAGTTTCCATCTTGAATGCACGGAAAATGCGAAATTGTGAGCAGCAGCTTTTATTTCTTACCTGCCCCCCTTTCCCAGTCCCTTTGGCAGTAGAACAATAAATCAGTCTTCTTTCTTTAAAACAGAAATTGTAGCTACAGTGTGGGGGGTGAGGAGGTACATGAAAAGATGACCATGTATGTTGTTAAGTGGGAAGAGGAGCAACAAATTGCACATTTAGGAGGTTTAGCATGCAGGTAAAAGGAGTGTATGTATGTAGTGATTTTAGAAGTTGACCTTATTAGCAGGGGGACTGGGGGATGTGATCTTGGGCAAATAACCTGCCATCCTGAGTCCTTGTCCATAAAGTGGGTTAGAAATACTCACCTCATAGAGAAGGTATGAAGATGAAAGCCAAATGGTACACGGTGGAGAGTTTGAATTGTAACTGGAATACCCAAAGTGTTCAGTTAATGGTAGCCATCGCTGGCATGGAAAAACACATGGAGTAAAGTTTGTCAGACTGTACACTCACATTATTTTGATGGAGGGTGGGGAACAGGGATGGGATGAGGTTTGAATTTGTTTTACCAGCATTTATACCTTTGTTAGCTGGAAAATAAAGTCAGCAAGATATTTTAAAAATCTGAGGGAGACAGAAAGAAGTGTAAAGTCATCTCTGTAATGGCTGTCTTTTCACTTGCCCTAGGTTGTTTTGCTAGAGACCTTTTAATTTTGCTATATAGTTTTCAAATTTTTTTTAAGTAAGACTTTTAGTTTATTATTGTTTATTTTTTTGGCTGCACTGCTAGGCACGTGGGATCCTAGTTCCCCAACCAGGGATCAAACCCGCGCCCCTTTCATTGTAAGTGCAGAGTCTTAACCACTGGGCCATCAGGGAAGTCCCATAGTTGTCTGATTTTTGAGAGGAATGTGTATAATTTCTTCCCTACTTAGTCCTTGTCAAGGCAAAGGGTTGAGTTGGAAGCTCTCCCCTGCTGGCTCGCATGGAAGGAGGGGGAGAACATCCCAGTGAAAACCTCACTCCCGTCTTTTTCCTTAAACTGTTGTCTCTCATGTATTAAGAGATTGACAGGGAAATGTGTCTGATCCTTGGGATTCTGGGTCAGAGATGCTTAAAGAGCACGCCTAAAGCTTGAAGGGAAAGGTGATCATATGTAGTTTTTTGTTGCATAGATCATGTCCCCCTCTTATCTCCCTTCCCTCTGGCTGAGTTTCTCACGTCTGTGCTGTGGTTTTGAGGCAAGCAAAGAATGGCTGATGTGGAATGTGGGGGCCCTGGGATCGGATTAGCAGGACCACTTGTGGGCGTGTGAATTGAATGGTTGACACTGGTGACACCCATTTGACAAAGAGCGGTGCAATTCTCAAGGAGAAAAGAAAGCAGGACGTCTAAGTAGCTGACATTATCTTCCTCTCTTTTAGAGGAAACATGTCAAGAAATAAAGGAGACTCTGTTAGTAAATCCTGTTAAATTTTTGTTGTTTTTGGGTTTGACACTCTGCGCACTTGGTTGATTTCTACCTCTTGAGGGATTGGTTTCTGAGTAAGGCTGTTTTAGGCTGTGTTGTCCGCTTATCAAGTTCTTGTGAATGCAGTTCGGTCAGGTTATCAAGGTGCTGCCCAGCTGGTGTGTGGGCTGGTCTGTGCCGGCTCCCAGCAGCAGGAATGAATGCCCTTCTGCACACCCTGTGGGCTCTCTGTAGTTCCCCGTTTCTAATGGACCTGGAGGTAAAAACCTTGCATAAGGAGTTACTTTCCAGCACTAGTGGTGATTTTGTTTTAATTATTTTTTTTTATTTTAAAACAAATCTGTGACTTGGCTAGAACCCCTGAGGCTTTCTAAGATGGTTCTTTCATTTGGCAGCTTTACTGGCTGGTTTATCCTGCTTTTTTTGGTATTTTCCTGCAACTGATCATTTCAGGACAGAATGAGTCCCGTGTCAATTTCAGAGTTCAAAAGCCGGAGAAGAAAGCTGCATCTTCTCCCCTAGATGTGCAGTTAATTTTGACTCTGACAGAGGTTTGCTCACCCTACTTGGGTGGGAGAATATTGTTGAGGGTTTGGAAGCTGCTCATGAAACGAATGGTCTGCCCTGAAACTGTTTTCTCACTTACTGGCCCCCTACAACCTCCACCCCCTACTCCAAGTATACACATACCTGCAATTCCAAGGATCCCAGGGCTGGGATAAACCCTCACAAGCAATCAACAGCTTAGATACTAATTCTCGCCTGCTTTAAATTTACCAAGTGTTTGTCAGAACTAGAATTTTATAAAGTACACGATTGTACAGCTGTTTCAACAGAACCCTCAGTCTAGCAACAAGGGGAAATCAATCCCAACGAGGACTAGCTAAGCCAGGCACTTGCCGTTCAGATGGGGCAGGTGGCATGTTCAGCTGCCATGTGACTTGACATTTCTCAGTGAGATATGAACTGGGTAGTGTTCGCCTGTATTTCCCCAACCCTGAAGCCCTGGAATAAACACTTAATACATCTGCCTCCTCTCACACCCTATCCTGCTTTCTGATGAATAAGAGGTCAAGGGTTCCATTTCTATACTACGGCATAGCTGCATGATATCAGCCAAGTCATAGACCATTTTGCTAGTAGCTAGCATTCTCAGAATGGGGCATCTATGCCAAGTGTATTGGGTTGGCCAGAAGTTTCCTTAACATCTTATGGAAAAACCCAAGCAAACTTTTTGG